>NC_046198.1:17681700-17982408 GCF_011004875.1 Balearica regulorum gibbericeps
GAGCCTTCTCACAGGAACTCACTTCACCATCACGTACTTTAGGTTGGAGGTTCCTATTCCAATTATTTCATTCAATTAAAAATATTTCAACTATTTATGATTAACAGCTATAACACTATGCATGATCTAGTTTAGAAAATGAAGGTTAACAATCCAATGGCTAGACAAGCAATGAACTTTCTAGCTACTTACCACAGTGTATTTCCCACTTGGCAGAGAAAGAAAGCTGAAAGATCCATCTTCTTTTGATACAACATTGCACAAATAGGATAGAGACTCATCTCTTGACTGGAATCCATCCACAGGAGAAATATTGCAGCCCACAACATCCTGTGGCAATAAATGCAATACAACTTTTTTTCTCATAGGAGAACAGAGAAAACAATTTTAAGGGGGATGTAGGAGGGTTCAAAAGGCTATACTGTGAACAAAGGATGGGAAGTGCAAAACCATTTTAGAGGCAAAGTTTGATAGTATGATTTAAAATTCATGTATATGTAATAGAGGGAAAAAACAACCAATAATCAACTTTCTGGTAACAAGGACAGAAAACTGGGAAATTCAACATACCCCAGTACCCCAGAACTGCACTGCATGCCTTAATGTTAACTGATTTCAGTTCTGTAGAACGGAGCTCTATTCTACAGAACAAAACACAGAACATGACCAAATGTTTCACACTTATTTCGTAACACACTTTTAAGGTGGCTACAGAAGCTGTTGAACTTTGTCTTCACATCAAGAGGGCAGAGAGCAATTAGGACCTCATGCCAAAGGCAAATTACAGCTACCATACAGAGAATTGCAGGATTTGTCTGGCAACATCTTGTGCCTTGTCCCAGGAGCTGGTCTTTCACTATGGAGAAGTGTCATCCTCATAAGGGAACACATTTACTAACCAACGTTTAACATACAAAAAGGTAAAACTGGAAAAATATTGTCTTAAAACTGTAGCCCTTAACCCTGCTGATCCACAAGGAACATACAGATCAACAACATGCTGTGAACCATATCATATTTTGCACTGCTTCGGTTCAGGTCTTAGTTTTCTATGCCCCTGAACAGCCTGATTGCTGAGGAACCTGGTTATTTAAAAACAATAATGAACAGTTCAAAAGAGTTGAATTAAAAGAATTTTCTAATTTCTTGTGTCCAAAAAATATGTATACCTTAAGCCTCAATTTTGCCAACATTTAAACAGATGGCTATTGTGTTACACATCTAAGTAATTCCATGGAGGTCACGTGAAAACTCAGAATGTACATGAATGTTGTATTACCAGGGCCTTGTTGAAAAAAAACCCTTAAAAACAAAAAAAACAACCCAAAAAATACAGCTTGAGGGGTTGTACAGTTTATGTTGTCCATAAGCCCAGCTCAAAGAAGGACAGAGATGAGTAACAGGGCAATATGAATCCAGAAGCTATTTAGCTGCTGCTTATTTACATCCATACTCATGTTGAAAAGGCACTGATACACCATTACCTCTTTAGTGACCAAAGAAGAGAAAAGGAGAAACATGACCCCTTTCATCGGCTCTCCATCACTCCTCACTGACCCAGAAACATTGTAGCCGGCAACAATCAGAGGGCTCGCAGCATAAGCGTTAGAACTCGTCACCCGTACCACTGTGTTTGACTGAAATACAGAAACACATACTTTTTCACCAAAAGTAGGCATTAGATCTCACTTACAGCACCTAAATAACAATCAGAAGCTGTATATTCAACAACAGAAAGAGAGGCCAGAGCAGCAGTACCCAGAGGGACCCACAGGCCATTCCAAATGCAAACTTGTTTTACTGATTTAGGAATTGATCAGGATCCCAGAGCTCCTCAGAAAGCAAGCAGTCTGAGAGGGAAGGATTAGATTATCTGCCATAACATTCAAGCTCCTACAAAATGCATAGGATTACAAGACCGAAAGCAAGAGCTCATTTGCCAGTCGTTCCCTGGCTGGCTCCACTATCTCCAAACTGGGCCTGCACGAGGCAGTTTCTTGACCATCTAAATTAAATGTATGAAAACTCCATTACCCTTGCCCACTCACTAAAACCCTTCCTCACACTAGTCGATCAAGAAAAGGTCTAGCAGATCCGCCCTCGTTAAACAGGTAAACCAGGACTTTTGTAGGCTCTAACCTCTTTCAACATCCAGGTAGGATGAGATGCAAAGATTTCATATTCACCAGGAAGCACTTTAAAGAAAGCGAACCTGTAAGGCAAGAAAGGGGTTATGCCTCTTTAGAAATAGTCACAAACTTTTGTTTACAGAAAAACAATTCAGACTCTACGCACGCGTTAGAAAAAATATTTCAGAACTACTATAATCCCAGCTGACATGGCAGAATTGAAAGAATCTTGTGCAAATGAACAGATGAATTAAGTATGCACCACCCACACTCACTTTCCTCCAGGTTGTGTAATAGTTGCTTGTATGTTTGTGTCACTGCCAGCATTTCTCAGTACAACCTGGACTCCAGCAGGACCTAACGTCTGACCTTTGCTGAGAACCTGTCAAAATGAAGAGAAACCAGAGTATAAGTGGATAAAAATAACTTGCAGAACTGAAGCAGAATGTTTTTATGAAGGTAGAATTAGCATAAGATGGAATAAATAAAGGAGTCTAACCTTTCCGTTCACAGAAAACCCTGTGAACACAAAGTTAATATCGCCTCCCTTTGTGCAAATGTCATTAATGCCATCCACATGGATGTCTACACTGGTTGGTTCTGGAGGAGGAACAACAATGAAACAGCATGGTAGTTAGTGAGAGAGCAATCATGAAGCAACTCTACTCTAGCTTTACAAACCTCGCACAGAAATGCATTTACTCAAGCATATAAGTGTTGCTCTGAAAGTTCTGCCTCAGCAAAGCTAAAGCACCCACAAATCCCAATGATGAAAGTCCTCTTCCCCTCATTACAGTGAAAAACCCACATTCCTTCAAATCAGGTCATGGGCTACTTTTTCAGTGTCTACCTTAGAGTTTTATTTACTCTGTACAGTAAGTACATTTTAGTTATTAAAATCATACAGTAAGGCTTCTCCCTTTTCAAAAGCGCTTGATTTTCCCTGCCAATTGCAACTTAGAGATAGCAAAGTCCCACATTGCAGATACACTGTCCTAGTGTAAGAATACAAATGGCACTTACCGAAACTCCACCCTAGGGGAGGCTCAATTTTAAGAATGAAATCCCCCTAAAAAATAAAAAAATGATAACTGTCTTCACTGATCTACATTCATTAAAGCTAAAGGATAAAAAAAAAAAAAACCCTAAAAAGTCGGAACACAAGCATCATGCTGCAGAGAGTAACACAAGACTCAAGTGTCCCATTCTCCTTTCCTCCTACCTAACTGTTCAAAGCAGCAGAGTATCTACCCAGACAGGCCGGGATGCTGGGCTCGCATCCAGCCAGCTAAGAGCAAAACTAAGTATCATCATGTTTATACCACTTCCAGGCCAAACCTGGCTCATGTTCAAGCAGCTCAGTGTTAGCAAGTGTTCAAATCTCTCTCTACCTGCCCCAAGAGATGTGCTCCAGATCAGCCTTTAGTGTTTCCACTAGGAGGTCCTGCTCAACCATTCTGCCCAAGCGTGGGATAACAAAATTCCAATCCCATTAAAAGCTCTGCACCAAAAGGGTATTAATCTACACAGAGATCCTCTTTGCATCAGCAGACACCACATATGTTCTGGAGTTCATCCATGGACAGGCTCAAAGGCCTAAGAATTAAATCACTGAGATCAGAAAGCATCTTACTTTCTTAGATTTGGAAGGGAAGGATTTATTTCTGATCCCTAAGGTAACTAGCTCCTTAAAAGAGCAAAACACTTAGACCATCTGAGGGCAGCTTGCATTTAATTTGAATATAAACATCTGTCTGGTCTAAATAAACATAAAACTTCTGATACATTCCAAGCTTCCTGGATCATTATTTTCTAAAGATATTTTTAATAGCTGAATTAGTCATTCAAGTTATTTTCAATTCATTCAGATCAAAACACATTTTCATACAGATTTTTCTTCATTTCTACAGGTAAACAAGTGAAAGTTTTATCTGTACTCTGTAGGAAACTGCACTTTCTGTGCAGTATTTGTACAGCTGCTAGCACATGGTTGTTGGCAGTAACGCAGGCTCCCAGTCATTCAGATAAACAGCACAAACGCAACACCGCAGCTAAAGTTACCTGGCTTTTCTCACGATAATGCTCAGCACTGAGAAATAAAACAGGTGTGTTACAAAAAGAAACAGTTAAGTTTGGTCCAAAACTAAATTCTGTTCTGACTCAAATATTTCACGGGTGGGTGTCGTGCTGACGTTTAATCTGCCGGCAGCTCCTGCCTCCAGCGCAGAGGAGACAGCTCTGGTATTTCAGTTTCTTACCTTATCATAGAGGGGAATCATGAAATACCCGTTGTTTGGAGCGCAATCTGTCTGGTACTTCAGAGTACCATGTTTTGTATATAACTTAATCTAAAAGAAACAAACAAAAAAGACAAAAAGATATTTTAAAAGATGTGAGCAAAGCTGGAACCGGGCCTTCTCCAACCCAGCGACTTTACACAGCAGCACCCGGGGTCCCCAGGGGTGACAGGGGAAAGGCCTGACGCCAGAAGGCTGCAATCCGCCCGGCAAGCCGGCGGGTCAGCACCGGGCTCGGCTGAAAACGCCCAAAGAGCCCCGCTGCTGCCGGCCCCACGCCGCAGCACAGCCTGCTCGAACGGCGGCCCGGACAAAGGCGCTGCGGCCGCTCCGCGCTGGCAGAGCCCCAGGCAGAGCCGCCGGCCGGGCCCTGGCAGCCGGGCCGGGCCCCAGCAGCGTGCGAGGGCCGCCAGGCGCCCTCCTCCAGCCCCGGCCGGCGGCCCACCTCGATCAGCGAGTAGTTGATCTCCACGTCGGACTTGACGAAGCCGCCGCAGCCCACGACGATGTCCTCGGAGCCCCGCGCCAGGGCGCAGCAGAGCGCGCAGAGCAGCGCGGCCGCCCCGGCCCGCATCCCGCCGCCCTGACCCAGCACCGCCCGCCGCGCCGCCGGAAGGGCCGGGCCGGGCGGGGCGGGCCGGGGGCCGGCGGCGGGTGCTGCCCCCTGCCGGCCCGGAGGGCTGCGGGCCCGCTCCGCGCCGCCGGCTGTCCCGCTGCGCCGGCAGTTCTCCGCCGTGCCAAAGCCTCGGCCGGGGTCCCCCGGGGATCACCCCGAGTCTTCCGGGCCGCTCCCGTGTGATGCAACGCCCCGCTGCCTACCCGCCTGCCCGCCGCGGCTGAGGCGAGGGAGAGACGCGGCAGCCGCCGGCCCCTGCCCCGTCCCGCTGCCGGGGGCTCCGCCTCAGCGCGCTGCGACTGCCGGGCTGCACCAGCCCAGCCGTGTCCCCGGGGAGCTCCGGGCCGGACTTTGCCCGCCGCCCCCGCGGCACCTCCCGCCGCCTCCAGCCGGGACGGGACGAGGCGCCCGGGGGCTCCTGCCAGTCCCCAGCTGCCCGGCGGGAACGGGGCTCTCGGCCGCTGCCCAGGGAGGAGACGCCTGTCCCGCCGGCGCTGAGGCGCGCCCCGGGGCACCGAGCGGAGAGTCCGGGGCCTCAGGCGACCCGCTCCCGCCGGCTGCCGAGCCGCGACGTCCCGCCCGCCCCGTCCGCGGGCACCATGGCGGCGGGCAGTGCCCTCTGCGGCTCCGGGGAGGGCTCCGCCGGGCTCTGGGTGAGTGAGCGAGCGAGCGCCGCGGCACCGTCCCGCCGCCGGGCCGCCCCCGGGACCCTGCCGGAGCCTGGCCCGGGCCGAGCAGCCGTGCGAGCCGAGCGGGCGAGCGGGAGCGGCTGCCGCCAGCCCCGGCCCGGCCGCGGGGGACACGGGCTCCTCCTGCGTGGGGCCGGAGGGCGGCAGCGCCCCAGCACCCACCCACCCTCCTGCGGGGCCGCTGAGGGAGGCGGCCGGCGCGCTGCGAGCGGCCAAGTGTTCCCCTCAGAGATGGCCGGCGGTGCGGACTTTGCCTCCCAGGGCCGAGTTTTCGCCCAAACAGAAACACCCGAATCCGCACCCGGTTGCGATTCGAGGGGAGTTGTGGGGGCGGGATTGCAGTCCGGCTGCGCTCTGGCGGGGCAGTGACGGTGGTCCCTTCGCTGCCTTCAGAGGGTCTCTGCTGGCTGACCCACTGCGGGAGTACCCTGGAAAGGGCTCCAGTGAGTTATCAGTCCCGACTCACGTGGATTTCCACCCGCAAGGTTGATAAACTCCCGTGATAATTTGTGAGCCCTTACCTGCTCCCTCTTTGCATCAAGTGGTTCCTTTGCCCTGGCCTTGCTTTGCATCATATCCCCCCATGAAGGACTCGAGCCACCTCCACAAGCAGCTGAAGAAAAAATACCGTTGCCTGTTCATCTACAGTTGCTGTATTTTTAGTATTACTGTGTTAGCAGATGAGATCCAACTGTTGTTCAGTCAAAAAACTACAAATGGAGCATAAATGCAGCTGAGGAAGTGCAGTCATGGTGCCGTTTATGCACTCAGACGCTTCTTTTCTCCTAATCTCCATTTCACCGGTCATTCCCTACTGACTGTTCTGATGGTTCCCAAATGCCAATAATCTTTTTCATTCCCGAATTATTTTTTCTCATCCCACAACTTAAATTTCCTCCCTTTTTTTCTCACCAGTTGTGATATATGGTGTCCTTGCTTTGGCATCTTTTGCTTTTCCAACCTTTTATTTCTCTCTTTCTCCTCCCATTCCCTCCAACATGCTCTGCTGAGTCCTCCCTCCCTCCCCTGTGACACCTTACTATTCTCCAGCAGCCCCTCTGTTGCCAAATGATTTTTACATTGGAAACCCTAAATCAAATTCCTCTAACATTACAGCAGATCTCAGTTGTAGCATTAGCAACTTGCATTAGTTGTGAAATTCTGCAAACCTCAGCTTTACTGTTTCACTTCTCTGTTGACTCTGTGACAGGACTGGAACCAGACATGGTATACAAACACCCCAAGATTTACCTGGTGCTTTGAGAGCACAGTCATTGCTTGGACCCCTTGTGCCTATCTTTGGATCTGTTTTCCATTCTACTACTTACATCTTCGACACAAAAACAAAGGCTATATCAGGATGTCCCACATCTTCAAAACCAAAATGGTAAGAGTGGAGGATGGGCTTTGATCCAAACGTTGTCACTACTGTGATGCAGTACTTAATTTTTCTAAATCATTAACTCTTTTCTGATGACCCATCTGTGTGTTTGCTTTGACATTTACTGACTCTGGTAAAGTCAGGTCAGTATAAATCAAGTAAGGTTTTAGGAGGAACTGCCATCAGATCTTCCCCCCTGGACTTCCATCAGGTTCCCCGCTACTTCCCGTAACACTCTATCCCAAACCTGCTCTTCCACCTCTCCAGCCTTACCGCCCAGGCTGCCCCGAGTATGCAGTTCCGTAGATCGTCCCATCATCATTTCAGTCCATTCCAACGTGTGCTTGCTGTCTCTGCCCCAGGTCCTTGGATTCATCCTGGTAGTACTGTGTTTTTCCAATGTCTTCTTCGTACTGTGGGAAATCAGCCAAGGAATCCCGCGGGCTCCAGCATTCTTCATCAGCCCTGTGGTGGTGGGAATCACAATGGTAATTATTCCTTTATTTTGTCTGTGAGCGGCCCAGCTCAGCTGTCCTGGGGTGGATCTTGTCTTTCCCAAGTTTCACAAAGAGAGACGGTGGGGACTAGGAGGCTGGAGACGTGCTTTGGGAGTTGCTGCTGTGTGGCACAACAGAGGTTTGGAGTTGGGGCAGACCGCTGGGGCTACAGCTACAGTACAGAGCCCTGCGGGCAGAGGACACCCCGCAAGAGCCACGGCAGCGATAGTGTTTAGGAAGAGGTCTCACAACAAGACAAGATCTAATTTCTCATAACCACAGTATGCGATTTAGTTTGGTTCAGAATGAAACGGGATTTCTGATCGACCTAAATGCCTATCCTCCCCTTCTGTCATTGCGTCTCCGTAGCCTAGATCCTCCCAGCCTGTTGGCCCACTTGGACTTTCATTATTTGCCCTTTCTGGAGAGACTTTCTTAAGTGCAAAATTGCACGTAATGCTTTTCAGTTTTAGCCTTTCAGGAACAATACTGCAGCTCTGAACATCTTGAAATATTTGGGCGAGACACTAACTGATTTTCCTCTATTGTATACATTAATTTGATGGTAATGTTTGGCATTCCATTACCAGCTATTTATTTGGACAAATTTGTACTCCCTTGCAGATCCTCGCCATGTTCCTTACCCAAGTGGAAAGAATGATGGGCATCCAGTCTTCAGGCATCCTGTTGATTTACTGGCTGCTCTCATTTGTGGCCGCAGTTGTCATGTTTAGTTCCAAAGTCCAACATGCCCTGGAAAGAGTAAGTGAAATCACATATCTTTAACATGCAGGGGCATGAAGTCTCTGCACAACAGAGCTCTTTTTGCTTTAATGATTGGGAAGTGGAGAACCAAATTCCTCTCACCATACGTGCTGAGAAAAATGGTTGATGACACCTTGTCATCTCCATCCATGTTCTCCCTTTCAATGTAGACAGAACGTGGTTTTCTGAGCACTCAGCAGACTTCGTGTATGAATAACAGCAAATGAACGTAAATGCTGTCACTAAAAACTGGCCTTACACCAGATTTCATATCAGCATAAATACATTGATACCTTTTTATTATTTGGGTCTTTGTGGTGAATGTTTATTTGTGGAGGAGTGCTGGCTGGGTTTATGCATCTGAGACTTATTGTCAGTGGCCATTTTCCTCAGGCGAACAGTTGTACCTTTCCATCACAACAAGGAATAAACAAAAGTTTGTGTTGCCTGCGTGTTTAAGTAATAGGGGAAAAATACACCGCCAGTAAACAAAAGCAAGTGGGAACTTGCTCGTTCCTGCTGTGTGGAATGACACTCAGGCACCAGGCCTCTTGTAGAAATAACACTTTCCCACTTCTTGCTACCAAAATACAGTTCCAAAAATACTCAGGCTTCTTCTTTGGTTTTTCTCTTTCTCATTCACAAAATTAATGAGAGAGCCCTGCGTGGAGCCCCTTAGACATACCATTTGTAATAAAACCTGGCAGGTACTTTATTATATCAACAGTTTGTCCCACTAGGTGAGCAAGGAGCGTCTATCCTTCAGAGCACCCAGAGTTCCCTGAATAGCGATGCAATGTGGACGTCTGACTTGACTAGACTGCTGTGAAGCCTCATGATAAAACTGTCACTATAAATAATAAGTATGTCCATTATTTAGCATTTTCTGATATTCCAGCTTCAGGGGTTACCTATTTAAGTAGCTCTACATAGCTGCAGTTTAAATAAATGCACCTCATGCTTTGAACCAAAACTCAGAGCTCATGGCTGGTAGAACCTGAGAAGCTATCTTTCTCCCCTGATTTCACGTGAAGGTTCTTACCTCCTTCTCAACAGTATTCTGTTTCTTAGGGCTTCCTGGAAGACCATTTCCGCCATGTTACAACTTACGTTTATGCTAGCCTGGTGTTAGGAGAACTTGTGTTATTCTGCTTAGTTGATGACCCTCCCTTCTTCTCTAAAGCTGTCAACAGTCCTGTAAGTATAACGTAGCTTTTCATAATGCATTGCTTCATTGCTCAAACGGGAATTTAAATTTACAGGGATACACAGGAACATGAGTATCTGGGAGATGTAAGATACATCACTCTCTATAAAGGCTGATGGTGTTGAAAGGTAGTTGGCAGAATTTGGGGTAACAGTATTCTGTCTCTCTATGTATGTTTTGAAAAACTGAAAACGTCTTCTATCCATACTCATGTTTATTTTCACTGAAACCAGTAGATAGGGCTCATATTGCTTCCCCGTGCTCTGCTGTGCAGCAGTACTCTATCTGAGGTCTGAGTACAGCAGAGCTCTGTGTTTCAGAAAATAAATGTCTTTGGATATGAAGAATGATATTCTTTGTTCCTCTATCTGAGCCATTATTCAAAGTCTAATTCTCCAAAGTCTCCTGATCCCATTGATCCTCCACAGAACATTTACACTGTCAGGGTCAGTGAATGGGGGGGGAAATAACTGATTGTTTTTCCTGGGGAAGCACAGGAGGGGATATATTCATCTGACACATACCCTTTTCTATATATAAATATCACCCATGTTTTTCCTCCCATCAGAATCAGTGTCCAGAAGCCAGCAGCTCTTTTCTTTCCAAAATCACATACTGGTGGTTCTCTGGGTAAGAAAACACAGAAAAAGACATGGTTTTGCTAGAATATCAGAAAAAAACCAGCAGCATAAGAGAGGGTGTGGATGACAGCCAGTAGGCAATATCTCAGCCCCCAAGTTAGCTTGTACAGTGAGGATTTAAATTCTTTGGGGACTTGAGGTATTCTCACAAGATCAAATTCTAAGAAATTAACTTACTTTTCTCAAATTAGTTCAAAACACAAGTTTGTGATTCAAGATAATTCTCTGACCCCATCCAACTACCCTTCCCGTGCCCTCCCAATCTGGAAACAGACCTCAGCAATCTCAAAGCCTCACTGTACACCCGCCTCAGCCCTGTCTGCCTGCCAGACCTTCCTCCAGCAAACCTGGGCACGGGGAGAAGAGTGACTGAGCCCAGCCTGCTGCTTAGCATTCAGAAATGAAATAGTGACACACCTCGGGCCTAATGCCCGCTAGGATAACGCCTTGGCTGTGTTTCACTGAGCCACAGAGTAAGTTAAACTGCATTTTGTCCCCCACTGCCCAAGACCCAGCTCTCAGTACAGACTAGAAAGTAGGGTTTACTTGCAAATCCTCATTATGTTGACAGAGGATAGCACAGGGATTTGAAGGAAAACTGCTATTCCTGACCATTCATATTTATTCTGGGAACGGGTAGTGCTGAGGTGTGTTCTATGTAAGTGCGTGCCTGTGTGCTCACTGGATGCGCTCACTTAAAGCCCACCTGTTCTGCAAACGCCACGTGCACAGCAAATCCTTCTGTGCCTACCCTACAGCAGTCTGTGTGTTCTCCAGGCTTGTCTGGCAAGGCTGTCAGCAGCCCTTGGGGGTGGACGACTTGTGGCCAGTGAGGAAAGAGGACTGCTCTGAAGAAATTGTTGCCTGGGCTGAGAGAGAGTGGAAGAAGTGTCATAGCAGAACCCCGCAGTGAGTACTTGATGGGGAGAGTGTGTTGGGAACTCAGCCAGGCAGTTTCTGCCTTGCCTCCAGATGAGCAGAGGTGCTGGTGTGCCATCCCAGAACAGGATTTAACCCCTCCGTTCCCCACGGAGTGCTAGACAGGCTGCTTTAGCACGCATGCAAGCTCTGCACATAAGCTCTGCGAGGTGCTTCCTATGTGGGCAAGAGAATGGTTGAAAGATTCAATCCCGCTGAATTATTTGTCCATTGAACAAGAAGAAAAGGATAGCCTATATAAAACGGTCCAAGTAATGCTCTGCTGTGAAAACTTGGGGATCTTTACTCTTCAGCAGATGAGTGCTCAGTGAGTGAGTTCCTTTGTACAAAATCTGATTTTAAGTGTTGAAATCTGCTGGAGAACATCCTTCCATGCCTGGAAGCACAAAACTCTGAAGTTTTTGTGAAAGGGATCATTTTTTGATGAGCATTTATACTGGACATGGCACAAGACCCAGTGTGAGATATATGATTTTTTTGAAAGCACAAGATTGCCAAGCTTTCTCCAATTGTAGATAGCTTTCTCCTTGTTTCTTTCTTTAGAAAAATGGAGTCTGCTACATTTAAAAAGAGTCAGAAGAGTGAAACTGGTGTAGCAGAAGCTGAAGAGACAGAGGTTCTACTGCAATCAGAGCACAGTCAGAGCAGGCCCTTACTGAAAGCGTTTTGGAGCATGTTTGGAACCTATTTCCTTCTCAGCACTGTCTGCTTAGTTATCTGTGATGTCTTCTTGTTCTCCATCCCAAAGGTACTGAGGTATGTGCATGTGTAATGTATTTCTATCACATGTACAAGATTGCTGTGTGCATGAGCTCACATAGAGACGTGTATGCCAGCGCCGAGTTGGGGACACAAACACCTTTTGAAATATGATGATGATGATGATGATGAAAAGAACTGGATTATCATTTGTGCTAAACCTACGGTCAACTCAGTTGGGAAAAACCCACAAACCACTGTGTAAAGCTGTGCACACTTTCTCCACTGCTGTATCCCAGCAGTGGAAGGGACAGGCTGTACTAAGCCTTTTGACAACTTTACTAGAACAGGAGTGAGTTGTTTGATGGTTCTATGTATCATATCATTTGCACAGGCTGTCAGCCCCTTGCTGTAGTGTAAAGGCTCCGTGTTCCCTGACTAATTCTAAGAAGCACAGCTGTGCATCCTACACAGCTGAAATAGCTTCTTTAGTCAGTTGACATAACGCTTTGTGGGTTCTGTTGGCACCACACAAACCCGTGTTACAGTATATTTTCAAGGGCAAAAATCAATTCTTAGTGATTCAGATTAAGAGACGTTCTGGAAATGTCAATGACTTCCTTAGATTATGGCTCCCAATTTGCGTAGTTCTGACAAATTCAGGACATTCAGGAGCCATCCTTAGCACTGAAAATGAGATCTGCCCAGAGAAGATACTGAGATCAGAGATTACTTCAAGCCCAAGAGTGGCTAGATGTCAAAAATCAGGATACTATATGACACAGGATACTTGGCAGTTTTTCCAGTTCTTCTGCTACTTTATCGATAAACATCAGCCAGAGAGAATACAGAATAATCGCTGGTATTTCTGCATTTTTGTGTCTCTGATATTTCATCAGTTCTACATGGATTCATCAACATTTTACTCCCATCTTGCAGTCTCTTCCTGGAGTTCATTGACGATCAAGAAGCCCCTAGCTGGCACGGGTATTTCTACGCCTTCACTATGTTCCTTTTGGCTTGTCTCCAGACTCTGTTTGAACAACGATATATGTACATGTGTCTTGTTCTGGGGCTGAGACTGAAAACTGCAGTAACAGGGCTTGTGTACAGGAAGGTGAGTCTGTAGCTCCCTTTTCAGCCTCATTTTTTTTCTAGCCCTACATTAGTGGTTATGACATTGTTGGTACATTGTTCTTAACAATATTAGGGGAGATGTTGTTAGAAAATACTTTTAGGATGTAATTCTGTGCTATGTTCTTCTCTGAACAGTACATGGGAGGTATTTTACTATTTATTTTTCAGATCTTGTCTCTGGAGGAAAAAGCAACATAAACTTTTTAATGTTGTAGATTATGGTTGGGGAAAGGAGTAAATTTTTCATCTTAAAGTGAAGTTGCAGATCCCAAGGCAACAGCATGTTTTCAGTACCTGGGATTTGACATTTTTCTCCCTCTTTTTTTTTCTTTCTTTCTGAGGAAAAGAAAGTTGTTTAATTTTTGGAGCAAAGCTGCTGTTTAATGATGCCTTTCCTTTCTTCTCTACCCTGTCTAGATCCTGGTTATGTCAAATGCATCAAGGAAAGCAGCAACAGTAGGTGAAATTGTTAATCTGGTATCTGTAGATGTCCAAAAGCTAATGGATCTGATTATATATTTTAATGGGACCTGGCTTGCTCCTGTTCGGATTATCATCTGCTTTGTCTTCTTGTGGCAGGTAAAATATGATGACAGTGCTTATCAATCCCTTTCTATTCTAGGTATCGAATGAAAAAGGACTTTTCAAAATTCTGCTTAGATCTTTGCTGGTTTGAATAACCTGAAATTGCCATCTTTTTCTTTGCTCATTCTGTAGCAAGGTGGATTCACTTTTCTTTTTAGAAGATATTATTGGTATAGAATCCTTACCTGATCCTTCATCTTCTCACCTGTGTATTCAGCATTCAGTCTCTTTCAGGGAAAAGACTGTGAGTATGGTTATTCTGAGCTGACTGATAAACTTCTGCCTCAGATTGTCCTCTGTCACCTCTTTTTTCAACCAAAATGTGGTGGCCCAGTGCAGGCTGAGAGGCCAGTTCCAGCTCCTCAGCATAGTTACAGAACCTAAGGGGAATGGTCTGAAATAGCAACTTGACATACTGCATCCTGGAGCCGGATTACCACAAGATCAGTGAAATGGTTTGAAGCAAAGTTCTAGGATGTTCAAGAAGAGTATTGGATACATCGAATTTCATAGATATCGAGGAGTTTAGCAAAGAGAGAGCAAAGCCCAAATTAGAAATACAGGATGATAATCTAAATGACCCCTTTTCCCCCCCTAATTCAATGTATGGTATTTTCTCAGCAGGACAAAGCCCTGTTTCTTAGTCCCTGTTTTTGGCAGCACACCAAAGGAAGTACAAGCACTATCGAGACAGTTGATTCCCAGGAGCTTTCCAGAGGCCTTTGACACCTTCCTTTGCTAACCCACATGGACTGTGCCTTGTTCCTGGCAGGATATATACCTTGGAAAATTAGTAGCCATGGTTTAGACTGTTGGAAGCTCTTCATCCCGTTTCTAGTGATGCTGACAAGCTGAATGTGGTTGCCTGTAGTTGGAGCATAATTAACACTTTGTTTGCTAGTGTTCGTGGACCATTTGTGTAGAGAATACTTTTCTCTGTGCGTGTACCAGCACTCACCTCTAGCAAACATAAGCAGTCTGTAGAGAGATGTAACTAAACCATCAAGTTTAGTTACACCAAGTAACTAACCAAGAACCAAACAAGTTCTCTATTTTGATATCCGAGTCATTATGAGCCCTTGCATCCCAGAGCTGTCCCAGGAGTACATGGCACAGTATAATGCCGCCATTTCATCTCACTAGTTGGTGTAAATTCAGACCAGCTGGGTTATTTATGCTGCAAGAATAGTTTGTTGAGGGTTTGGGTTTGGTTTTTAAACAAGCCCTGGTTTTGTTTGGAGTCACTTCCTGATGGCAGCCACGAGATGTCCTCCTTAACACATCCAAGAACAGATGGGCAGAAACAGAAATGACTTGCCAGCATGCTTCTGGTTGGCTTTCAGCACTAATCTGGTTCCTAAAAGGGAAGCAAATAAATTCAGCAGAGCATGATGACAGGAGTTACCTCACCTGTTACCTGGTGAGTTAACAGGCCACAGTGCTTCGGGAGCACAGTTCCCAGGAAAGGCAAAGGCAAGACTAGAGGAAAGCCTTGGCCATGAGGGATCTTGGGTGTATGTTCAAATAAGAGGGAGGGTGAGTGGAGGGGAATGGAAAACAGTCATTTCTAGTATCACCAGAAGTTCTTCCTTTCTTTTCTCTCCTGGCAGCTTCTTGGGCCATCTGCCTTGACTTCCATTGCTGTATTCCTTTTCCTCTTGCCTCTGAATTTTGTGATCACCAAGAGGAGGACTCAGTTTCAGGTACATTTTGCTTCATAAAAATGAAGTGGTTTACTGACTTGAGTTATGCTAGGATACTGCTTTTAAATCTAAGTTAAGGCTGCCATGCTCTTCCAGGAAAGGATCACATGGAACCCAAGGCTACTGATGATTACAGTAGGCATGCTTGTTGGAAACAAAAAAATAAAATAGTATTGTACTGAAGCATATCACTAACATTCAACATCAAGTGATGGCTTAATATTTATTATTCATGCTGATCATGACTGTCTGAAGGAACATAGGAGGAATTGAAACCTGCAGTTTCTTGAAGTTTTGAGTAAGCTCTTACATGTTCAGTCTTTTGCCTTGTTTGCCCACCTTTTTCTGTGTTTTTTACTTTTTTTTGCCAGTAAAAATAAACCTCTGAAGATGAAAAGTAAAATATTTCCCAGCCTGGAAGATTCATAAGCAAAACAGTATACACAGCTCAGCTGCAGGGAAATTTATTCAGAAGTCATGGGCAGGAATAAGGTGGTTTTTTCAGAATAATTGCACTGTTAAACATTCAATGTATTAAATGATAAACATTTATTACAGGAGATCCAGATGAAACATAAAGATGAGCGGGCTAAACTCATCAATGCCATTCTCAGTGACATTAAAGTAATCAAACTGTATGGCTGGGAGAAAACCTTCATGGAGAAAGTGTTTGATATCCGGAAGCAAGAACTTCAGGCCCTAAAAAGATCGCAGATTCTCTTCTCAGCATCTCTAGCTTCTTTCCATTCATCAACTTTCCTGGTGAGTGGTTCACCTCCCTTCATAAAACATGTGCTGTGACTTCCATTTCTCTTTGTACTCCTCTCTGGACAGATTTTTCCTGTGGGGCAGCTAAGGGAAATGTCTGCCCAGAGGAGTTGGTGGTCTCACAGGAGTTGCTGAGCCCCAGTGGAATCAGCCACACAGACATTTACACTGTTCCATGGAGAAGTTGCCTGGTCTGGCAGTGTGCTGTAGGCAGACCGAGCCTGCTTTGCAGGAACCACCTGGAGACCTCCAGCTAGGCAGAGGTCACACACAGTCAGCAGCTGCACAAGCCACTTTTGTACTTGCTGTTGCAGCTCAGCCATATGTGTTTGCAATGGGAAGTGGCTGTGCTTTCACCTGGCTGTGGTTGCAGCACCAAAACTTCCTTAAAGCAGAACAAACATCAAGTGATCAGACTTGGTTTTGTCACCAACATGCAAGACCTTTGCCTATGATATTTGCAGGATGGGTGCCACATGTATGGGTGATAGCCTGGATTTAACCAAATGGGTTCCAGAGTCTTTAGGAAGGGGCCTTTCACCCTTGAACCATTCTCTTCCCTGTCTGAAGCAAATGGTCTGCTTTTCCTTTGCTCCCTTTCAGATTGCATTTGTCATGTTTGCTGTCTACACCCTGGTGGATAACACACATGTCCTGGATGCTCAGAAGGCCTTTGTCTCTTTAACCCTGATCAACATTCTCAACACTGCACACTCCTTCCTGCCATTCTCCGTAAATGCTGCTGTCCAGGTTAATCACAGGCTGTGTTCCTTTTTCTTTGGCCATAAGTGGTTTTTTACATATCACCATTAACAGGTAAAGGTAGGAATTTCTTAGGGCTTTGGACGTCAGGGCTAGCTATTTAATTGCTACTGTGAAACAGTGAAGTGCAAGGACTTGCAGCTAAAGGTACTTTGTAGTAGTGCTTTTCAGAAAGGCTCCATATATTGACAACTCACCAAGAACAACTCTTAAGTCTTTTGGAGCCAATCACAAGGACCATTAGATCTCAGAGGTGCTTCCAGTTCTGGTTTTAGTCACAGAAATCAGAACAGATGGAGCAAAATTTCCATGGAAGATCAGTGGAAACCCTGCTAGCCTAGGCCAGAGAGAAAAGCAATTAATTGTCTAGTAAGAAATTGGGAAATTGCACTTCTCTCTTGCACCTTAAGACGACTGTCACAAATCTTCATGTAGAGAAGCAATCACTGCAAAGATTGCAGGATAAATTGAAGTGCAAGGTACTGCACGTGGATCAGCACAATTCCAAGCACAACTACAGGCTGAGCGGAGAATGGATTGAGAGCAGCCCTGAGGAGAAGAACTTGGGGGTGTTGGGGGACAAGAAGCTCAACACAACGTGGCAATGTGCGCTGGCAGCCCAGAAAGCCACCCGTGTCCTGGGCTGCATCCCCAGCAGCGTGACCAGCAGGTCAAGGGAGGGGATTCCGCCCCTCTGCTCTGGTGAGACCCCCCTGCAGTGCTGCATCCAGCTCGGGGGTCCCCAGCACAAGAAGGACATGGAGCTGTTGGAGTGAGTCCAGAGGAGGCCACGAAGATGTTCCGAGGGCTGGAGCACCTCTCCTATGGAGACAGGCTGAGAGAGTTGGGGTTGTTCAGCCTGGAGAAGAGAAGGCTGCGCGGAGACCTTAGAGCCCCTTCCAGTCCCTAAAGGGGCTCCAGGAAAGCTGGAGAGGGGCTGGTAACAAGGGCATGGAGTGACAGGCCAAGGGGGATGGCCTGAAGCTGCAGGAGGGGAGATGGAGATGAGATGTGAGGCAGCAATCCTTCCCTGTGAGGGTGCTGAGGCCCTGGCACAGGGTGCCCAGAGAAGCTGTGGCTGCCCCTGGCTCCCTGGCAGAGTTCAAGGCCAGGTTGGATGGGGCTTTGGGCAACCTGGGCTAGTGGAGGGTGTCCCTGCCAATGGCAGGGGGTTGGAACTAGATGGGCTTTGAGGTCCTTTCCCACTCAGGGCATTCTATGATAATTAGAGAAAAAAGCACCAATTTCACCGAACAGAAAACACAGGCAAGAATATGTTTTTTTATTAAGCTAAGTGGAAATAAAGGCAGTTAACATTGGAAGAGCTGCATTTGTCCATCTAAGGCTACAGCATGTGCAACAGCACCTAGTCAGCAGGCTAAGTGGGTCTTCAAGTTGAGTCTCCGCTTTGGGTTTTAGCTCCCTTTCTATTAATAAAGCTTATTCTTTGTGTGCTTCTTCATTTCAGGCCAAAGTTTCTTTAAACCGCTTAGCAGCTTTTCTGAATCTGGAAGAACTGGATCCTGAGAGCTCAAGTGGGAACACTTCTGACAGTGGTAACTTTTGTGTTAGCATTGTTGTCTTATAAGAGCAGTAGCTTCCATTGTTCAGCTTCCATTCTTACGGTGCTTACCATCATCAAGAGAGAAAAATGTTTGCCCCTTACTGTCACCTTAGCTCTCCAGCCTATTTATTTCTAATGGTGAAATCTAATCTGGTAATTAACCCCTTCTTTTCATACTTAAGGTTCATTTTATGTAATATAAAAACACACTGACACATAAAGTCACGTAAACAGGGATGTTTCTGTACCTACCTTAGAATTTACAAGTGTTCTCTTTCTCCTCATATTTCAGTAGAGGCAAGCATCACCATAAGAAATGGGACTTTTTGCTGGAGCAAAGAAACTGCTTGTCTTAGAAGGTAAAGACTTACCTTAGTCATCTCAATTCTGTAGGTGAGGGTGGACGCTGAGTGAACGAATTCCTCAGGGCCTAAGTGAAACCAGTGTGGAATATCTAGAGGCTTCTGAGTTTGCTTCTTGTTTCACATTGAATTCTGCAAATTATCAAGTCAGACAAAATGTAATCTTGCTTTTATGCTTAGGAGCACGTAAATGGGAAAGTGCCTGGATCTGGATGTTGCCTCAATATATGGAGACGGCTTTCTTTACACAATTTTCTTGTCCAAATATGAAATTACAGTAATTGAAGTCAAAAAAAGTAGAATTGATGGTATGCGGGCATTATATACAACATTGCTACATGCATATTTCAAAAGGCATTGCAGTTTTAGAGAAGAAACAGTGTTGAAAAGCTCTGACGTTCAGGAATGTTTCCTATCCAGTGCTTTGAGCTAGCCTACCTCCAGAGTGGGGACCTGGGTCTTGGATCTCAATCTGAAACTCAGACAGGGATGTGGATGACAACTTTCTGGTTGGAGGCATCTTGGAAGGGATGGCTCCTGTTCTGCTGCAAAAAGTCAGCATGATAGGAAGAGGAACCCTGTGCAGCTGAGGCCTCAAGTATGAAGTTGGGGGGGGTAGTTGGTGTATTTTTGTTGCTACAAAACAATAACAAGAATTTTGGTCATTTCCCTTTCAGAAAATGTATCTAAAAGGTGATAAGAGACTAATCTTTTCTCTATAGGATAGATCTTACTGTGCCCCAAGGCTCCTTGCTTGCTGTAGTTGGCCAGGTGGGTGCTGGAAAGTCCTCCTTGCTGTCAGCATTACTTGGTGAGCTGGAGAAGACTGATGGCTGCGTGACCATGAAGGTAAAGTTTCCCCTGAGCATTTGTTTCTAATTAGGCTGTCTTCAGGAACAGTAAGGTATTAACCAAGGTATCAGGTACTTGATGAAAACCCATTTAATGCTGAATTTAAACAAAGGCTGTATGTAGCAGCCCACTTTCAATTATCTGAAGGTGCTTAGGACCTCTCGAATGAGCCTGGCCCTTGGGAATGGGAACTGGAACAGGACTTCAAAGATCCAGTTACATTTCCCACCTGACAGCGAGCTGAAGCGGCATTCTGGTAAATCATGACATGTACTTGCACCTCTGTTTCCTCCTCTATAAGATAATAAGAGCGCAGACTCATATTTTGCAAAGCCTTCTGAGACCTGTCAATGGTGATGATCATTCCAGACTTCTAGAAAGCTAAGTGGGAGACAACTTCTTCAGAGACAGGTTCCCACAGTGTCAAGTTGAGCTTATGAAAGAGATTGTCAACATTCTTCCACTTCCATTTTTATAGGGCGCTGCAGCTTATGTCCCCCAGCAAGCTTGGATACAAAACGCCTCAGTGGAAGATAATATTCTCTTTGGGAAAGAGATGGATGAAGCCTGGTTCAATAGAGTGATAGATGCTTGTGCACTGCAGCCTGATTTGGAGAGCTTCCCTGCAGGGCGGAAGAGTGAAATAGGAGAGAAGGTACTGGCTTAAGTTTATATTTTGGCCAATTTTTCCATGAGTAGCTACAACTTTGGGTGTCCTGCTTAAAACCTACAGAAGGACTAAACTTGCAGGAGGCAGGTGCTCAGTAATTTCTGAAAGGTCAGGCCATGATTTAACAGGGTCCAAAGCCCACCTCCAGACAGTTAACCTAACCAGAGATACAAGAGATGCCAAAGACAAAAATCAACAAGTCCAGCTCATTCCTAGGGCCTCTTTTACAGGAGAGTGGAGTTGCTCAAGAGAATCTGCCTCTGCATCTCAAGAGCCCTGTTTGGAGGGAGGGAGAGGAGAGAGATGCACTGATATAAAAATAAGGAAGTCATAAAACCTCAGCATAAACTGGAGCCAACAGTTGGCAAATATGCCGTAGCTTTGGGATAAATGGTGTCAATACATTTTTACAGGGAATAAATATATCTGGAGGGCAGAAGCAAAGAGTGAACCTTGCTCGTGCCGTGTACCAGAAGGCTTCAATTTACCTGCTAGATGACCCCCTCTCGGCTGTTGATGCCCATGTTGGACAGCACATTTTTGAACATGTTCTTGGACCCAACGGCTTACTGAAGGACAAGGTGCGCTATAAATCCTGAATTGTGTTGCTAGATACTGAGTTGTATTACTAGATTGCAAAATGGATTTAATTATCAGGGCCCCTGAAATGTTTCTACTAAGATGATTACTGACTTTATCAAAGGCTCCCAAATTCTTCTTGGTAGTGGCAGCAGGTGTAGTACTGTTAACAACAGCAGGAGTGGAACAAGTAACCTCTGCAGTCCACACAGCACAGGGAAGTCCTGCAGTGAATCTTACCAGGGAGGAGGAGGAGGACTAAAAAGTTGGGTTCTCCTGAAAGACTGTCTTTACCCTCATGCAAACCACATGCCTAGTTTCAGCCTTACTTCTACAGCATGTTTATAGTTCTTTGGTCTTCCATCAACGTTATCCTTCTCCCTTTTTGGAATTTACTTCTAGTGTAGTTTGGAAGAGCTGCCTGATCTCTTCCAGCTCATTGTACCTTATCATAATGTGTAATCCCATCACTTCTGAATAGTTCAATGGTGCCTTGCCAGTTCTCATCACCCGAACTTCAGTCTGAAAATCCATCCTAAACACTTCCATTCTTTTTTTGCATTGGTTGCATTTTGTTACTCCTTGGTATTTCTCTGCTGTCAAGCAATCTGGATAATAAATGTGTTTACATGAGAAGGGATGCTAGGGCAGCTCTATTTGTTTCATGGTGTAAATTGCTTACAAATACTTGATTTAGTTTCACATTGTAGAAGGAAAATAGGTAATTTCTTTCATTAGAAAGTCCAATTAAAACAGACATGTCTACGAATATCTTTCTCTTCACATGTAGATTGGTTGCAAGTATCAGAATGTAATTATTGTATTGAAACATAGAAAGACTGGCAAAAAAAGCAGGTATCAGACTTAAGCAGTACTCAAAGGGCTTGGTTGTACATTAGAAATACATAACACCAATTTGTTATCTAGGGGAAAATTACTTTTCTTAAGTCCTTAATTATCTGTACAAACATGCTCAGAAGTGTAAATGAAGAGGAGCTGCACTCTAACTTTATTCAGGTTGATGAAGTTTTCAGGCACAAATTCGATTCTGAAATACTGATATCAGTGACAACAAATGTGACATACTCTTCAATTAACATCATTCTATCTAAGAGCTTCACCCTGAGGGGCGTCCACAACGTGGAACTGGTCAGTGAGCCAAGCTAATGTCCTCCTACACACAGGGTGCTAGTCTGGGACTTCAGGCTTCAGTTCCCATCCTTGCTCTTATTCTCCACGTGACACAAAGCAAGTTGGTTCACCCCTCCCTCCACTCCGAGTTCTGCACTTTCAAAATGGCCACAAAGCTGTGCTGCAAAGATAAACTTCATCAGAGAGACAGTCAGAAGTGATAGGAATAAGTAACAAAAATATCTCCAAGTTAGTAAAAATCATAGCTCACACCGCATACAGGTCTTTCTTCGGAAGACAGCTGACTGCAACAGCTCGAGTGAGCCGGGAAACACCAGGACGTTTGTAACTGTTCCCTCTTCATTCAAGCAGACTCGCCTGCTGGTGACTCACACAATCAACATGTTGCCTCAAGTGGACAACATTGTTTTTCTGGTGGATGGAACGATCTCAGAAATTGGTTCCTACCAAGAACTTCTACAGAGAAATGGGGCCTTCGCAGAATTTCTTCATTCACACATTACTGCCGAAGAGAAGGCAGGCACTGGTTTTCCAGGTAACCCAAATGAGTTGGAATCATTCTTCCTAGGTCTGTCAGTCAATTAATATTATACTTAACATTAAAGAACTGGGGGGAGGGGTGTGTGTTTGTCTGCTGCTGTTTACAGTTGGGAAGAGGGAAAAGAGACTAAAACTAGAAAAGCCAGTCTTGCATTTGTTCTCTTATGGACATTTAAAGCTGAGATCCAACTGCAGTAAGCTGTTCCTTTGTGTGGGGAAAAATATGCCTGTCAAATTAGCTGACTCATCACCTCAAAACTGGTTCTTGAATAAACAGTTTCATCTTAGTAGTCAACAGCCATGCAGTAAACACAATTACCCACTATATGTGCTGTTCTTCAAGCCTCACCTTGATATTTCTACCCTTAGAAACAATTCTGTGCAATGAGTATTTCCTCTGTATTACCAGTCTCTGAAAGGCTATACAGGACAAAACGAGATTCTAAAGCATTTAGGAAAAAAATGCATTTATTTCACAGCTATAGGAGACACCAAAGGCACCATCCCCTCTGGAAATGATCCGTCACAGGAGAAGCTCTTTAGGTAAGCTTAAAGTTCTCTCAGACACTGAAGAACTTGCTCCAAAAGTCCATACGAGCCTACATGGAGGCTCTTACCGAGTATGGTACGGGTTTAGGATTGAGCTGTAATTTAATATTAAGAGCAAACAAGCAAAACTCAAGACTAGGTAAGGAACTGCTCTTGAATGTGGAGGGTGACTGATGTTTTCTCCGTATTTCACAAGAGCCCAGAATTTGTTCCAGAGCTCACGTACAAGGCATGTTGATACATTTGCTTGCCATTCACTTTCCGGTGGGGCTGCAAGGTCTGACTCATTTCAAGCCAGGCAAAAGTGAAAGCGTAAAGCCTCTGCTTGTCAATACCATGACAGAGCCCAGTCCCCATCATAAATACAGACATTGGTTGGGGTCACTCTGGAGGACTCCAAAAACTGCAGCCCTCAAAATAGGCATGAATGTAGGGGTGGATGGGTAAAGAGATCCAGCTTTAAAATACTCACTGCCTTGGCTAAAAATTGAAAGGATTTTTGTTTTCTTTATGAAGTGTGACAGGAAGGGAGACCATTCCTGTAAGTCAAGATTGCACCACTGCTGCAGCCACCAGAGGAAGATTAACCACGGGAGAGAAAACTCGGCACGGCAGGGTAAGCACAGCACCCTCCTGACAGCAAAGACACACACCATGGGTTTACTACTGACCCGCTCACGGCAGGCAGGTCAGCTCACTGCCCGTTAAACTAGTGCAACTCCAGGGAAGGCAACTGAGCTGTATGAATTTGCCCTATAATTAAGACAAAGTCATTTCAGAATTATTTTACATAGCACCTTCTGTGCAAACTGTATCTCCCTGGATGCCCCAATCAAAGCACTGGTTCTGCAATAGGACTAACGCATGTACATTGCAGAGAGCACATTATGGAAATGAGGGGAAAAAACAATTTCACCATTTGAGGAGAGAGCTCCTGATGCAAGAGTTGACCTGAAGGGGGAAAGCACACCAAGGCAATCAGGGTGAGGCGGTGGTGAGGGGCAGGAGAGGACACATTACAGGGGACTTGTAATCTTGAGTCTGTCCACAAACTTTTGAGGCTGGTGGGAAAGGGGAAAGAGACACATCACTGTTCTCATCTTGCCCAGGGCAACACCACAAAAGGCTGTGGCAAGGAGGGCACTGTGAAAGGAAAACAGCAGACGGGGATTCCAGCTAGGAGGAGTTGGGCATGGGTGAGGTGTGTATTCAGGGCACAATGTGGGGAGGAAACAAAGAGCTGAGGCTACACACTGGTACTGGGAAGAGAGGAGCAAGAAGCCAGACACGCCAAAGGGAAGCACAGCATTAGCCAGACTGGGATCTCCTACCTCTGCCAATCAGCAGTGACTCACACAAGCAGTCAGCGGGGTACAGGATCGTTCTCACTCACACCGACAGCAAATGAAAACCACTGCCCAGCGGAAGGAAAGCCTTACGTGCGTTCCAGCAGTAACACGAGCCTATTGCAGTAACATTTGTCAGTTGAAAATAATTGCTCGTTAACACCATAGATTTATTTAAGTATAGCTTCATTATTCATCCATGAGGAAAACAAAAAGAGAATTAACACAGTTGCTACAGCCCATGATATATAACTGAGTAGATATGCCATAGCAAGTCAGTCCTTGTTTCAGAGCTGTTTTTCCTTGCTAGCAAGCTTGACCCTCCCAACCTCTCCTCCTATTTTTCCCCAATTGTTTTGCTCTAGGTTAATACTTCGATTTATGCAGCCTACCTGCAGGCGATAGGCTTACCACTGTGTGTGTACATCCTTCTGTTGTTCACGTCTCAGCAAGCTGTGTCATTTTCTCGTGGGTACTGGCTCAGCGTGTGGACAGATGACCCTGTCCACAACGGGACACAGCAGCACACAGAGCTGAGAGTTGGAGTCTTTGGTGCACTAGGAGTCGTTCAAGGTTCGTTGCTCACCTAATTCTTCTCTGTATTTCCATCCTTTCCCATATCCAGGACATTTTCTCACAATATAAACAAGTGCATACCCATGGGCTCTTAGCCTCCTGGGCTTTTGGCACCAGCCCTAAAGGTTTGGCGTGGGACCTAAAACTACAGACTCTGACGCACAGAGAGGATTTCTAAGGATCCGAACAATATTTCCAGTGTCGCTGCCTGAAATTCTACTTTATGGCATGCTAGAAGTGTTCTCCTGTGCCTTTCAGCAGACCATGATTAATAGCATCTTCCTCTATATTTCCTGCTAGAACTAAATGGCCTGAGCTCCTAAAAACATTCAGCAACGGAAGAGCTACAACATCATTATTTTTCTATCCTGCCCCATTGTATCCAGCATCTTTTGCATATCTTTCTTCCTCTTATCCCTTTCTGTTCCTCCAATATAAACAAATCATATCAAAGTGCAAGTGGTGGTTTTTCTCCATGCTGAATTAAATCTTTGGGTCTTCCGAGTGTAAAGAGAGAGAGAAAGAGTAAGTTGTGAAATTCTATGTTTAAATCTTTCTGTTTAACAATGACCACAATTCTTTCAGTGAGTCTAAAAATAAAAAATAAAAAAAAATCACTTGTTTTAGGACAGAAATCAAATCTGGAAAAAAATCTCAGCCCAAGTGACAAAAGATTGAGACAGCTTTGAAAAGAGTGGGAGGGGTTGGGCACCCTTCTGTGCCAACAGTGAATCTGGAGGCAGGAAACCTAAGACTTTGAGTAATTCACAGTAATTCCAGTCAAGCTCATTTTGTGAAGGATAAAAATTTGTCCTGTATATTTAAGTTGCTGAATCTGTGCCCCCATCAAGCTTGCTTAGAAGGTCTTCCGCCCCTCTAACTACCCTGCAGAAAGGGTAGTTTACCCTGCAGCTCCGAGCCTTGGCTTAATTGCTACCGAAAGTCAGCTCCTTTCACTAGTGTAGCACTCACAGTACTAAGTGAAAATCACAATCTCACAGAGGAGAACTCCAAGGTGAGTTTGTTCAGAGCTAGTAACAATAATTATTTTTTTATCTTGCAGCCCTTGTGAGATTTACCTCCACAGCAGCAGTCCTTCTGGGTGGTGTACTAGCATCGCACAAGCTGTTTCTGCAGTTGCTGAGGAACGTTGCTAGATCCCCAATGGTCTTCTTTGAGCAAACACCCATTGGAAACTTGCTGAACCGCTTCTCCAGAGAAATGGATGCTATTGATTCTGTCCTCCCTGATAAGCTGAAGTCCTTGCTGGGATTCTTGTTCAACTTGCTGGAGATCTACCTCGTGATTATAGTGGCTACACCAAGGGCAGCAATGGCCATAGTGCCCCTGACTGTTCTTTATGCTGTATTCCAGGTAGGAGCTCACAGGGGTGCGCAGACAGGAGGGGCTGACGCAGCATGGCCATGTCCCTGCAGAAAGCCTCCTGCCATTTCTTAGGAACAGAGCCACGCAGAAACTAGTTTCATCATCTGGAATTGCACCTGAACAGAACTAATGTCAGTGGCTCTTCCCACATCACCTCAGCCTTCCAGAGCTCACTAAGAGGCTTGTGCTTTTCTGATGTCCAGATCAAATCCACCTAGAGCTATATTCCTTCTCTCCATTACTGTAAATGAAGTCAGAGTGAGACCAAAGGCATTTTTCCTTTCCTCCAGAGTTCCTACACTGCTTTTTAATATATCCATGTATGCCATGCAGCTCTCCCACTGGGCTCTGAAACCTCAGATGCTTTGCCAGCTAAGACTGAACATGAGGGAAGGGCAAGTAAGGGTGCAAATACACCTCTGTTCTTCATCAAACAAAGGGCTGGTCTACAGGAGGAAGTAAGCATGAGTTTAGAGGCCATGTGAACACAGAGTACCCTGGCTGCTTTGCATCAACCAGCCATGGGGTTATTCTTCATGAAGACAGAACACATCAGGCAGAAACCCTACCTCACCTTTTAAGGCCATCACCTACCTGCACACTAGGTTTTACAACACTAGGATAGTATGTACTATTGCACTTGTGGAGGAGCCCTTCCCACGTTTTCTGTGGAGCACCTCCATGGAGGCATAAACCTAAATCACTTCCTCTTCTGTTCCCTTTGTACCAGCACTTCTACGTCATCACCTCCTGCCAGCTGAGACGCACAGAGGCTGCCAGCAGGTCACCCATCTACTCCCACATTTCAGAAACTTTCCAAGGGAGCAGCGTGATCCGTGCTTACAAGGACCAGGAGAGGTTTATTTTGAAGAGCAATTTTCTAGTAGATGAGAATCAGCGAATATGCTTCCCTGGAGCCGTTGCCGACAGGTACAAATCTGCAGTGTGAAGAAAATGATAGTTTACTCTCGTGGCCTTGGTGAGTGGAGATAGCTGCTCTTGGGGCTGGGGTGGAAGTACACAGAAGATGCAACAGTGATGCGCAGTGTTTTGGGGGTGGGGTAGCCTCTGTCATTAGCACTGGCACTGCACCCCTCTCTGGTGACGTGCCCCTCACACGACCGGTATGCTCCCATCTCTGTTGTGGCCAGGCACGCACACATGCTCACACACAGCTAGAGATATCACTTGGTGTCCAAAACGCGGGAAGGTGTAGTACAAGGCCAGGGAGGCCCATCGCCACAGGATGGAGTACACGAAACCCGTGGTTTGCGCAGAACCCATCAGCCACCAGTCGAGTGCCAGAAGGAGTGAGAGATGTTAGACCAACTCATCCAAGAAACTGGGTGCTGGCTGCTCGCATCCAACAGGCCTTGGAGAAAATCCCAACAGAGACCACAAGCGAACCAGTTTGGACAGACTGGGGCTGTTCCTGAGCTCAGGGTGGCTGGATAAGAGCAACCAGGGCGTGACAAGAGCTTTGCTGAGCATCCTGTACCCTGGCAGCTCCACAAGTGTTTTGCAAAGTAGTCACGGATTCTGTTGGGAGAAGGGAGGAGGACACCCAGCAACAGCCCTGTGCTCTCCTCCTCTTGCAGGTGGCTCGCTACAAACCTGGAGTTTCTAGGCAATGGCATCGTGCTGTTTGCAGCACTGTTTGCAGCAATGGGCAGAGCACATCTTAGTCCCGGAACTGCCGGCTTCTCCATTTCGTACGCTCTTCAGGTAACTAGCTGTTGAAGTAATACCATGCTTGCCTCTCATCAAAAGCAACTTGCTTTTTAATTTCTGCTACCATTTTAATTTCTAAGAAATCATGAACTATTTCTGTGGCTTTCTGGATGCTTTCTCCTACCAAAGCCTGCTGTCATTGCTGAAACCCAGAGCATGGGGAGCACATGGCCCCTTAGAGAATGCACCGCAAACGCGTGCACCAGCCATCTTTTCCTTAAGTGACAGCATGCTCTGAGCGACTGGAGCAAGGTCTTCAGCGCCTCCCTTAGCTGCTTGGAGACTAGTTAGCAAAGCCTAAGAAATAGCTACGCTATCTTCTAGCACCCAAGTCCGTAGTGTTTCATTCTCTATAGGCTTACTGAGGAGCAGCTATGGGGGGAGCTGGCCGGGCTCTTTAAGCACAGCTGTACAACCTTTCACAAGGATCCATGGTTAGTTTTTAGCCTTTTAAGGGATGATTTCTTAAGTAATTAGCTGATGAGGAAGTCTTAATAAACAAACACTAAGACAAAGTACCAGGTACCTCGCAAGCACAGATCAGGATGTATTTTATCTGCCCTGATGCTTCTGTTTGTTTCTGCTAGATAACTGGCATTCTGAACTGGATGGTGCGCTCCTGGACAGAAATAGAGAACAACATCGTTTCTGTGGAGAGAGTGAGAGAATATGTGAGGACTCCGAAGGAGGTAGCTAACCAACTATTGACCTGACTCGCAGAGGTGAACATCTCTGCAAACCAAACAAGTAACTTTTCTGTTCCACCTGGACAAACCCCTGAGTTTTCCCCTCCTAAAAGGCCAGTTACGTTTCCTTTAAAGAACTGCACCCTTTGTTTTTTATCCAACTGACTCGACTTGTTTTATAACCTCTGATCATCATTATTTCCTTAAGACAGTTAAGCATTAGATTGCAATGAAAATAGCTTCACTTGGTAACACTCATGGAATGAGCTGTATTTTTTGCCCATATTTGGAGCATGTATTTATTGTGCTAGTTCCGATGCAACTCTCTGATAACTGATGGCTGCTAGATAGCCTTTTAGCCACCAAAGTCTCCAGTGCCATCATTTTTGTTCTGTAATCGTTAGAATTATTTCTCCATGTGTTGCCCTGAGATCCTACTAAAGGAGACTTTCACAGCCCTGTTTACAGGGGCACATAAATCCTTTTTTATTGAACACTCATAATGTCAGAAGTCTAACATGCAAACAAATGTTTATCTCTATTTTCAGTTAAGACAACTGGCATCTTTGCATAAAGTAAGAAGTCAACACTTGCCGTATGAAACTTAGGGGCCTTTTTCTCTTTTGGAAAGAGTAAATAGATCAGGGGAATTTGGCACAGATGTCTTCATAGGCTTCCCATTTCAGTATAGCCACTTGATTTGGTAATTTAAATCAGCTTTACACATTGCTGTTTGTTTTCATCTATTCAGGCACCCTGGACTCTGAATGGCAAACTTCAAGATCAAGTTTGGCTCACTGAAGGAAGAATCGAATTTAGAAACTACAGTTTGCGATACAGGCCAAATCTGGAGTTAGCACTGAAGCGCGTCACTCTAACCATCAGCGGGCAAGAGAAGGTAAGCGAGCCGCGTGGTTCAGAAGAGCCGCAAAGGGCGAGAGTGCTCCGCAGTGATAGAGCTGGGCGGATGCAGCCTCTGCCCTACACCAAGGTACAGTCACTTGTAAGCGTGAAAGCCGCAGTGAGGTATGAGCCCATCTGTTACACTGCACACCTCCTCCTACAAAGTGCTTCCAGGGTTGCTGCGTACACGAGACGTTCTTCTGAGTGACATTTCATTTCACAGAAGGTTAGCAGAGTTACAGCAAAAGAATTTCACTTTTTAAATCTAGTGCCACATCAAGGCCCTGCTCTAGCTGCTGAGTCTCGTAGCTCTTCTTCCCAAAGGCTTTCAGTATTTCTTTTCATACAAAACAATTACAGATTATAAATGATTCCCTTTAAGAACATATTGCTAGACTACATGAATCTGGAACAGCCCTGAACATTAGATCCGTGCAAAGCTGTCTATCTCCAAAAGACCAGGAGGAACTACATGACAGGTTTGTCCAGCCATGGAAAAAATGATCAACATCGAAACCAAAAGCTTTCCGTTGCACTTTACAGATCGGCATAACTGGAAGGACAGGAGCTGGGAAATCTACCCTTGCTGTGGGATTGCTGCGATTAGTGGAAGCTGCGGAAGGAGTGATCCTAATTGATGGACTAGATATTGCTCAGCTAGGTCTCCATGACCTTAGAACCAACATAACTGTCGTTCCCCAGGTATGAAATTCATCTCCAAAATGCTTCAGCAACATTGTAAGACTTAACACCAAGGAGGGTCTGTAAAGATTCTGTGAGAGGAGGGACATTCTGAAATTTCAAAGTTAGGAATAACCTCAGGCCACGCTGGCCTCCCACACAATGTAACATTAGCCACAGATGTGCACCCAGCAGGGAAAACCCGAGAGCTTATCATTCATTTCAGGAGTTTTCTGTACTGTCTCTGTGCTCAGGATCCAGTTTTGTTTTCTGGCTCTCTAAGAATGAATCTCGACCCGTTAAACCACTACAGTGATGCGGACATCTGGACAGCTCTGGAACTGACTCACCTCAAGAACTTTGTTGCAGATCTGCCAGATCAGTTGGAACATCAGTGCAGCAACCAAGGGGAGAACCTAAGGTACCTCAGCTGCAGAGAGAGAGGGGCAGGGCAGTGCCAGCCCGTGGGCTAGGGGAACGTACAGCTAGTGGGACAAGGTGTCTCATTAAATTCAAAATAAAAAATAGTGCCCAGACAGCAAATTGCTGCTGTTTAGCAGCATGAAATCAAATCATAAGTTGCTAAGCGGAAGACTTTTGAGACTTGTGTTTGTGCAGTACTTACAGCCTGGGAATCCTCTTCCAAGGGCAGATCCCCTGGGCGCTTTAGTAATACACTCCCTCCTTCCTTCTGCTGTTCCATGCTGTTACTCGCAGCGCCGCCAGCCTCGATCACCCTTTCAGGGAAAGGAAACAATCACCTTTTCGTTACTATTTTCAAATTAATCATGTATTCTGACCCCAGGGAAAGTGACTACTGTTCTCAGTTTACCATCCCTGCTCTTTCTTGCAGCGCTGGTCAGAAACAGCTGGTTTGTCTGGCCAGAGCGCTTCTTCGGAAAGCCAAAATCCTCGTTCTAGATGAGGCCACGGCAGCAATAGATGTAGAAACTGATCTTCAGATCCAGTCCACCCTGAGGACTCAGTTCAAAGACAGCACAGTGTTAACAATAGCTCACCGGCTCAACACCATCATGGACTGCGACAGGTAATATCTTCAGCCGCTTCCCTGGGGAGGAAGGCAGACACAGGCGACCTGCGTGAGCGAGACAAACCAGAGAGCGTTAGTGAACGGCAGTTTCATTTCTGTCCTTTTCTTGTTTAACCCTCAAAGTTTTGCTTTAGAGATTGTAGGAGCTCTCTTACATCATGTGGGAATAAATGATCTCCAATTAACCTGTTGGTGCCTAGCTGATGTATTTCATGCTGTGTCATACCCCTTTTCCCCCCAATGACAGCGAAACCATAGCTACAGCTCTTTGCTTTATCTTAAAATCATGAAGCTGAAATACTCGTTCACAAATCTCACTCCAGCCTCAGTTGCCAAAAAGCTCTCCTCCCGCAAACACGGTACTCGCATGGTCACTCAGCAGAAGCCTATTTCTATCCCACAGCTGCTTCCCAGCTGAAAAGCTGCTGGAAAGCTTGGTTGAATAACAAGTACTGAAATTTCTTTTAGAAATAAATAGAAATAACTAAGTTTATTACAGCTGCTGGTGTATCCCCAAGCTTACACTTCTGTTTTAATGTTCACAGGATTTTAGTCTTGGAAAATGGTCAGATAGCGGAATTTGATACTCCGGAACACTTAATAGCTCAGAAGGGACTGTTCTACAGATTGATGGAAGAATCCGGCCTTGCGTGACTCACTCACAGACTATACCATAACGCCACCACTATCAGGAATAATTGGTCTCGTAATTGAGTTGTTATCTTGGTTTCACTCTAAGATGCCTGACTCTCAACCAAATCCTGTTTGAGCTGTAACCGCAGTGAGTAGATGAAAAGAGAGGACTTGGGATACACATTATTTCCATTGGAAACTTAGCAATTCCATTTTCATTATGTTTCCAGATACCAAAACCTCACTCGTGTTGAAAATGAGCCAGAACTTAAACGCCTTGTTGCTTTTATGGTATGAAAGCAAACAAGCCAAAGAAAAAGACCACAGCATTTCTGATTCATGCTATAAGTGGAGCCCAAATACGCTGCCATACTTAAAGATCACACAGATGATTTTTAAAAGCCAACCAGATTTTATGGACAGCAACCAAGAATTTAACTGCTAGCAAGCAAACTCAACTGTTTACAGCTTGTCCTGAGTTCCAGGCAGAACACATTTAGTCTGTTGCCAGTGTCTTGAGGACTGCTCAGCTGAGCGCTGTTCTTACACAGACACGGTGAACTCCGAGGCAGCGGCTGGGTCTAGTCACCCAAAACCACCGGGGGAGTGGGGACAACCAAGCGGGATGCCACGAGAGCGTACGGCTGCCCACGGGCTGCCTGTAGTGGCAGCTGGGGGTCAGATCCACTCCACATCTTTCCATGCCAGCTGGGGGGGGGCCCCGCGTGGATCGTGCTGTGCAGGGGGCTGACGGGCTGCCCGGAGGAGAGGAAGCCGGCTTACGCACGGGCTCGTTGGCACAGGCAGAGTATCTTGGCTGGGGGTGGGAGCAGAGCATCATCCCTTCTGCCGGAAGGCTTGGCGCAGCCCTGCTGCCGAATGCCGGCTGCTCACAGTGCAGCGTGCCCAAAGGGCAACGCCAATGTTTCCGAATTGAATTTGGCCGCAAGGAATTTGCGTGGTGGGAAGTGTCCTCCTCCTGTGCCTGCAGCACGGCAGTCTGGCAGATGGGGAAAGCGGCAGGGACTCTCCTGTCGACCCGGTGGGTCGTTCCTGGTTTTCTTCTTGAGTGCAAGTTTACCTCCTGCCCATGCCCCCCAGTGCCGCAGAGCCTCTGGCACGCTCACCTCATCCTTCGGACGCTGCTCTAACCAACCAGCACGGCCGCTGAGAGTAAACCTTCCGGGGCTTCCCGCAGCACCGAGGGGCTGCGCCCAGGGCCATCCCCGGACTCTCCTCGGGAATCGCAACAAGGCAACGTGACAAACGGATCACGCCGGGAGATACTGCTGTTTACTGTGACTTTTGCTAACGCACTTCATTTTCTAGAAAGCTGAAATAAAAATAGAATCAAGTGCTGAAACTGGTCTCTTCAGTACGCTGAAGTACATGGAGCATAAAAAGGAGTAACGGGGGTGGGGGTGGCGGGAGTTGGCCCAGAGCAGCAAACCCAGCAGCTCCTCCCTGACAGCTCTTCCGCAGCCTCTTCACCCGTGTCAAGAGCAGCGACGTTTCTGCTGGACGAGCCCCTAAGGCACCAAGTCCAACGCCTGCTGCCGTTCTGGTGCTCAGATACCCGGAAAGAGGCGTTTGTTCCCTCCACTTTCTCCGAACCTTACTCAAGGGCAGAGACAAAAAAAAATTTCAAACAGACACAAGTTATGAGCGCTGTAAAGGTTTGTCAGCGGATCTCAAACCCAGGAGCATTTTGAGCTAGTGAGATGTAAGTTCAGTATTTTCCTTTTTCCCTGAGGTCAGAGGAGCAGAAGTGCCCGTACGTTGCTGGGCGAGTCTGAAACAGACATCTTGTAGCATACCAGCATCTCCCAGATAAACAGCTTTCAAATGCTCGCTTTCGTTCCTAAGTTGGTAATGAAGAGAGGAGGCAACAGAAGGAGGAAATAATCAAAACATGCTTTCACACTGGAATCCTTGAAAGGGCGCAGTTGTGCTGTTGGCTCGCACAAAGTAAGAGCAAGCAAAAATACCATCAGCTTTCACACGTCGAGCGGTGCTGAAAGGGCAAGAGCAAAGGGACTCCCAGAGCTACGCGTGACAACCCGCCGTGTTTCAGATGAGCCGGAGTCCCCAGCTTTACGTGCAGGTGGCTCTGTGAGGAGGTGACAAATCGGGAGCCCGGGCGGCGGGGCCAGGCCACCGGCAGCGCAGGCAGAACCCAGCGTGGGGGTTTGGCAGCCAGCACGCATCGCCGCTACGCAGCCCCCGGGGGACAGCCCGGCCCGAGCACCCCCGCGGCAGCGTTCCCTGCTCACACAGCACCCGCTCCACACCGGCCGCCCGCTCGGCCAGCTGAGGCCGTACAGGACTCCCACGAATCGCATGAAATGAGGTCAAGAGCTTAATTAGTACGTTCACTGTTCCAGCTGTCTGTCCAATCTGGACATCAATCCCAAGTTGATTTACTTTTTTTTTGCTTTCCTTTTTCCTCCTCATGTAAGGTGCTCTCAAACAAAATGAAAGCACAACATATGTAGGAGAGAAAAACGACCTGAAAAATGACCTAAAAAAAGATTCTTGTCTTGTGATTCCAAGTTTAAGGTAACACCGCAATTGCTAAAGCTGGGAAACAAGAATGAAGGGGCCGTGCGTTGGTTGACACCAAGTTCCTGGCAAACACGCAGTTGCTGAGTTGCACTCCCAGCTCCCTGCATGGTGGCAAGATGCGCAGGAACACCAAAATGTTAAAGGCATCAGTGGCCCAGAGCACAAGCCGTGCTACCCTGCAGGCGAACCACTGAAGGAGGTCTTCAGGGAGGTCTCGAGACTGGGGTCGGTTTTGCAGAGGTACCTGTGCTCACGCTCCTGAAGAACCGGGCTGTTACTTGCAGGTCAGTCCCGAGGCGGCTTTTCAGCACTCGGCTCTTCCCGACGTGAGGTATCCTCCACATTGCAGCAAACGTCAGCCAGGATATAGCAACACGCACCGGAATCCGATACAGTAACTTCAACGGTTTTCTTCTACTCTTTTATAAATTTTAACATGTTTATGATAAATGTTGATGTTTAGTAGTAGCAGTAACACCAGCAGCAGCTTCACGTGGGCTGCAGCGGCACTCCCGTTACTGCTGTGAGGCAGAAGATGCAACACAGCAGGAGCTGGACCGGTGTCACAGATCCTTCATGTTTAAATGAACAGATGGAACAAAATGGTTCTGAGAGAAAGAGGAGAGCTTTGCTTTGAAAGACAGGGGTCTTTTCAAAGACTAGAACTGGCCCACAGAGCCAGAGCAGGGAATGAACTGGGGGGAGGCTCAGCCTTTCTCTAGGTAAGAGCAAGGGTGCTAAGTCTGGCCAATTACTTTCGGGCCTGACAGGTATTTGGCAAATTTTGCACAAAATACACATAAATAGCCAGCAACACAGCTAAATAAGGTTTCCATTGTTTCTGCTGATCTAAATGAAATTAAGTATTCCATTAAAAAAAAAAAGGGAACCCATGAAGCTGGGCTTCAGACACTGGGTCAAAGTGTGAACCGACCCACGCAGAGGAGCACAAGACTGCCGGCTGCGAGACCCTCCCGCGGGGCAGACGCTCTCCCTCCCCAGGAGGGGACTGCAGGCGGGGAACAGGACAAGGCCCAGCCACGGCCGAGCACTTCGGGGAACCCTGCTCTGCAGCAGCTGGGTGAGGGTGCCCAGCTCGCCGCCACCCCAAGGACCGAGCCGCCGGTTGCAGTACACGCTCCCGGTACCTTCCGCCTCCTCTCCCGGATGCCGTCTTCCGGAGCTGGCGGTAGCTTTGCTGCACAAAGGAGAACACGCGACACCGAGGCAGGCAATGCCGACAGATGCCTGCTGCAGGACCGAGCTCAGCTGCTGGAACTGAGCGTCACAGCCCTGAACTTACTGGTGCCCCGTCAGCCGGGGGAAGGTCATGGCCCCGCGCTGCAGCGGCCCAATCCCGCTGGATAGCACCAGGCTCCGGTCCGGGAGGCCACACGCCCACAGGCTTCCGTGCACTTACCCACCAGTGCTGAAAGCGTCCCAGGTGCTGCGTTAAGCGTGAGGTCCAAACCACACGCACCAAGATGCATTTAATTAATGCGTATTTAATTTAACAGATTAAATAAAAACCATCTACTGGTTCCATGCCAGATTCCAGTTCCTTACCTCGCAGCGAGTCGTACCATTTCCGGCAGTTGTTCCCAGTCACGCTGCGTGCAGGGATGGGTATCCGGCCCTCTCTTCCCCACCTGGAACGGGACCTCCCAACCACCCCGCTCCTGCCTCCGGCACCCCGAGCGGCACCGCTCGGAGAAAGCGGCGGCTGTTCAGCTGGCTCTGGGTGCAGCAAAGGTCAGCTCAGACTGATCTCGTGCGTAACACTGTTTTGTTCGAGTTACATCCAGAGCTGATATTCATCATTTTTACGAGGACAGACATGTGGGATCAGGACTGTGACTCAGTGCAGCAACAGCACAGAGCACCGGCAGGTATTTCCTTTCCTCCAGAGCTGGGGCAGAACGGTTTGTGTTAGCAAGCGTATAAATACATAACCCTGGGAGAACGCGGCGATGCACATTAACAACCACATCACTGAACAGAACGACTGAAGCACACACACACAGAGCAGTCTCCTGACCCCTGCCTGCACTGTTTAGGTGGCTCTCCTGCAAAAACCAGCGTTTTGGACATGCAGTTCCCCGAGCGACCACAAAGAGCCCAGGAACGGGACACAGAACATCCAGCGACACCTCCCAGTGCACCCAGTTTGAGATTGCAAATGCAGCACAAGTCATTCCTACAGAGACAACTCCACTGCAAACATTTTACGCAGCAGAAGCATGATTCTGCAAGTTGTGTATTTCAGACAAACCACGCTCCTAAGTGCGGTTCCACCGTTTCCAAGGGACTCGCACGAAGATGTGAAGCCTTGTAGGTCTCTGTGCGGCGAGCCATGGAAAGCAGCATTTCCTCAAGGCTGAAATCTGTTTCCCCCAGGTAAGAACTCCAGTGACAGAACCTCTGGGAGTTCAATCCCAGACCTGCAGAGTCCCCATCGCAGTAATGAGCTACACTAAACCCACGAGGCCTCTCAAAGGTGCTTAAACCCTGTCTGAATTTCCTCACTGGACATTCTGAGCAGCTCGGCCCTGAGGAAGGCGGTGGTGGTGGCGGCAGCTGGTTTGCGCAGGCAGGGAGAGGCGGGGAGCTTTGCTGCCTGTTGCGCAGTGCCAGCTGTGTCTCCATTTCAATGCAGCTGAGTACAGCGATACCAGCCACGCACCTCACCTGGCAAGCTCGTTTCTCTGCTCTGTACTCCATTCTTACTAACCATTTGCTCCAATCTTTCACCCTTCTACCCATCGCAATGCTGCGTAAGCATTAGGTGGTTTGAAAACCCAAAACTTCACAGGGGAAGCCAACGCCAAGCTGCCCACAGGCCCTGGGCAAAGGTCCACAGCGCCGCTGGGTCCTGCTCTACCCATGCGTCGTTACTACTGGTCTGCTCAGACTGCGGTACTCAAACTACAAGAGGAGGCGCGAGACGTGGCCCAGCCCCACCACAGCACAGTTACTCGCACTCACGGTTTCCTACCCGCCCTGACATCAGCCTGGCTAGGCTGAGCACTACCAATCATTTCTGTTCTCAAGGCAAAAACACGCGCTGCCGAAGCTAAGCCTTTGTCAAATACAAAGCAAGAAGTGACACATCACAGGTTTTTTCAAACAATTTTTTACTGCAAGTTCTTTGCAAATATTTGTATAGTCATTACAAAAAATACCAAAGAAAATTTCAGTCTATTTAATTTTATAGAGTCATAATTTACAAAAAAATAAATAGTTTTACTCTAAAGACGACAATTGTCTAGTATTAAGGTCAGCAATATCATTCACAGAAGTCCACATTCTCAGAGTGCTGAGTATTTGGGTCTGTCTGACTTAGTTTGCCTTCTTCCAGCATTTTCCTTTAAAATAAGACTAATCAGAACATGAGAAAAGTAACTTCTTTCCTCCCACAAAAAAAAATAAACATTCAACATCGGTCTTGAAAACCAGACTCCATTGCTAATTGAATTATTAGACCCCTCTGACACACAACTTTAAAAAAAAAAAAAAGATCTGCTGTTTTTAAACAACTGTAACAGAACAGTTTCCAACAAAATGTAAGAGTCAAAGCAGCAGCATGAAGGGCACGTTTCTTCGCTGTAAGGCTAACGGTCCTCGGCGTGGCAGAGCTGCTACGAAAGCCCAGACCTGCCGAAGCCGAGGGCGTTACGATCGGCACCGCGCCGAGCCCGCAGCTCTGCTCACTCCTCGGCCCAGGCCCGCAGGCGTCACCAGGACTCGCCACCCAAGTCAGGAGTCCTGAGCGAAGGGGGTAAGGTCAGGTACCGCGCTGCAACACCAACTGCTGCGCGAGCTCGGTCTGCAGTGATTGTCATTCTAGATGCACTTAAATACTGCTTTGAAGTTGACTGTGCTTTTTCACATCAGCACGACCGACATGTTCTAGTGAACTTGCTGCTATACACTGTAAACACATGAAACCTTTAGGAGAATGCATAAAAGCATTAACCATGTACAGTAAATGCCATAGTGAGAAAGTCTGGCACACATTATTTCACAAGAAGAAAAATCTTTGGACTATAGTACTATATGCCACAATATGTTCCAAGTGCATCCCACAATGGATGGCTCATCAAGTGAGGAATCAGCAAACAAGCAAATAACTAGCATTTGCAGAAATGTTTTAAATAAAAAAAAAAAGGGGGCTTTGGAACATAAAAGCAGATGAAAAGAAAAAGCTTTTCTGAAGTTCTCTGATGAATCACTCCGCCTTACATTTGAGCATATAATGACAGATTTCAGGCAAAAATTAAAAGTCTCTGAAGTGTTCTGCACAGTACATGTGCCTCTCCTAAAGCTGGCTAAAATCAACGCTAAGGAGAATGAAAAAAGAACAAAAATTGCATTTTAATGTTACTTCCATTGCCATGCTCTGGCTGACTTCTCTAGGTCTGAAACGGAGCTGTACGGTTCACACCAGCTCAGGGGAGGTCACAGTTCTCCGAATGCATCGCCTCCCTCTTCCCAATACAAATTAACCAAGTTCAAGTGCTACACCAAGCCTGAATCTTTGGCCATGCTATAGAAAATGCCTTTTTCCTGAAGTAAGTGGTCTGGGCTACCACACTCCACCACTTCTCCTCTGTCCAGGACTAAAACTCTGTAAAACAAGGAGAAAGAAAAAAGAGTGGTCAGAAGAAGATCCAGAAAGCCAACGAGCACAGAGGTGTGTGTACAGACACTGACTGTAGCGAAGCCATTACAAGCACAGACAGTCCAGGCTGTAAGAATGGACACAAGGTTCTCAGCTCTCCTTCCCGGCCTCGCTCCAGATGCTCTGCCGGGTGTAATTGTACGTGCCATCTTTACCTGGTCACTTGCAGGCAGCCACAAGACTTTTGATGGAGCTCTGAGCCAGCCAGAAACTAAATGGCAGCGCTTCTCATCAAGGGGAGCGAGAGCCCTCAAGACCTCGCAGGGCCTGGGACAACCTTCCCGTAATAACCGCACCACATCAACTGATTTTGTACGGCTTCTGCTGACAAAACACCAACGCGGACGTAGCTCACGCAAAACAAAAGCGCAGCTGGGATTAGGAAGATTACACAGCAAGTCGCCACAGTCAGCTCCGAGTTCATGCTGCCTCGCTAACTGGCCAGGTCCCGCAGAGACGCCCGCGAGGGCCCTGGCAGGTGCCGCTGCCGCACGGCGCTACCTGCACCGCGACTGAACCGGGCTGTCCCCTCCGGTGACAGCGCCACCGGAGCTGGGCCTGGCGTGGGCAGCGCTCCTGCTCTTATCTTTCACTACTGACAGCGCAGAGAGAGCGCTACAAAAGTACACAAAAACCTTATCGCTGCTCACTGTGCGCTCTGCCATTCTGCGATAAAAAGGACGAGAGAGCTTAAAACTGAAATTATGAGACAACAACTCCACCCTCAACCACACCTTCGCAAGGCAGCTGAGGATGAGGGAGGCTGTATGTATTTAACCAGAAGTGATGGGAAGAGCAATGTCAAATAACTTCAGACAAGCGCAGGACCTGCCCCTGTGATTCCTTACACTGTCTGTGCCTAGTTTAGGGTATGAGCTCCCTAAAGCTCCGATGCCTCTTCCAGTTGTGCCTAAATTAGGGCAAGTCCCAGGAATAGACTCCTACCGTCGCCTCCCTCCCCTCCCCGGTTTGCCTGGGCAGGAAAGGCACGACAGCAGCGCGACAGAGGGATGGAGGAGCTCCCCAGGCCGAGCACAGCCACCACAAGCCAGAACACACCTCCCCCATCAAACCCGGGATTCCAGCAGCTCTGTGGGGAGGGGGCTAAAAACGCACTGGTGAACATTTAGCTAACACAAAGGTGCTCTTTAAGTAGAGCACAGTGCAGGTCACGCGTGGCATTCTTCAAGATAAATGTGGTATTACTTTACCTTGTGTAGTCCATGATTGTGTTCAGACGATGTGCTATAGTTAATACAGTACACTCTTCAAATTGAGACTTTATTGTTGACTGTATAAGTTTATCTGTTTCAAGATCAACAGCAGCTGTGGCTTCATCCAGAACCAGGATTTTGGACTTCCTGAGCAGAGCTCGTGCCAGGCACACCAGCTGGCGCTGTCCCACACTGCGCAGATGGGGTGGGAGGGTGAGGAAAAGAGTCAGAACAAGTTTGCAGTATTCATTTCGAAGCCCAGCAACTCCTTGTAAGAGCTCTTCTAAAGTAGAGGTGCCAAGAATCCAGCAAAATAGATAAGGTCAGTCTTACTACTTCACTGCAGAGTATCTAACAGCATCTGAAACTACACCCCCCTCACAATGAAGTCTTGGCAACATCATAAGAGATTACATTAAATGGTTTCAACATAACTGCATCAATGCAGTGTTGAGGCCTGTACTTCAAATGGTTTCTACAGACTGAACATGTATCCCTGTGACGGTGCAAAAGGCGAGCTAACAACTCCCTTAGAAAAGCTGCATCTGTTGGGCAGGAGCCATGGTAAGTTCAGAGCACCAGCTATAAATAGCGAGCTGCTGCTACTAAAGTCCTTTCCAAGACTGCCCACGGTGTCAAACCTTGCAGCATTCAGAGTATTTCTTAAATTACTTTGAATGCCCAAACTTGAGGGTTTAAAACATGTTGAATAAAGTCTAGTTGGTTGATTGCCTGGTCGTGCATTAAGAATCCCCAATTCCCTCCCCAAATTCCCAAGCGGGGCGGGGGGAGCCCCCACGGCACTGCTGTGCTAGGGCCAAGCTACACACTGGCCGAGCAAGCCGCACGGTTTCTGAAGTGGAGAGTGTGGCTGCAGACGGGAGGGCACGCGCACACACCCCCCTCTCACGTCTCCTTTGGCCCTTAAGGCAGTTTTCACAAGCACGGTTATTTGACGTACCTGAGGTTCTCTCCACCTTCAGCACATTCATGATTAAGTTTATCAGGAAGGGACGATACAAAGTTTTTCAGGTGAGCCAATTCCAAAGACCTCCAAATGTCTTCATCGGAGTGTTGGTCAAAAGGGTCAAGGTTCATACGCAGAGAGCCAGAAAACAGTATCGGATCCTGCACACAAAGAGGTAATTGGCAATGTACACCAAACACGGCAAGCAGCCCAAAAATACTGCTTAGATAATGACAGGAAAAGAGCATGTCCAGGTGCCGTTGCAAGCAAGCTAATCTACTGAATTTAGGAGTGAGACCTCACTTTTTCCAATGACAGCAAGTAGTTGTCCCTCACCCTTATTCCTTTCACCTCCTGGGGGCCTGACCCCTGCCCTCTGCAGATTCTGGCACTCCAGACCTTTCTGTGAGTCAGTAACTCACGAATCCAGAAGAAGAAAAAAAAAAAAAAAGGAAAAAAAAACAAACAAAAAAACCCCCACAAACCAAACAGCCAACTTTCTTTTACTGGGCTAGTAAGTTAAAGAACAGGCACTCCCTGCCCAACCCTCTGTCAGCAGGGACTACTAGGTCAACTTTCCGCTTCTTGGGGAACTACATCATCTGTAAATATTTCAAGAATCTTCAGCTGCAGTATTAATGACATGAATGCATTTTCTTCCTGGACATGGAGAAATACTACTTTGGAAATACTTCTGACCTAGTAGTGTCAGACTGATGCAAAGTGATCAAAAAGGAGAAAGCAAAAGCTCCCCCCCCAAGATTTCCAAAAGAAGCGGTGCAGAAAACCTTCTACAGGGTGCTCACTTGTTACGGCAGCGTGATGCAACGGTGGTTTATACAACCACGTTTTATGGTCTGTCTTTGAATCAGAACAGGCAGGCAATAAAAGCTCCGCAGTAAGAACAAGACGACTTGAGACTATAAGTCCGGTCCTTGTAAAGCCGTATTCCCAAACGTTTTGGACTATCTAACCCCCCATTGCTGGGCTAGACCGGGATGGTTACGTAGAGGTTCTGTGAGCAAACAGTAACACACACCTCGCTCACGAGATCCTGCCCAAGCCAGAGTGCTTCGTACAAAGGCCCAAAGAGCACAGCTCAAGCCTGAAACAGCAACGCAAAATCCCAATTCCTCACAACTGGACTACACGGTACCTTGGTTCCATTTCTAAACAGAATGAACCACCTAAAGTGAAAGTGGAAACTGATCTCTAGAAAAAGTCCTGAGGGCCTTCCACGAGTGGAAATACTCAGATTTACTTCCCCTTTACTGGCCCAAAGAGCAACGGTCCCAGCTAACTACGGGATCCCGGCCAGGTGTCCAGCTGGGATGAGACCTCCCCACTCAGCTCCGCTGTCTGTCACACCGAAGTGATCAGCGTGGGGTGCTGGCAAAGCCCGTGGGTCCAAAGGCCAGGGCTTTGCTTCCACATCACAACTCGGCCACAGCCAAGCTCCTACTTGTTACCCAGCACAAGCTCATCAAAGCCAGTCCAGGAGAAACGCTTGGTTTCCAGCCCATGAAAGAGCATGCTGAAATGACTCAATCCCACAGCTATAGATCAGAGAAGGAATTAACATATTCTCCCCAGTACGTTACAGAAACAGCATTGTTACAAAACGGGTTCTGCTAACGGCGAGATTTCACACCTACCTGTGGGATGATGGTGATCTTGAATCGCAAGTCATGGAGCCCTATCTTTGCAATATTAATTCCATCAATAATAATTTCTCCTTCAGCTGCTTCATTAATCCGAAACAAACCTAAAGTAAGTGAGGATTTTCCAGCTCCCGTTCTTCCAACTATTCCAATCTGTTGGATATGAAAAAACAAGAACAAAAAGCAGTCAAAATCTGCAATCCAATGACGGTTTTCCATTTTTCTAGAAAGGCAGATGGAATTGGGTAGAGCAGGCCAAGGTTTCCCTAATCCTTTGTTCATGCTTTACAGTTACAATTGCTGACTTGACATTTATCTTGTTTGAATTTATAGCAAAAATATACCAAAAGTACTCATACTGTACATTTTACTTCCCTGTTAGACTGAAGTCTTCACCCTTTTTTTTTTTTTAAATAAATGTAAAGGAATGCTACTTTGGTTGGTTGATAGATCTCTTGTCACCTGCCCTTTCTAACCACTGGAGGTAGTGTTCTGCCCTTATCTGTACGCAGAACACAACTAAGGAAGCTGGACAGATCATCTGTCTTGCCGCTCCCTTTCATGCTGCCGTGCAAGACCAGACTATTATTAAAGCTCAGAGAATCCCCACAGGACGGGCGGGATGCGTGCGAGTGCACATGCGAGGAAGCAGTAGGAGACGCTACATATCACCATCAGTTTGGCCAGATCCAGAGAATCTCCTCTCAAGTCCCTGCAGTTTCCTGCAGATTCTCACCTTGCCTCACCAGATCAGGGCTTCCCCCCTCTACTTAGCAGCTCATTTTCTTGAGACTATAATTAACTTAATCTCTCTGCAACCTGCACTGCTCTCTGCTTACGGCACACAAATTAGCAACATTTCCTGGGAAGGAGAGAGAAGACACATAAACCTCACTTCCTTAGGAAACCAGACCAAAAGATACTTCACAAGGCCCCTTAATAGTGTATCGTTACCTCATGATGCAGGACACACCTTGGCAAGGATAACAGCCCGCTACATCTGCCTGTGACAGTAAGACAGACTCTACAGAAGCTCTTCTCGCTCTTAAGGACCCAAGGCACAGTACAAACAGGGTTAGACCTCTTTTGGCCTATGCATGCAGACTTATAAACAGTAACACTCTACTATAAATTCTGATTCATTACCTTCTCACCCCCATTTATGGTAACATTTATATTTTTCAGAACCAAATCCAAGTCTTCCCGGTAACGTAAACCATAGCCTCGAAACTCAACCTTCCCTTCCTCAGGCCAGGTACTGGCTGGGGCAGTTTGTTCAATGCTCCATTCCGCCTGAAAGAACCACACAAACATATCAGTTCCTCCTTCAACTGGACATGGGCTCAGAGGACTCGAGGATGACGGGGAGCAGAGATTCCACCTGCAGCCCCTGGAGGACCCCACGCTGGAGCAGGTGGAGACACCTGAAGGAGGCTGTGGCCCGTGGGAAGCCCACACTGGAGCAAGCTCCTGGCAGGACCTGTGGATCCGTGGAGAGAGGAGCCCACGCCAGAGCAGGTTTGCTGACAGGACTTGTGACCCCGTGGGGGACCCACGCTGGAGCAGTTTGCTCCCGAAGGTCTGCACCCCGTGGGAGAGACCCACGCTGGAGCAGTTGGTGAAGGACTGCAGCCTGTGGGAAGGACTCACATTGGAGAAGTTGGTGGAGGACTGTCTCCTGTGGGAGGAACCCCACGCTGGAGCAGGGGCAGAATGAGGAGTTTAATTGTTTAACTGAGACACAAGCACTACGAGATTAACAAGCTGGTAAAGTAAACAGCTGCTGCCTCAGCCTCCCACAGAGGTGGGAGAGAACAGACCCCACTGCATTCACTGCCAGTGCCAAACAAAAAGGCTTTTAACTCTATAAACACTGGTCTGCAATCAGAAAAAAATTCTAGGAAGGGTTTTCACAAGGTTTGGCTGCAAAAATAGTGACTCAAGTCAGGTTCAAGTGACAGTCATGGCAAAGCAGCACAGGGAACTCTGTTCTGTAGCCAAAAGGGGCACAAATGCAGATGAAATGAGTTGTTAGGTGATTTGAATCAAAACAGAAAAAGCAAAACCTCTAAGTCCCACACTGAGAGCAAAAAGAGAAACGCAAATAAAAAGATAATGTCTAAGCATTTAGGAAACCAAAACATTTGTACAGCTCCACTGCTTAGCCCAGGGCAGAACAGCACATTTCCTAAATAACACTGTGTAAGTATCAGCAGATACACCTCAAAAGCGTCCACAGAAACTATCCACCAAGATACAGCCTGTCCCTCAAGGGAGGGCACCGACAGCACTAAGCTCCATCCCTCTGCTCAGAGGACATGCCCAACCCCAACCCGTCCCGCCAGACCTCAGAACAGGGCACTGACTTCTACAGATGTGGTGGGCATCTCAACGCACCTCCTTCTCCATTTCAGCGTATTCTTTGACTCTTTCAACAGCAACAATGTTGGTTTCCAGCTCAGACGACATGCGAACTAGCCAGTTCAGGTATGCTGTAATCTGCAAGAAGAAAAGCAGTCCAGAAGCAGTTTACACTAAATATGTTACCTGCAATAAATAAAAAACACCGTACAACCAAAGCACTGCAAGTTCATGGAATGCATAAACACAGACAAGATCTTGGCTAATCAGTGCTGGACCTTGCCTTTAACATGCAGGGGATGAGTCGTCTTAGCCACATCCCCTCACCCAGGCAAGGCACAGAAGGAACTTCCCAGCATCATTCCAGATGCTATTTGTAGTGTTTTTTCTTCTTCCCATGTTCCTTAAATTACTTTTCCCTCCAAAGCCGTAGCGAGGTTCTGACTTTCTGATGCTGCCTTACAATTCAGAGGGTTGTTTTTTGTTGTTGTTTGGTGTTTGATTTTGTTGTTTGTTTTTTTTTTTAAAAAAAAAAAGGTAAAATTACCTGCAGTGAGTAGGACACTGAGAGGCCAACCAGTCCTGCGCTGAGTTTGTTGCGTGCGATCACTGCAAACAATGCTGCAAAGAGCACAATACAGTTCCCCACATACTCCAGACGGACAGCCAGCCACCTGCAAGACAGAAAAATGTAATGCATCTTTCCAGTAATTCAGTCACAGTGAATTAGGAATGTGGCCAACCAACATTCTCATTCTGTTTTTGAAAAGATTAGTAAAATGGCATCTGCATACTGCCAGCAACACAGGAACTGCAAGGTATCTGAGGTTCTGCTCCACCAGCATGCAAACCTAGAGGCATCCGAAATTAATAAATCTTTCAAGTGCACAAATTCCTGTCTTAGTTCAGAAAGCAGCTGTGGTTAACACTGGGATCAATGAATCAATACTTTTAAAAACTATTACCCAGAAGTAAGGCAGGAACTCTCAGAAAGAAGAGAAATTCAGAAGTCATCTTAATTCCATCACCAAGTTTAAGTAAAACATCTGTCAAACAGATACATCCACAGAGACCTCCCTACCCTGGACAGATGTGCTGGGAGCTGCCATTGCTAAGGAGCACGGGCGGCAGAACCACGTCCTCCCTATATAACTGTCTTTCAATACTTCAACCCCGCCGTTACCTGTTTGCAACAATGCTTGGATAATAAGCTTTCTGATTTTCATCCACTTTCATGTCGTTCTGCTTTATGAAACGTTTCTGCTCCTCAAAGGCTCGAATGACACTGACTCCCAGGAGGGTCTCGTTGAAGTGAGAATACACAGGAGAACGACTGACAGACTCGAGACGTTTGAGCTGGCGAGAAGTGGCCACATAAAACCTCTGCAAATCAGAGTATGAGAATTAGGGTTACCATCCAGACCACATATGAAAAGACAAAGCGAATCATAAAAGAGGTCCCTGCCATTTGGGCTGTTAGAGAAAACTCAACTTGCACATGGGAATACATGCCTTCTCCAACACTTTCAGGCCTAGAAAGACCATTACATACACTCTGCTGTCTTTAAACAGCCACCAATCAAACCATCTCATGCAACAGCCATTTTCTCCTCTTTCACTTCTCTGCAAGCTTAGTTCAACAGTATAACACACACACATCACTGCCTTTAAGGTTTACTAGAGAATCTGTCAGGCTCCATTAATTCAAAGACAAAACCCAGCTGCTTCTCTCCAACCCATACTGGCCCTACTAGATTTCCAAGAGTAAAGCAAGAGTGAAGCAAGCACACCCTGCCTACACAAGACCAGAGTGAAAGGCTGCCATCATTTCTTTTGCTCTGTAAACAAAATTCTGACGAAACAGGCACATCAGCAATGCACATGTACCCCTCAAGGCTACTCTTGTTTAGAAGCAAGTTTTAGAAAAGCCCATACATTTTCCATACTTGGTCTCTGAGCAACAAGCTAGACAAAATTTGCCTCAAAAGCTAATAGTGTTTTTATAAATCCTACTTCAGTACTAAAGGACTACCTTCTGCACAGAAGTCACTCTACACCTGACAACGGAAGGAAATGCTCTGCTAACGTCAGCTAATCACTAAACCATGCAAAGCACCGTCAGTCAAGCATGACTCAAGTCAAACACATTAGAATCCATCCCAGTGCAGAATCAGAAGAGAACTGTCTTCAGTAACAGAGGATGAGTGACTGCTGACCCAGTGCCCGCAGATAAACCCCTACCTGCACAAACAAGTAGACAAGTCCCAGAGGTGGAATAATGACAGCAGCTATAGGTGTGGCCAGCAGAATGATGATACAAGCCCCAATCACATTAAATGTGGAGCCCATGAACATCTTGATGATTGGTGGAATGGTGGAGTCAATGGTATCGATCTCCTTAGAGAAACGGTTCACCAGATTTCCACTGGGCGTACGTTCAAAGAAACTCATTGGAGATCTGAGGACATTGTGCAGCAGGTTAAGGTGCAGGTGTCGCGAAGCAAATATTCCCCCTATTGACACAACCATTGAGTAGCCAAACACAGCTATACCTGGAAAAGAAGACGGGTTTTAACTGCTTCCACCTCTCACATAAAATATTTTCCTTCATTCTGTCATCACTTAGCGTTAGCACATCTCTAGTACAATAATCCTGAGAACTGGGCTTCACTACAGGTAGACTGAGCAACTACCCCAAGTAATTAAAAATAAAATAAAATAATCAGTGAAAACACCAAATTTCCCTCATGGAAGATGTTGTTTCTCCATTACAAAATTTTGTGTGATATTTGAGCACTTTCCTTGAGTAAAGACCACTGAATTTTAAGGTGACATTTAGTTTTTATTGTGAGATTTTTACAGCAATTCTGAAGCGGGGAACTCGGGGTGTTAGGTTTCATGGCAAGCAAACCGTGACCACAAAGAGGACACATAAAAAGCCACGGCGCTGGCCTCCCCACGGTGCCTCAGTGGCCCCTCAGAGAAAACACCAGCTGAGCCAGGCCGTGTCCGCAAGGCGGGCAGCGTAGCCATGGCCTCCTGCGCCAACCCGTCCCTGTGAACCAGGCTAGCGCAGTTCCTTCACAGGCCAAGGAGCCACTTCCTGGGTCAGATGTTTTGTCACCAGCTGCTGGCTCATCAGCCCCTGCAAACCACTTTAATTCTTGTTTTGTTCAAATGAAAGAAAACCACATTCACCGACTGAATAATTTTAGAAGTTGGTTTGTTTGTCCCTTTTTTTCTTTAAATCCACTCAAGTTTTTCATCTTCCTATGAAGGAAGAAAGAAAAAAAAAAACAAAAACCAACCCCACACAAATGTTTCGCAAACTGCCGCCACAGTTCTGGGGATACAAGGTCACCAAGAGCACTGGAAACATTCTGAACCAACTGATCTTAAAATAGGTAAGACCAAGCAAACCTTGAGAAATTCCCAGTGCTCCATACACTCCCAGTCTGACATTTGTGTACTGCTGTGTCCCATTGATAACAGGATCATCTGTCCATAAACTCAGCCAGTAGTTGGAAGCCAGGGAGGCTATATGATTACACATAAAGAGGAAAATGCTCAAGAAAGAGATAAAGAGTCCAATTGCTTTCATGTAGTCCCAGTACACTGTTGCCTTTACCTGAAGACAGAAAGGGAAAAAAAAAGAAAAAAAACTCATTTTGCAGATTAAGTTTCAAAACCCTCAATTCCCCCTATTTAAAGTCAGTATCCCTGCATCAGGCCATAAAACCACAACAGTTGCACTCTGGAGCCACTGCTTGGGAACACAAACTGCAAAGTGTTCTATGGAGAGGTGCCAAACCCAACATCCCTCCAGGGCAGGCACACATCATCCTTCCCTTGTCTTCCAAGGGAAGGGACGGGTAGGGAGAGACCTGCCTGAAGTAACACAGAGCATCAGTGGCAGAGCCAAACACTTCACTGAGGAGTTCCAGTTTTTGGCTTTTTCTTTTTTTTTTTAACCACAAGACTGTACAGCCTTTAATTAAATCCTCGCTCCACATGGCTTGTATCCTATGATCTATCTTTAACCAGAGGATTCAAGCAACACTGCTAGGAGGTGTAACTGCCATTTTCCCAGGAACCTCACTCTCGGGTTTCTCAGAAAGCCCTGGGTATCCTGGGATTAGATACTTGTGTCTATAGTGGAAACTTGGCTTAAATTCATCTGAGTCAATTCCAGCTCCTTACACTGAAGGGCAGATTTCATGAAGTCACCTAATTTGTCACAACCTCTCTCCAAGAAATAGCTGCAAGGTTTTCATCTCTTCTTTTAAACTTTGATGTGGTTAGACCCATCATCTTAAACAAAAGCTGTGGTGTCAGCACTCTTTCTGCATGCAAACCAGGAGCTCAGCTTTGGGAGCAGAGGGCACAGCCACACTTCCACGAAGTACTGCACAACAAGCACCAAGTCCAAGAACCCGCTCAGAGCTTTCTCACCCCGCTTACATGGTCTTTGGAAGCTATTTTCTTCTGAACCCTGGGGATTTTTCTAAAACTGAAAGCGAGTGCAGGAAGTGGGAAGAGGAGACCTTACCCTCCCGGTCTTCGCTGTGTCAGCCTCCGTCAATTTCCAGGAATTCTTTTCAGCAAGTGGCTTCTGCAGCTCTGCTGTGCTGCTCTGGTGCGGTGGCTTCCCCGTGTCTCTGCTGTATGTTGAAGAGTTACTGAGTTGCCTGTTTGAAGACATTTATTTTGCAGTCTTAGCGTGATACAGGCCAGGTGTTTACTTCATAAATAGACTTCAACAGTAACAGTCCACAGCTCCAAGTCAGTGGCTTACATTATTCTGGCGATACTCAATCTCCTAACCAGTCAGCATCAGGCCAGCGGTTACTAGTACCTCCTCCTACCCTCACAGTGCGCTGCTAATCCTCCCTGATGGCGTTCGGTTCTCAAGAATCCATCTTCAGATACAAATAACAGGCTATTCAGTCAAAGAAGTCTAGGTTGAGCAATCGAACTCCGGAAAGAAAAACGCTTGGTGATCACCAACCTCAGCTTTTACAAACCCTATCATACGCAGGGCAGCTGCTGAAGTGCAAAAAGGGTACCCACGCTGGCATCAATTGTACTCCCAGGTGCTCATTAGTGTACAGAAATACAGTAGCTCTAGAGCACCAAAAGAATACGGCACAGACCATGAGATTGATTTTGGGAAGGTTTAATCACAGCAACTGCCTTTGGCCTCTCTCAAGCATAACAGCAGCTGTACTAGGTCAGACTAAAGGGCCGCTTAGCACTTCATCCCATCAGACAGCAGTCAGCCACAGGAGCCTTGGGAAAGCATGGGAAAGCTGGACTACCCAATGCACTGCTCTCCCTCTATGCGAGCCAAACCCATGGTATCTTGCTACAACACAATCGTTTCTTTAGGTAGAAAAAGTAGCACAAGAGCTCTGTGCGCGCAGACATGCATGCACAACAGTCCGTACCAGCCACCGGCGTGGGGCTGCAGCCTCAGAGGTTCGCATGCCCAGGTGCTGGCCGTTGGGGAGACTGGGGTCCAGGGGCAGCTGTTGGGCAGAGCGAGCGTCTGAGCCCAGCTAGCAGGGGGACCCACCCTGCACATACACGTATACGGTATTCCACTGGGGAACCTCTGTCCTGCTCAGCCAGAGGCAGGAACAGGATGAGGCCATTTGGCGCTGTGTTTGTGTGGGTGCTCTACATGTCCGTGGTCCATGCGGCCGGCCGCGTACCCAGGAGGTGCGTGTGCGCGCTCTGCGTGTGCCTGCAGGCAGTACACCTTCAGCCTCGCGACTGCTGGACCGGGAGCCACGGAGCAGCAGCAGCCTCGCCTCGCTCGGGCTGCCTGACCCAGCACGACACATTTTCCTCTAACACATACCATCAACACCACATTAATCTTTGTCCATGACTGAGTAACAGGATGGAAAAGGGGGCAAAAGAAGGAGGAAAAAAAAAAAAGGGAAAAAAAAAAAAAGACTACACACCTATGCATCAACTTTCCAGGGGCTTCATTCACAAGGACTCCATTTTCTACAGGCTTTCCTTCCTTTCCAGATGGACTATTTGTATCTGAGGGGGTAAAAAAGTAAACATGAAAATGGTAAGCAAAAAGATACAAAGGTTTCATCTGAATCCTAAATGCCAGGTGCAGTCCTAATGTGCAAACAAAGAGGGAACACAAGTAGGTACACTAACAGATAACTGACCAGGTGAACACAGCAGTTTAGTTCCACCCCAACAGGACTAGCTTGGCAAGACAGCGAACATTTTCCTATTTTTCTACCAAATATAGGTCACTAATAATAATGTATTATGAGGATGTACTTGATGTTAAAGCATGCCATACCAAACCACACTGTGATTCACTCTGTGGAAAAAGCCACAAACAATCCAACCACTCCTTTTCAAACCACATCTTTTACATGGTTAACTATGAATTATTTTCATTTTAGAAATGCAATGAGAAGACATTCTAGTAAATGATGGAGAAAAGCTATAAGAACAGAAGGTGTGTGCTATTAACTTCGAGCATTCCTGCAAAATCAAGCAGGGAGCAACATGCAAAAGCCTGGTGTTTTTAAGCAACCATAGGAATCAGATTAATTTAAGCAAGAGGTCGTTCTATAAATGTCACTTCTCAAAAAAAAAAGTTGTTATCCCACAACACCCCATTTGTAGCAAGATGCTGCACACGAGACAATTGCCTAAAACCTTCCACAAAACCTGTCAGCTTGAACTATCAAGCTTTCTCCAAGCAACTTAATTCAGTGTAATACAGTGCCATGAGTAAAATTTCTAGGTTCAAGTTATGTCATAATTTTCCTAATACAAACCAATGACTGACTCCTAAAAAATTAACTGTCAATTACATGGAACTCTATTTTCAAGTGTGAAAGTTAATTCAGAATTTGTAACAAAAGAAAAGAATTTTGCATTTTAAAGGATTTATGCAAACAAAAAAGCCCACCTGCATCTATTCAAAAGATATGCAGGAAAATTCGCTTAGATCTAGAGTCTGAAGTTTTCATGTTTTTATATGAAAGCAAAATATACGCATAGAACAGTTCATCAATACATTAAGTGTAGACTGCTTGAACATAAAGCTGTTCCCTCCTGTGTCTGCAAACTGAACATTGGTTTATTAATATAAAAACCCAAAGCTAAACTGTTCAGTAGCAGAAAAAAAAGCAGAAAATATGAAAAAAGTAAAGAATTCAGTGATGTAGTTCTTATTTTTATTTATAGGAAAGAGAGCAAACCAATATGGGACTGCAGGTTATTTTAAGCACTGGGCAGCATTTCTTTTGACAGGCTCCCGTATGAAAACCAGCAAGTATTCCAGCATCATATCGCTTTAAAGTGTCATTGAAGTTCTAAACCCACATGAACAAAACAAGACTGCAAATAAACCATCCTGCCCTAACAGCTCTTAAATTTGATTTCGTGTTGTAGGCTACAAAGATTTCCTGCTTATACTGCATTTACCTCCGGAGAAGGAAAAACGCTCGAGATTGCCATAGTAAAGCTGGCACATGCACCTAGGACACAGGCTCATCACTGAGGGCTCTGCTGAAAAACGTGTCCAGAAGTGATAAAAGGGAGCAGCTGCCAAGTACCACATGAGAACAAAAAGGACCTGCGGGGCTGAATCCTGAACGATGCCTCTCTGGGTACGCTCACTACACTCCTAAGTCCAGGGAGCATCTTTACAGTTTAGTTAAACCCTCCTCATGGAAGTGTTTGAGATAAAGAATTGCTGCTGATGTGTCATCTACAAGCTGACACACCAACTGCTGTAGCATCACACAAACAAGAAACATGCAAACCATGCTGATACCTTCCATTGTGCAGATGAAATTCTAATAATGACTCAGTCTCTTGTAAATGAACTGCAGCTACTCATATTACTCCAACCCAAGCACTAATACAAAGCCACATGGCACAAAAGCAGTTACCTGTTTCCAGAGGTTGAATCGTTCCTTCTAACGAAGGATCTAAAAGTATATATAATTAACTTTTCCCAGAACACACTCAACCATTTTCAATCTTTACAAACACAAATGCATCCAAGTAGCACAACCTAAACCACAAAACCATAAATGCCCAGGGCGGGATGGAATTTGCTGAGGTGGACCTCTTTTTAATCTCAAGCCTTATGCACAGTCAAAAAAAGACAACCTTGAGGAAAAAGAAAAAATCCCAATCAGATGGCTACAAGTGACAGATCGAGAAACTTCTTTTCTTTCAAGATACACACTAATGGAGAGAGAATCAAAAAAAGTTGAAGCGCCTCATACTGACAACAACGACAGAAAAACCTCACTACAGACAGGGAACTACCATATGCATTTTCCCTGGAGGTGGAGATGACACTTCATTCGAGAACCTTAAGAGACCCTCTGACTTCAATGCTAAAGAGGCAAAGCATCATGTTTTCAGAGTGGCGACTTCTGTCTGCATGGCTGTGTCTGTCCTCCCACAGCTCTGCTATTCTGCCTTGCTTTAGTCATGCAACTGCAAGGAGAGGAGGAGAGCTGTGCTAGCACAGGTTTACTTAGTCCCAACAACTCTGTAGTTCCCAGTCATAATCCTGCAGGGACAGATTAGTAAGAAACACTGAGATACTTCACGTTTCCAAGTGCCTTGATACCCAACAGCACTCATCAGGAGTCAATATTTGCTTCTGTAATTTGGGACAGAGGCTGCAAATAGCTTTTGCTTTAGGAAAGACAAAGGAAAAAGAGTTGAATTTTGCTAGATGGCAACTAAAATGAATTTAAGGGAAAGTCAGATTATTTCCTGACACAGACAGGTGTTACTACTCAGGAATTACTACTCAGGTCCAGACTCCACAACAACATTCGGAAAAACGGCAACACATCTCACTATTTAACTCTTGCCTTCCCAGGAGTCAGAAAGGAGAGAAGCACCCAGCCATCCCTACAGGCATCATACAAGCTACCTTACCTATCCAACACTGCTATTAAGCTTAACTCAGCCTCGTGCTGTTAGAAAGAAGCACAGCCACAAAATACAGGTGTGCTGGGCTTTACTGGGAGACAGTGCTGATTGTGAAGGTACGATGCTTTGTCTTGCAGCTAGGAAACCCCAGCCCATAATGCAGAATTAATTTTTATTATGAAATACACACTACTACCTGGTGTATAATATAAAGTTATTCAGCAAGGAAGCTATCTTCTTTTGAAATTCAGCACTTTAAAAATAAATCTTTTTTTCTTTTTCTCACTGCTGCAATTAGGAAGCAATTTATACAGAGGGCAAGCAAGGCCCCGCAAATCTCACTCCTTTACCATATTATCTTTTTCAGAAAGCAGATTTCTACTCCGTGCAGGACAACAGCTGAAATTTGGGAAATTAAGTCCACAGAATTTAAGAAAAAACTTGAAGACATTCAAATTGAATAGCTGTAAGTGACAGATCAAGAAGCTTCAAGACATGCAGATTGTTGAACTAAAGGCTACAGCCCAGACCAGCAGCAGTTCTCAGAGTGCTTTTACCTCCCTTCCTCTCCAAAAGAAAACTGAGTAACCTGTTGTGCTGACAATTCTCACACAAAAAAATGAACTGTGTGGCCATTGAAAGGTCTTTCAGCTGTTTATCTGACTGCAAAGTCACAGAGCCAAAAGCTGGGAATTCAGCCATCTGAAGCACAGCCCACACAATGTAAACCAGATTTAGAATTACTAATTGTGCTGTACATCTCTACCGTTCAGGCACTGCAGTCAAGGTCAAAGGTGAACCGGATAGTTAAAAAAATATTTCAACCTTATGGTGCAGTTGCATTTCTGTGGAGCCACTTTTACTGCCCACAAAAACTAAAAATAGCTCCAGGCTGTTCAAGGACAAACCAAAGTTTATGCTGAAGCCATTTGGAAAAAAAAGTAAAACCCCAACCCACAGATGCGTTAAAACAAAAGCTAACATCTGCTGCATTACTTTGTATGGGAGACAAGGAAAACAGTAATAAGAAAGGTAATCTTAAAGGCGCTATTTGCTATCTGTACAGCAAGAGGTATTACAGAACAGCTACAAGTCTGGACACGGGAGGGAGGGACACCAGAACAAAAAGGCGCTCACAGAAGCCAAGGGCACATCTGTGACTCCAGACCAAGCTGCACAGGCAGGAGTAGCGCTGGCAGCCGCAAGTCAGCCACACTAAATGCCAGAGAATGGAACAACTGCTAAAAGAAATTGGATGCTTTTTACACAAACCAATAGGTTATTTTTACACGTAGTACCAGTTACTTTGGAGAAGACTGCACCCCGCAGACACAGTAAGGCACCCATTTCAGGGACCCACAGCCGAAAGCAGCAGTGCTGCACATCGCGCTCCCCGTGGCTGAGCACCCACTGCTGCCAGCCTCGCCGCTGCCCTCTGCGTCACGCAGGAGGAGAACGGGGAGCTCACACCTCCCTCTGGGCCATCCCAAAGGCTCACGCGGGGGCAGGTTTCTGGAGCGGGGAGATTTCCCACACAGAGGAGCAGCACGGTGAAGCTGAGGACGGGAAAGGCAGCAGTGCAGCAGGCAGGCAGCCCTCAGGAATCCCAGAGGGAGAAAAGGGCTGGGAGGCAACGGGGAGCAGACTCGCAGCCAGACCGCAGAGGCTGGGTAGGAGGAGAGGCCTTCCACCCTGGCAGAAGCAGAATGCATTCCAGCCAGAAAGCACCCATCCAAAGTTTTCTACTTTGCCACAGCTTAAGTGTTTTCAGGCTGCCAACACATAGCTTCAGACATAACGGAGCCTCCTTTTTCAAGTGGGTGTGCAGATCCCCTCAGCTAGCTCTGCCTGGCTCCCATCACAGATTACTAAGAACTTGTGATTTTTATTAATATTTAGTGATCTTTTACACATCTGATAAAAATTAATATTATCCCTAGGAACCAGACAAATAATGCCCCTGTTTTTCACGTTTTACCCCAGGTGGAAGATCACTTGAGCAAAACTGAGAAACCAGTTTGCTGCAAATAGGCCAACCCTGCGTTACTGCAGTCCTCTCCGAATCACCAGGGTCATACCGACGTGCAAAGCACCTTTTATTAGACAACTGCAGAGAAGCATAGCAAAAGATAAAGCACTGTCTCACTTTCCAAAAGAAGATTCAGTATTTAAATGGAAAAGTCAAGTCAGGTTAACGAAAAGGCCTTCAGAAACCTACCATGCGCTTGGAAAGGGGAGGAGACAAAGGCCAAAAGAACAAGGCTATTAGAGGCGGCAACTCTTTGTATAAGTCACTTGTTCACTTCCTAGGGAAGCGCACAGTTACTTTGTCTCTGAAGTCTCCAGACTGCAGAGTGCAAGAAGTCTGAGGGTGCCCAAAGGGGCTACAGGAGCACCCACTGAAAATACACACAAGCTAGCCTGACTCTGCTTCCCCAGCGCCTCTTCGCGCAGTGCGCTGCGCAGTGGGAACAGGAGTCCGGGACGTCAGGCAGAGAAACGAGCTGCTGCTTCCTCCTCCCCGTTCCCAGAGGACTTATCAGCATAAAGACGACACATCCTAACAAGCACGCGAAAGGTGTGTACACCCCAGCTGGCCTTTGCTTGATCTCACGACCATCTGACTTTTGCTCTGAGAGGCGTTTTACTACAGATCTGCTCCACATTTTCCTAAATTTTAAGAAAGAATGTGTGTTTAATCCCACAGCCTTCAATGCCTTCAAGAAAGAAGCACCTCCACGTATATCACAAGAAATAATAATTTCTTAACTTTCCTTCCACTACTACTGTTTTTCCTCTAACGTGACTCCCTTAACATACCACACATCAGCTTATCCCAAGAGAATTTATTTGTAAGCTTACCGCTGTTCTCCACGCTTTGTTCAGTATTAGCATATGTACGAAGAAACTCAGCAAAAGCCCCATCTTGCTGCAGCAGCTCCTGGTAGGAGCCCATCTCAGAGATTTTTCCATCAGACATTACCAGAATTGTGTCCATTTGAGGCAGATAGTTGATTGCATGGGTTACCAAAACCCGTGTCTAAATAGCAAAAGGAAAGGAAAAAAAAAAAGTTTTTCTAACATCTGAAATTAGTAAATAGAATGGTTGAACTACTGCTTTTGCTGCTTGAATTCTGTGTATAATACAGTAATAACAATGGACAGGCATGCAGCATTTTTAAGAAAAAATACTGTCCTTGTCTTGACTTTTCCATTGAAGAATTTTGGATTACAGAAACCACAGCACACTTCATTGTAAAACCTAAGTGTTTTATAAAGGTCCTCTAAAGTCTCAGAAGGACCCTTTCACTTTTCAGATGTTTGAAACAAAGTCAGAATATGCAACTTGACAAACTTGGAATCATTTGAACTCAAAGAAAAACAAATCATTCTCTGGAGACGAGTATCTCATTATGACCTACTTTATTTTTCAGGTTTCCTTTCGGTCCAATAACTTTTTCAAAAATATGTTTCCCAACATGAGCGTCAACAGCTGATAAAGGATCGTCAAATAAGTAGATGTCTGCATTACAATAAACCGCCCGAGCAAGACTGACTCGCTGTTTCTGTCCTCCAGACAAATTCACGCCCTGGGGAAACAGGAAAATACGATCCTTTATTTACACCTGAGATGAGATGTCTTGCTACAGTTTGTGAAAGACACAAGTCATAGGTGGTTCACGCAAATTACAGAAATTTCAAAGCTGTATGAAACAGATCTCCATCACGAATAATTTCACTACCAAACAGTGTAAGCAATCACAGTCAAAGTCCTCTTGAAAGCAAGCACCTCTTAAGTTCTGTCAGTGAGGGGCTAGTCAAAAAAAAGTGTTTGCCAGTCTTGCAAAGCAATTAACCCAGACCAACCTACCTAACTCTGTCCATTCAGAGGCTCCTTTCCTACTCAGCTGTATTTCTGCAGTGCCGCCTCTGTTTTAATACACAAACTCTGCTCACACTCTCCAGTTTGGTTGGCGTGCTGACCAGTAAGGAAGATAAAGCTGCACCCATTACTGAATCTGGGGCTGTGGGTCGGCAGCTACACCCCTCCTCTAACCGGTCAGCAGGCAAAGCATGGATCCCTGGGGAAGCATGGATCTTCTGGGGAAGAACGCCAAGCAGATTACATACACATACTCCGCTGGCCACGTGGCAAGGGGACACCTGATCCTGCTTCCATAGCACAGCACAACATCTAGGCAAGTTTCTAAACCTCACGCTGCATGTTTTTGCGACCAAGTGTCAGGTTTGGGGTGGTGGTTGTTTTTGTAGGGTTTTTTTGAGGGGTTGGGGGTGGTGAGGGGGGTTGTTTGCTTGTTTTAAATGAAACCGAAGCATTCAGGAGATTCTTCTCTTCCTGTTTCCATACATTTTTCCGCTCTATGACCATGGCAACTTAAAGGCATTAAAAACTGTCATTGCAAGATGCTTTTGCATTTGTAATAGAGGACAGGTTTCCTCCCCTTTGAGGCTTAAAGACAAGGAAAACACACTGTTCAAATTTACCTCTTATCCTAGAGGATTTCTACTTTGAATGTTTTAAACTCAATACAACTTTAAGATAAAGTAGAATAGAAGTCATGTGGCCTTAACTACAAGCAATAGCACTGTTATGGTAGAGTGGCATTTAAATACCTTTTCTCCTATTTCTGTTTTGTCTCCCGTAGGAAGAATCTCTATATCGGGCAGCAGTGCACAAGCCTCAATCACACACTTGTACCGGCTCTCATTCATCTCCTTTCCAAAGATAATGTTATCTTCCAGAGTTGCATTTTGGACCCAGGCTTGCTGAGGAACGTAGGCTACTGAGCCCTGCAAGAAAAATAAAGTTCCTTGTTTAGTATTTTAGACTACAAGTCTGCGCACAAAGTCGACAGCAGGGCTTTGTGAGGCAGGCAGTGCTAATTACCTCACAAACAGCCTATGGTCATTTCAAAGCTGCAGAAGCAGTTCTTGGGCTACTGCCTCCTCCAAAATGTTATTTTTATAATCCTCTCTACAAGTGAGTATAATGAAGTGTGTTGGTGGAAAATAAAGGACTTCAAACCAAATACGATTCTCTAATGTAAACTTGGAGGAAACATTTGTTTAAGAGAGTACGATTGCACAATTACTCAATGTCAAAAGCCATTAGTTCTTTCATATAGTTATAAATTATGTTCTGCATAAAACAATTTAATCTGGAATGCAAGTGTTTCACAAATGCATTCCTGCCAAGAGATTTCTGCAGAAAGTAGGGGAAGTAATTTTTATATAGAAGTCACTTCGAAGGAAGAGATTGAGTTACTGCAAAGTATTTTGCTTTGAAGATTAGTTCTGCTTTCTCTTTCTGCACAAATAATCAGTGATTCAGATCTCACCTATTTATTTTTCCAGAACAATTTTGGAGGTGACCAAATGTGCATTTTTTTAAATGCAACATATTTGTTTTGCTCTTAAAATAATTCTCTTTCCACACATTAGAGCAACGGCAAAATTCAAAACAAGGACTTTAGTTATTTACTTATTTCCAGGTCATTTTTCCTCTGTGAGCTCTGTGCAGCTCTGGTGTCTAAGACAGTACAAACTACAACAGCAGCTTTTCCCATGTTTGGGTATCTGGGTGTACCCTCTCTCCCTGTAATTCTCTGATGTCTAAGAAGACATGAACCAATACTGCTCTTCCTCAGGCTGGAGTTCCTATAATAGGGTCTCCCTGCCTCATACCTGGCTGTCAACAAGACTCACCACAACACTTATCTCTGAGAGCTCCACCATTTGGTATTTTTGGGTAAATCTGAAACCAACAGATTTAGAAGTTGCTAGGTGGAGGCTTAACAGGCAGTTACACAGAGTACAGGCTAAAGCGTATACATGGCTTGCCAGGAAATCAGGCTAAAAAATGCATTCATTTGAAAGGCTGTCTCTTCCCCTCTTCCCAGCACTTGGAAGCCTAGAATCCCTCTGGCACAAACAGCTGAACAATTCTTCAGACACATCACACCTTGACAACCACGTAGCCATCCTTTTTGTCCATCTCCCCCAGCAATGCAGACAGCAATGAAGACTTTCCGCAGCCAACTTGACCAACAACAGCTACCAAGGAGCCTTCAGGAACAGTGAAATTAATGCTGAAATAAAGCGCACATAATTCAGCCTTGCTTGCTGGCACATCCCGGTAGTTGAACAGTCTATTGAACAGCCCATATAAAGCCAGATGCAATGCGAACACCTACTGCAAATGCTGATGCAGCACAGAAACTTTAACTGTTTGAAAATGTAAACCTCTCATTCAGAAAACACCCAGCTCTTCTTACACTTAGGATATAACATCCAATATGCAAATAGTCAAAAGGGGAAGAAAAAAAAAAAAAGACTACTGTGACACTACCTGTCCAATATTTCTCTCAAATATTCTGTAAACACCAATGGATGCTTCCCAAACAGCCTCCTTGTCCCAAAGAATATGCAATTTAAGGCCCAAGAGCGAGCAGCCAGAATTAAAGCAGGGGACAGGGCACGGGGAAGACAGGGCTTGTAGCTGCATCTCCCCAGTTACTTTGTTAGTCATACCATTTGCAAGGTTCTTCACTGGTTTTCTCCAGCACGGGAACCAAGGATGGCTACAGTTCAGCGAGAACAAGACTTTAAAGGGAAGACTCTGAGGACACAGTGCAAACATGAGGGACTAGGGATAATTACGAGGGGCTAATCTGGCTGCATCCTCTAGATGGAGCTCATCCCATCTGCAGCACCTAGCAACAGCTTGAAATCTCTCAGGCTTTCTCTCCACCCATTACACCTCATGCATTCCACACATACAACACACTTTGTTAATTCCTCTAGTTCATGAAGCCCCTGGCTTAAAAAAAAAAAAAGAAAAAGATATAGAACAAATATTATTTGTTCTCCTGTTCCTTTAAGGCAACAAACTCTTCTGCATATAGATTTTATAATTCAAATACAGATCATTTATCATGCAACAAGATTATGGAGTGCAATGAAGGGTACTAATTCTTACCTGTTCAGTAAAGGAGGATCATTTTTGGACCAGCTAAATGTTGCATTCTTTACAACAATGCTTCCTTCAGCTGACAAACAGAAAATTTGTATTTATAAAAATGCCAATGCAAGCAGCTAATTGTGTGCTCTGCATCATGCGTGCCACAGAAGTCAATCTAAGCACACATAAGCAGAGGTATAAAGCTACTTTCCCAGCACAACCACCACCCACTGCTTACCAAAAGCTTGTGTTCTGCTTGTACTGAATTTATCCAGACAGCAGAGGTTCTGAAGTTACACTTACTCAGTAACCAGGAGGTACATGAATGTCGACTATACAAAGACCCTGACTTATTCAGCTGCATTCTCCTTTATCCAGCATCTCCACTGCAGCACTGCAAAGTCAGTTCAAGAAACTAGCAGCCTCAATCTGCCTCGTGCTTCAACGGAAGCTTCAGCTAAACTGCCAATTCCATGTGCGCTGCCAAGCTACTACAAGAATGATTGAGCAAAATAAATCAAACTACCAAATAAAATAACTTTGACCAAAAATACTGTTCAGTGAAATGTCACATGGTACTGGCACCTGTAGATTTTTACAGTGACGATTCAAAATATACCACTCCTAATTCAACCAAATATGCAATAAATACTTAGCCTAGGTAAGCATTTACATTAGTATGCAATTACAATCCATTATGGACCAAAAAAAAAAACCCCCACACTAAAGATACATTGCTCACAATGTAGTCATGGTTATTAGCTAAGAAAGGGGAGGAGATATTACCAAAAGGAAGATGAAGAGAAAAAAAATTAAAAAAAAAATACAGCAGATGACTGCTTACCAGAAAGCCAAGTGACTAAAGTGATATAGAACTCAGCTAACCACATGAGGGAGTGATGGGGATTTCACTCTCTTTGTACAAAGGAAGTAAGAAAAATAATTTAGAAATTACTGATGCAGTTAAAGTCAAGTTCTGTTTTGCAAGAAAAAGGGCATTAGTTTTTCAGTAAATGTGCCTTCATGCTTATCTATTTCCTACACGGCTCTATATAAGCAGACCGGCAACACCGGATAGAGTGGGAGTGATGCTGAGAGTAACACTCTTTGCACAAAACACGAAGTAGAGGCATTTGCCAGAACTGGGACTTATCCTTTCTCCTTCAAGGGTGCTGCAGTGTTACGTGATTGTTCTCCAAAATGCTGGGGTTTGGCACGGTATTAATTATCAGTCTGCTAACTGCCTACAAATTTCAAATGGCTACACTTAAAACAGTCTAACAAGTAATCTTTAGAGTGACCATCCGTATCTGGATGCAACCATTCTGTAGTTTGGACACTGGAGTTAGGGAGAGGAGAGAAATTACCTGAGAAGGTGGTAGAAACGTTATATAATTTGCATTTTACAAACTCCCTTCTCTGCTTTCTGGCTAAAATTTATCAGTGAAATCCACCAAAATGCAGTAAATGCGTTACAGAAAGCAAAAGAAACACTGCAAAGCCACCCAAAACCTGCACACACTGAATTTCAAAAGGAAAAGAAACTCACCCTCTGCGATGGGACCCCTGATTATGCTGTCTGGATCTAACTCTTCGTGAGACAGGAATACCCTCAGGCGCTTCAAGGAGACACTGGCCTGCATGGGAAAGGGATCTTTACTCCACTCATTACATTTAAGATCTTGTTGTTCTGCACCACATGTACATTACATGATTATTATACACTCCTAATCCCTCCTTAAATCCATTGCATAGTTTCTTGGATAGTCATCAAACTCACACTTCCCAAACCACAAGAAATAGGGCTGATTTCAGGAACACCCATCCACCCTAACCGGGATTGATAGTTTTGTTTGCACAGCACTTCACACAGACGAAACGCAAAAGCTCCCTTTCTGAGGTGGCTGAATTTCACCAGTGGGCATTCTCTATTCTCTAAGCACAGGAATGTAATTTTTCCACCCAGCGACTACTTGTGTGTGGAAACACACGTCAGTGACGGAAGCCTTACTTCTACTATGCTGCTGATAACCATAGGGAGCATGTTCAGTGGAAACCTGAGGATGTTGAATAACGCTAGGGAAACGAATGCCTTCTGAGCATCCAAGATGTTGTTCTTGTCTATTGTCACATACACAGCAAACGTGGACAAGGCAACCTGAAACAAAGCGTAATGGTTACAGTTAGGGTAACATTCTTTACAGCCACTAGCTCAGGAGTCACACAGTCTGGCAACTGGAATCAGAGGGCTACAAATCAAAGAAAGAGCAGTGGTCTGGTAACTTCCTTGTTCCTGATAAGGCTTTTTGCAAAACAAACATTTGATTTAAATCTATTGTTGTAAAAAGTAGCTGATGGCTCTTCTTGGAAAAGTGTCAAGTGCTCACTTTCTTCACATAGCAAGGGTGAAACCACAAATGTCCCAGGCGATTTGTGGTCACACTGCATGAGAAGGGTGAGAGGAATGATCCCTGGCCTTTGTTGCAGCTCTCTTTCAGTTTTAAGGTGCTCCCCACAGTACCAGATACTGGATCAGTAGCACATATAGACAGAAAAGTGAGAAACACCCCAGTGCTAACTCATTTTATATTTTGGAGAGACTACCACAGCCCTAGACTTCCAAGTACAGCCCACTTTATCACGGCAGATTGTTTTCCAAGAAACTTGAAACGTTACTGCGTTACAAAGATGAAGCCTTATAGTACTTAAAATAGTTCACAACAGAAAAGCTTAGGATCCATGTAGAAGAAGAAAATGACAGTGAACCATTGTTATCATCAATCATAACGTAAAAAATTATTTTAAAAAAATCCATATACTCATTTACATTTTTAAGTGTGTTGATTAAATTATTGTAAAATTAAACTAAGTAAAACCATTTTCTTCCATGGTATCAACACTCATACTTCAGTATATCACAAGGTCCAGCAAGTCCTTCCCACAGACTGCGACTTAAAACAAGAAATCAAGGTAGGCTAACCTTTGGCATTCCTTCTCCCACCAGACTTGAAACAATTAGCTCAAATGCTTAAGAAACTGGTCTCGTCTAAGCACAGCATGCATTGAAGATATGAGCATTTCCGTTAAAAACCTGAGTGCTGTGAAGACATGTATGTTCTGTTCTTCCTACAGAGGCTGACTCAGCTGTGCCTGGTACAGTAGCTTGTTTGTACAATCCTTCGTTTGGACAACCATATCCCAGGGAGAAAGCCCTCCCACAGAGATCAAAAACAAGACTGGGTCCAAAGAATAACCTCACCAGCAGCATGCCTGCTACCAGCCATTCCTCTGAAAGACACCCTTATCAGCACACATAGCACGGGAGGTACTGCAAAATGAATAGTTTCCTGACACCATTATTAGACAATGTTTTAAAGAGCCATGGCCATGGGAAGTGCCTTCAGGTAGGCACTTGCAATAATTCTGCAATCAGTTCAGAACAACATATACAAAAGAACAAAAATCTGAGAAACAGGATGTTAAGCAGCAGCTTGTGCTTCGGGCTGTACCGATTCTGCCCCATGGCAAACCCCTAAGGTGTAGGAGCACTGCCACGCATTCACAACGGGCGCTGAAACAGAGCTACTCGTTAGGGGAATTTGCCTTCTCAGACTGCACAGAACAGAATTACAGAGTCCACCTGTAGAGTTTTATTTAGAAACTTCATTTAATAATGTATTTATATTAAAACTCTCAGACTTCTTTTAGAAAAGCATTCACTTAAGAATGCAGCTGATGTTTCCTACCCAGGGCACTGCTTCTTCTGCCTTTCATCATCCCAAAACATAATGTAAACACTAAAAATGTTTGCGGGGAAGGAATCTCAGACTGGAAAGTACACTTAAACACCTTCAACTGGAACAGCACATACTTTATCCTAATGTAGTCATGGCTTTTATTTGCTTCTGCAGACAAGAGCAATGGCCCCTTGTTCTAATAGGGTCTGAAGCAATTTTGATGTGATGTCACCCTTCTCTCCCTTTTATTAGTTTAAATGTAAGCTAACCACAAACAGTGGGGATGTTTCACATATTGAGAATATTTTTTTAAATAAGAATTCAAAGCAATCCCAGGGCACGCAATGGCTTTACCTCTCCACTTTGTTCTTAAACAGATGCTGGGAGAACCCAGGCCAGAGCTACACTCCGTGCACAATGTCCCATTCCATCAAGGACTCTTGTCTAAGGATCTGCTGCTCTGGGAAAGATGCTGAAATAAGGGAACTTTTACTCTGTCAGCCACAGCTACCACCTGGACGGTATGGTGCGCATTAGTAACCTCTTCTAAGTCTGACAGTACATTTAATCTCAGGTTCCTCAAGTACACCACCAAAAATAGAGGAGGTTTTTATTTTTAAATACTTTGGCCATTAGCTTCTAGAATACATCCAACTTGGATGTTACTAAGTTTAAAAAACCCAACAAACAAACAAACAGTACTGCCTTTTCATAGAGAAGTGGAGACAGAAGCATTCAATTTCCCACTGCTGCGGAGGGCATTCTGACTGCTCCACTCATTAAAAACTAAAACAAAGTTCTCAAGCAGTGCCTCAGAAGCGTGATCCCAAACAGGAGAGCAGACTTCTAGATTTGTTTCACTTACCAGAAAAGGAGCACAAACCCAAGTGAAGGTTGCCGTTGCAGCAAGGTAAGCAGATTTTTTTAGGACTTTGAGTTCTTTCTGTCTGATCTCTAATACCTTCTCTCTGAAGGCTAATTCCCAAGCATAAAGTTTCAGAACTTTAATCCCATTGAGAATTTCATTCATCAGCTTAATTCTGTTGTCTTTGCTCTTCATTTGAGCCACCTAAAAACAACATTGCAAAAAATAATTAGCAGAGCACAATACTTGGCAGACTCACAAAGTTCTGAGCTTTTGTATTTCGCAATAGCAAAATTTACCTCATTATCATCAAAAGCTTACTAGCTTCCCAAGCAGGAAATCTGAGATGCTATCTGAACAAACAAATATGCAGAATTAACGAGACGTTTTAAACCAATTAAAAGAATGCTTCATGCAACTAAAATCCAAACCAAGATCAAAACAATTTGTGGCACTGGTTTAAATGGGATTAACCCTGCACCAGGGAGGCCTGGGACTAAGGTTCCTCCAGGTACAATCTGCAGTTAAAAAATAAGCAACTATAATCAAGCTTCAGTGATGCAAAGTTTGCATCTAACCTTAGACAAAACTCAGGTTTGCTTCATTTTCAGCACTATCAATGACCTTCTGATAGTACACTAAGGCAAAAAGCTTTCCATTCAGCCATAAGAAGAAAGTCCATTCTTCGGAAGTTTCTGCCTTCGTAAGTATTTTAATGAGGGCAGTGCGAAGCTGAAACAATGCTCTGACACAGCACGAGGCAGAGTCAGTAGTCTGCACCGGTACAGCCAGCCCAGACAGCTGTTACCAGGAGCAGCATGGCTGTGACAGGCTAGAGATCCCACGTAGGAACCAAACGCTGTCCTATATTTTGATGAACATCTAGAGATAAAGGTTTCAGTTAAATAAATCAATCTGCTCCGACATTCAGTAAATTCAGTTAGTAGTGAAGCCTGTACCAGAAAGCACATAGTGGGGCTGCTGGAAGTAGTTTTTACACTAGGAAACATAAGAGTTTGAGTCAACGTTTCCTTATGTGCACTCTCTGTAACAAACGGATCCTCTCTAAATAGAATTGACTAGGGATCAAGAAGAGCAAACAACTAAGATTTCTTCCTCCTTAACCCTCCAGGGGGAAAAAAAAAAATATCCAGAAACCCAAGAACCAACCACACACACCCCCCTCCCTAACACTGCAGCCACCATCCTGGATATGTGAATATTTCAGTCATTAAGGTTCATTAGACAGTAGTTTACCTTTGCACTTTAGTTCTTAGGCAGCAAATTAAAAAATAAACTAATTCCAATCATCACGCATTACATGAAGCTTGCTAACCTACTACCTTGGTCTTAACTACTGCATAATTTTTAGACCATTATGTACAGATATTCTGTAAGGCTGAAAAACACGTGACTTTATGTATGCGTAATAAACAACGCCTCTGACCTCTTTCTCTTCCCTTTTTTTGAGGGATAAATGGGGGGTGGGGAATTAAAAGGACAAACCTCAGGAACAAGTGAAAAAACAGAACATGTTTCTTAAAAGCACTGTCATATATATAAAGGTTCTAACCTGATAGGTTTTTGTCTTCATCGCCATCACAGCATTTACCGGAACCAGAAGGATCATGACAGCCACGCCTGCCAGCACCGAAGGACCTAAATTCTGAAAAGCACTTCATTGTAAACTTTTATTCAAACTCATTTTTAAAAATCTTGGGTCAAACCACTGCATATGCTACAGAAAAGCATTCTGAAATAGCTTTTCAACCTCTTCTTCCCTTTTCAAGAACAGCCTGGGGGAAGAAGTGGAGGATCAAGTAGGGGCTTGGGTTGATATTTATGTGCTTTGATTTTTGAAATAAACATACATATATAGACCCCATATATAGAGATCTATATTGCTCTATACCTCTCTATATACATCTATCTATACACACAGAGATTTATGTTTTCCAGTTTTTGCTGGTTTTTCTGTTGTTCCGAAGTAGACAATCATGGAAGGAGTGATTCCCTGACTTCTTGGGGAATTTCGTTACCTTTCTGATTGCCAGTGAGAATAAGGAAGAGTCAGCCTGGTGACTGACTGGACTAGAAACAGCAAACATCTCATACGCTGAGGTGACTCTCAGCACGTAGAACCAAGCCCACTCTTCTTTGAGTCAAGTTACAAGTGAGATACCAGAGGTGCTGCAGTCCCCCAAAAGATAGTAGCTCCCACCTGCATCCTCCCCACATGCACTCAGATGGGCAAATTCAGAACCTCCTGCCTGACTTCTTGGCAGCAGTGATAAAAGCAGCTCTGAATGGCTTCTAAACAAGCAGCATTTTCTCCACCCTTCTGTAAACCCTCCAGTGCTCTGAACACCAGCTGTCTGTAGTCATGATCACACAAAGCAGCATGTTGCGAAAGTCACAACAGGAAACACACATAATACTCACCTGCCAGAGTAAGTACAGTGCTAATATCACCTGGAGAGGTGCAGACCAAATCATGTTTATATAGGTAGCCAAGTCCATGAATCTCTGAGCATCCACAGACATGAGATTCACAATCTCACCCACAGTAGAAGTCTTTCTAGCAGAATTTGTAATAACAAGTGCCTAAGTGCAGATTAAGAATAAAAAAAAAAAATTAAGGCAACATGAAGGAATACTGACTCATTTGCATTTTCTCCACAGAATTCAATTGCCTTACAGATCTTCATCTTTAAAATTACAAGCAATCCTTTTCCTGCTCCCTATTCTGCTTACCCTCCACATCTTACAAAATGCAAGTTGTATAGTTGGGTTTAAACTAATTAAAGACAACAAGCAGTCTTTGGGGTTAGGGTTGTTGGTCGGTTGGTTTTCTTGCTGGGGAGGTGTATTGTTTGCTTGTTTTGGTTTTTAGTGTAAGAAGCAGGATCTTCACTCCTTGTCACACATTTCTCTCGCACAGAGCAATCAGTCCACAGCTTTCCAAAACATTCCAGCTTATTCCAAGATGAGGTGGCACTGCTGCTAAGTCCCAAATGAAGCTGTAAGCGTAGGTGCATCTTAATTTCTGCACAAACTGAAGCAGTTTCACACCCCTATTCTAAACGAGACAAGGTTTCTTGTTTGGCAGGGGGAAGAAGAAGGTGCCTGAACTTTAACTAGTAAATTAGAAAATTGCTCTATCTTAAAGGCTTTTATTTATAAATTAGATACTCTCTTATTTCTATTAAGAGCTGGGAATCAGCCTAACAGAGTCTCCTAATTGCTTTAATTATTCAGACATAAGTGATGCATTGGCACAGTCAGCAATTGGTATTGTCATATATTTAAAGAAATGCCTACCTTTCGATAAATTACACCAACAATAGCTGTTTTGAGCCTCATTCCAGTTACAAAGCAAATATGGAAATACTGGTGAAGAATCAGTGTCTGGAGACAGGCACAAACAAACAGCAGCCCTGTATAGAAGTAGCCTTGCCAGTTTGGGGCAGCTTTGTTATTTACGAAGTTGATTAGCAATCTGTGGAGAAAGGAATTAGTTCTCTTCATATATGCAAATCGGAACGAGATGTCACGGTCACAATGTTAGATTATTCCAAAAGTTATATGGGTAATGCAAGCACTCAAAGTACCAAACTTAGACAAAACACTTAAGCAAACTCTTAGAAACCAGAGATCATTTTATACCAGCAAACATCACTCCCTCCTCCTTAAAAAAAAAAACAAACGTAGTACATTGTTAAGTATCACAAACCTTCTCTTGGAGCAACACTAAAAAGGCTCATGTTCCTCCAGCTAAAATACAACCACTTACAGTTACTTCTTCTCACCTTAAAGCAATACAACTTGTCCTACTCCCTTAGCTCTCTGCTGCTTCACACACTGTGACACAATCATTACAGTTTAGAATTAAATAAACTCTCCTGCTATTGTTGATTATGTTCCTGCTTGGCCTTCCTAGTGTTGGGAACACAAAAAGCCAAACATTTAATGCTTGATGTTATAACTTGAAAACCAACGGACCAAAATCATCTGTGTGCATGGTCTCTAACTTGCCTGACAACTCTTCCCCATTGAAACAGCTGAAGGCAAAGCAGATTGGTGAGTGAAATACCAGTGTGTTTTAAAGTCTGTCCACGTACTTTTAATACAATAATAAAGTATATAGGTCTTACTTCAGAATTTCTGGGCCTGCGAACATCAAGAGATCATGCGCAGCTTTAAACAGGAAGCTCATGAAAAAATATGGTCCAAAGGTTTTATATAACACCTTGAATAAAGACGCTTCAGAGCTCTTCTGAGTCGGTTTTATAATCAAAGCTTCAGCCTCTTCTGTCACATCACCATTTGAGTCACTTGATTTTTGCTGCTTCTTGGGCAAGTATAACATGTTTAGCGATTGCCTGAAATAAGAGTAGGTGTATAACATAGCCTTTATTTGAGCATAAAGCCAACTTGAAAAAACACATGGTATGCAAATGAGATGTTTATGAGCTGTTTATTGCCCTTCTTAATAGTTTAACTGGGTTTTATGGTCATTCAAACATCTTTTTAATCATACAACAATAGCTAAATGAACTGGGCATTCAGAAATGGTCTTTGTAGGGATCAGTAACATCCCTGTTGAATCTCTCCTATATATCTGCCCTGGGCAATGAGGAATAGGGCCATAACCTGTGTTAAACATACAGAGCAAAGTATATTATCATTCCAGAACCCAGTATGCTGAACCTTCATCATAATCAAGGCCTCACTGTATCACTGGAGTTAAAAGACTGCAGTCAGATTTATGCCAAGTCACCTCAACGGTCTCAACACATTCATTTCATACATCTGGCTTATGCCAAACTACATCCGAACTTCTGAGGACAAGCTGTATGTAAAAATACACTGTGTAAGCAAGCAAGCTATTTTCCTTCAATGAAAAGGTACTTCTATTTGCTGCAGTAAAGGATGATGAAAAGTAGGATGGAAACTGCAGGCATGCAGTCTTTCTAATTTTAGTCATCTGGCTTAGGTGCCCAGACTCCCTATATAGTCAAAGGAAAGAAACAAGCTGCTCACTTTTACACCCTGAACTGCCCTCCTGAGACTTCACTAACTACAGAGGGAGCCCAAGCTCCTACATTGTGTGACTGAGATTTGACTGTGTGAAAACATTCCCTCCCCAGGGAAAAACCACACATCAGAAGGAACAATAATCAGCTTTGGATCATAAAGACTAGGGGACACCTGATGCAGCTCTTTATGAAAAGGACACACAACACCCTACTTGGTTCTGTTCTGCACGTACTTAAGGACAAATACAAAGCTGCCACTTGGGCCTTACAAAAGCAGGCTAGAGGCTGAGTAACTTGAGCTTTTGAATCTCCACATCTTGGAAGAACTGCCAGCCAGGATAATAATTGAACTTACCTCTTGGTCTTTGCCCACTCTTTTGCCCAGTTTCTAGCCAAACCTGGCACTATCTCCTCCGATTTGTCCTCTTTATTTAACGACCACAAATCCTTGGCTTCCAAAGGTCTCCGATAACCCTGAACCATCAACCTGTATTTGAAAGAATCAGCACTATATATTTAAGAACACTAGAGATGTGTGTGTGTGTGTGTATATATATATGTCATAAGACAGTGGTCCTTACAGCCACGCCCAAAACAGAGACAGCTCTTCGCAAAAACACATGCAAGAGTTAGTACCTGTAGCAACACAGGTCCAGATGCTAAAAAATACACCCTCTTGTCTTTACTGTGAGAATTAGACACCAAAACATCTAAGGATCCAGGATATGCCACTGAATTCAAATTTCAGGGAAAATAAAAGAAAGGATGACGTGATCTCATTTGAAAATCAGCCAGGCAATTAATATCCTCATGCCTACCAAGTTTCAAAATGTTTATTAGCGTTTAATTTTACAAAGCAATTCCTTTGATCTAGTTTTGTGTTGGAACTCTGGCCATGTACCAACCACAACTATACACCAATATTATTTTACATGTTTCTGTGTTTTAACTCACAAGAACATGTGTTGTGATCAAGTCATACAGCATAACTAAAGCTAAGTTAATGGGGAAAAAAAGAACCTATCAGACAAAAAGAGCTAGCAGATTTGAATGTCTTAGTTTCCAAGTACAGCAGATAATTTCTACCTTCTTATATTTTCCAAAGAAAATTTATTATATCCTTTCAGCAAACATACTAAATAAATACTGGCAAAATTTAAAAATAAAAAGATCCTACAAAAGAAGTAAAAAAGATTAATCAAATTTGGTGGAAAAAAAAAAGATATCAATTTAATCTATCTACAAAACCAATCAACCAAAACAACCAAAATTATTATTGCATTATTATTGCTAATTTAACTCTGAAAGCAGGATCGTAAAATGCCATCTAATTTTAACTGGTGCTTTATGCATCATCTTGATCTTACCCAGTGATCCACCAGAACGTGATTCTGGAGAGAAAAGAAGCACTGAACTCTGGACATGGATTCTGAAATACAGAAAAAGAAATCAATCCACATACAAAGTGACTGATACAGGGCCGAAAGAAACAAACCAAGAGGCAAAGATGCTTCTGAAATTCCTTTTGTTTATAATACTTTTTTTTCATATTACTAAACTTGTCATTTATGCTGTTGAGAGCTTGTTCAGAAAACACAAACACAACTTCAGGGCTGCCAGCAGACTAGACCACTGGGACACAGGAATAGCAGTGCTCCGCATCGACAACGCAACAAATAGTGGAGGGAATGTTGTAAGACAGTGCAGGCCAGACAATCTCTCAAGATGTCATGATCAGTGCAAGTTATGCTACTATATAAGCGCATAAATATCTTAATTGGGTAGAGCTAGTCATAAATGAAGAATTCAGTTCTACTGTTCTAGCAGTTCAGTGCTGTGACTGCTCCAAAACAGATGTACAAATGAAAAAAAAAAAAATGAAACTCCATAAAAGCATCCCAAAACAGCCCCCAAAATCTCTGCATCTCATTTATCAATAACCATGGAAAACTTAAGTATCGATAAAGGCGTGCAGCTAGCTGATGTTCTACATCCAGTGCGACGGCTGTCTTAACCATCCTTCAGGTTAACATCCTCTCGTAATGCAGTTGGATTAAAACAGCAAAAAGGAAAGCTGGATTCATTTCAAAGGCACTGAAGGTGATTTACTTGCAGAATTCCAGCAGAATTCCCTCTTTCACTGCTCTGAACAGCAACTGAAGAATGCTGAACCCAGCCACTCCTTTGGCACACAAACCACTAGGTTTTTATTGTCAGTTATATTTGGAGCAGCTCAGGTATTTCCAGCTACAAAAGTCACCAAACATCATTAGAGTACTGCAATTAAAACAGCCAGAGACAAGCGTTTCCAAGATTTCCATTTTTCAACTCATGTTTGTAACTTGGCTTCTCCACAAAGCTATACTGAAGTGTGTTGTCATCAGCTATACGAAACGGAGTCGTGCATTTCCTCTTCTTCACGTGACAACTTTTTCTGCAGCTTTGTAGGGAACAATGAGTATGTATGAGACAGATGCTTTTTCTGAAAGAGGGTAAGAGTTCCACATTTCCAAAGTATTTAAACACTTGCCACAAAACGATTGCAAGCAAATCCAATGCCATTGCTTAATGAATAAATACAAGTTTTTAAACTCATGAGAAGTTTAAAAAAAAAAAAGGGCGGGGGGGCGGTACTTTCAGCCTTCAGTTGCGCCAACATTCCTGACAGATTTCTACTTCTGCAAACACAGGGCATACTTTCAACAAAATTTCAAAATGTTCTTTACATGAAATGCTGTATTACTTTTTTCCTTTATACTTTTTTTTTAATCTACTTGCAGGTGGAAATTCTAAATTCAAGACTCCACTAGATCTTGTACTACCAAAAACTGGACTTCATTTGCATAAAGCAAAAGTTTAAAACATTAAACCACATTAGATTACTGTTAAAATAATACTATTTTTGATAAAATTAAATATTTATCACACAAAGAAGTATTAATCCTACTGACATTCATGCCAGATAGAATGATGACAGCAAGCTGTAACAAGTCTGGACTTATGTAATTTAAACAAAGCAAAATCAAGAGACAAAACACATTGTTTGACTTCTATATACATCAACAGCTACATCTTAGAAATTTCACTGTACTTTTTTTTGCTTAAGTAAACATATGCTAAGATTTTACTCAAGACTTACAAACATTTCTGGTTTGGAAATGCTTGGCAGAAGGGAATAAAGCAGAATTTAAGACTGACTAACATGACTTGCTTTGTTCTTTTCGCCACCATAACATTCAACAAACACACCACTCATGAAAAAAGGAGGCTAAAATTTGAAGCCTGCCCTATTTCCTAGAGGCACTCCTAGAAAAACTCCTTAGAACACAAAACCAAACCACTGTGGTCTCAAAGCACCTTGTAATTCTTGTAACCATGATCAAAGCAGAAAAGACGGTTTCCATAAATCCACAGTACCCTGTCAAATACATTTCATTCCTGAACGAGATGAAAAGAACCCAGAGATGAAGAGGATCCCAAGCCTCAGCAGCACGCTCTCCCCTCCAGGCAGACAGGCACAGAGCGCAGAGGTACTGCAGAGCACCGCCAGCACGCCGGCTGCGACAGAGACGGCAACTGAGGAGCTTGATAAGTGCAGCTGGTTACAGACCTTTTCCACAGGTACAACAGCAACATTTATCTCCCCCCTCATGCATTTCACACCTTCGTCAGCCAGTGCCACCTAACATCCCCCAAACCAGAATTACACCTTATAAAAGATGACAGAACGAGGTTTCCAGACCTGGCATGTGCAGAGTCCCGGCAGCGACAGGTCTGGCCCCACCATGACTCAGAAGGTCCGGCCTGGGGCTGTGCAGGGACACAGCATCCCTCGGGTTGCTGCGGGGCCATGCCGCATAGCTAGCGCGTGTAGTTAAGAACACATGCAAAGAAGATCATGTCTAGGTAAAAATCAAATTTCTACATCCAGACCACCCTCTAACGTCAGCTGCTCTTGCAACTGAGCTGGTTACATTTTTGCTTGACACAAGAGAGGTGAATACGGAAATCAAATGCATCTCTCCAGATTCACAAGTTTTCCAGGTGCAGATTCTTCCCCACCTTCAACAGGAAGGGAAAACACGTCCTGAGTTACTGCCTACTGAACGGCATCAGGTGACTAGGAGGACAGCATTTCAAATCAGTACTTCCCACCAACTGCCAGAAGCACTACTGTATATAAATACCTATGACTTACCCTTCAGGAATGCGATTCAGGGATGACTGAAACAGTATTTTTGCTCTTTCTCTTAAATACTACCCACCCTGTTTTGTATGTCACAGGCTTCGTCTTTTGCATCACCAACTAAAGAGCAGAAAGAACACTCTATTGCAAAGCGGTCAACAAGATGTGAATCTGGGAGACTATGGCCCTATAACTCATTGTACAGAATATTGCATATATGATACTCAGCACTTAGTATAGACTCAACACTTACAGGATCATTTACGGTTTCAGAAAACAAAGGTGGTCGTTCTGGAAAACAACACAGGATGAGCTGTACAAATAACAGGAGGAAGTAGAAGCAGAAGGTAACATAACGAAATGCATCCACTTCAGCACCCTGCAAAGGAAGGTAATATTCCAATTAGAAGGCTTGAGGAATTATTTTAAAATGTGTTACTATTACACATAAAACAGCTCCTTACTGTAAATTCTGCAAACTACATAAATGTTACACTACCTACCCCCACGCAAACTAAAGTCAAGTGCAAATTAAGTTATTTTGGTAAAGAGAAGGTAAAGAGAGGGAGGAGGAGATGAAAGATATCATTTATTTTGAATCAATCACTGCCATAAACATACAAGCATGAACCTCTTCTGTAGAGAGGTTCTCTTTAAGACACAATTTGTACCAACACAGCATGCCCCAATTTGAAGTTACGGTATTCTTTACAGGAGCAAGGCATTTACGCACTGGATAGGAAGGAGTTCTCAAAGCAAATTTGTTAATATGCACACAGAAAATAAGAATCAAAGGAGCAGCATTTAGATAAGTTTGTGGTGGTGTGCTCAAATTCTAGAGGTTCTTCCATTTTTTAGACCGGGACTGATACCTCAAGCATAATCCAGAGAAATCAAAGCCCAGGGACAGATGGACACACAACCCCACCCACCAGTAAAATCCCACTCCCAACAGCTAAAGGCAAAAGTTGGCTGAAAGTTCTCAAAATTCACAACATGGGTTAAAGGTTTCATGAAATAAAAGTGATGCACCATTTTCAGGCAGCTCCACAATTAATCTGACATTTGAGGTGGCCTTACTATAAAGCAGACCGACAAAAGTATTTCACTTGTAGACTTTCATTTTGTCTCGGCAGATGAGGTCATCAAACCAAGTGTTTCAGGAAATCCACTGTATAATCAACAGGAAGCCAACGTCAGCTCCCAGAACAGTTTCATATCAAAAATTATACACTTTTATTGTACTCAAGTAGACACATCTCCTTTCGGGAGCAGCTAGCAGAATATTCTTGGCAATGGTTGCCGCAGTTAGGATCACCATGAATTTTGCTAACATTTCAAAACAAGGGCCATTAAGTCCTGCTTGGTTTGCCTTCATAACCCAAGGAATGAAGGTATGCTGAATGGATCATTAACTGACTTGACTGGCATAATTAGCAAGCAACTACTCTATTGCTGCAGCACTTGGGATTATTTTCAACTGAATGACGCTAGCAGTCACTTACCGTATTTAAGGCATGTATTATTTTGGATCTAAAAACCACTATGGCACACGACAGAGAGACGAGCCAGAAAATCATCATTATGCCTGAAGACTGGACTCCTTTTATTCTTTCATATTGTATTAAAAATGTGGCAAGTAACTGTGGACAAGTAAGATAAAGCTTGTGAAATATTTCAAGTTTTGCAATACATTATACACATATACAAGGTATCATGTTAAAGTGTGCTTATTTAACATTTCAAATCCAGTACCTCCCATACATGGTAACACCCAGACATTTTAAGTGTAATTCAAAATTATATTTAAATAGGAAATTCTCTAGAGCAGTAAAGATAGGAAGTGGACAAAAAAGGGAAAAGGAATATGTATTACACAGAAGTAAACGACCACATACACAAAATCACCATCAAAAGCTGCCAGTCTATTTCTTTTCTGGTTCTACATCACAAATCAACATGCAATTATAGTGACACTATACCCTTTCCAAGTATTTCCTGACCAATCCTTTTTAAAATAAAAAATTTCTTTCCATACAAGCCACAACACCCAACAACACTGACCAAATACTACTCTATTTCTGTATTTTGTGTGTTTTCAGAGTCTTTTAGGAAGCTGGTACAACTCAGTAATCTCACCTGGCTGCTGCAACATGCATTTTCCATCAGCCTGACAAAAGCTTGAAAACTGTTATTAAATGACCACAAACTATTTAACAGCTCTTGCATCTGTCAGTATGTTTCAGGGCTGTTGGGTTTTTGTTTGTTTGTTTTTGTATTGCTGTTGGGGTTCTTGTGTCCCAAGTCTGTGATAAATGTAAGGCAACTGACAATAAAGGAATAGCAAGGCATTTCCCTTGAAATACAGGCTGCAGAGAGTCTGGGGTGAAAACAGACAATACCTGCGCACCCAGGTAGGAAGAGTTAGCTAGGACACCCACGTGCCTCATGCGGCATTTAAGACTTTCCACCGTGCCATCAAATGCAACAAAGAAAACCTGCACTAAAGAAAGTTATGTGTAAAAGTTTGTAATAAGATACTTAATAATGTGATGCCTTTGACAGTCTTTTACCAAGTTCAGTATGATTTGTATTACATAGGTTTGATAAGTCCTCTCGACTTGATTCCTCCACCCCACACTTGAGTCAAGCAACTCAACGGTAGCTCAAGCCTACCAAACTAAGGCTCTGGCTTGCATGCTGGCATGCAACGGACTGGGCACAGCTGGGCTGGAGGGGTTTCTCATTTTTTTATTAAAAGAAAGCAGACACTTCAGAGTCAATAGTTCACAGTTCAACTGCATATTAAGTCTGTACGTAAAGACTGTAGCTTAAAGAATTGCAATACTGTGAATAACACTAAGATGCATGCTATTGCTTATGGCTTTGCATGAACAAAGACCATAATAGAACTTACCATTGTTATACCCAATACTGTAGGGCTAACAAGAAAAAATGGAGCTCGAAAAATATTTTGACTTCTTTCCCAGAAAGAGTAGAAAAGGTCTGCCCAGCAGACTATCCACAGTATTAAGCCCAAAGCCTGCAATACACAAGCATATTTTATACATCAGTTCACACAAATCAGGCAGCACAATATATACATGAACACTAGATGTTATGTGTTAGTAGAAGGGGAGTCAAACAGATCATCTCTTTTGGGCAATTCCACAACATGCACCCCCAAAAAAAAAAAAAAAGTAATTTGGCTTTATGTATTGGATCCCCACTAGAAGAAAAAGAAGAAAAAGATTTACTAATTTTCAGTAAATACTAATTTTTAGTACCATATAATTCAGTGTGTTATGAAGCAGAAAGCTGGTGAATCTCACTCCCGAATAACAGATTGCAGAGAAAATCTCTCCAATCCACCATGCTATTATAGTCTTTCTCAAAACTTTTCACTTATTCTACAGGAACAAAAAAAAAAAAAAGGCAAGAAAACATTAAGTACCTCTTTTACAATAGAGGTGGAATAAAACACCTGCAGCAGCTCTAGAAATCTAAGCTGCATTAACTTAAGGAGCTGATGGGATAACAAATTATTTTTATTATTGAAATAAAGGCCTCGAGATTGAGTTGACTTAAAATAGTCTTCTCCAACTGGTCTTACAAAGGATTTGCATGCTTTTTTTGATATGTCAGAGTAAATTTCAGAAAGCCTACTGATAAAAGGGCAACAGAAACACACTAAGCTTGGAAATCAAACACAAGTAGAACGAGTAACTTACAGCTGAGGTGCGCACACAGGCCAAGAGTAATGCTCCACAAAAACAGTGTGCTAAAACATAGCCAGAAATACATTCAAACCTCCAGATAAGCTTAGTAAGTTCTGATTTTAAGAAGTTGCATACCGTTTTGGCTTTGTTGAGGTTTGACATTTGTATGTATCCCCTGTCATGATAACGAAGGTATAGGAAGTACACAGGGAAGCAGAGCCATAGGTAAATGCAAGGAATCCAGGCCAGGACTGTGTTCTGAAAGCACTGGGTGAAGTCTGGATTTTCCGTGTGCCATGTCAGATTCCAATCCTGGGGACAGAAAATAGAGCAAGTTAAAGAAAAAGCAAACACAAAACTGCAGTATTTTTAAAAAAAAAAGAAAAAAAAAAAGAAATAACCACTATCTCTGCCTTATTCTATACCTCTTATTGTGTATTTATACTTGTATAGCCGCTATCTCTGCCTTATTCTATACCTTTTATTGCGTATTTATACTTGTATTAAACTTGCAACATTCTGTGATGTATCTAATTTTATTGTAGTTTCATGGCTCACAAGTTTTAAATCTTCACAAGATGGCAACAGTGTCACTTTTGTTGGTTACGCACAGCTACCACAACACATTAATCACTCAAATACAATACTTTAACAGTACCTACCGGGATCTTTAACAGCATTAATCAAGGATTTTCACATTATCATTGCAGAAAACTAAGGTGACAATGCTAGCTATCTCCCATTGTAACCACCATGCATGGATGTGTAAGTACTCAGATACACCACATTCCCAAATTCCAGTGCAGAAACGTTATCTGGCACACAGTAAAAGTGACAGCACAAGATAACATCGCTATTTGTAAAGTCATCTTGTAGCTCCTAAACTGTCCGCAGCAAACCCAGCTGAGACTTTCCGGTCATCCATAACAACTGGGCATAGGACGAGGTAAAAGGCTCACCCTTGCAGCCCATTTCCTACTCAACAACAGAAAAATGTAAATCAATGTAATTCCACGTTCTCCTATTTCTCTCAACACGATTCTCGAAATCAAGATAAACCACCATACAGTCAAACCAAAACTGACACTTAGAGTAATAAAAATGTGATCACCATTTCCCTTACTGGAAGAAGGGCTATTTACAATGACAAGCTATTTAGTTAAATGAACTTTCACACCACATTTATGATTGGCTTGAGTTAGGAAAATTTTATCTTAAAATTACTGGCTTTGCTGTAAAATTATCACAAGGGACACTTCCTCTCAAGTGCTATGGATTTCTGACTCTTCAGAGAATGATGCAATAGAGAGATATCGCTGCTGCAGATGGACTGCAGCACTCAACAGCCAAAGCACAGCTCACAGGCTTCTGTTTAAAAGCCACGCAGCCAAGAGCAGCAGTCCATGCCCAAAGGCTTGGTAACTATAGTGTCACTTCCAGTTGCAAAGCATTTTTTCAGACAGTTGCACAGCTTACAACTCCCCAACACTGAGACGTAATGGCAGTCAGTAATCCTTCTCCTCTACAAAAGCCTGAGCTGGTCACAGAATTAAGTGCCATTAACCCCATTTTATAGATGAGGAAACAGAACCAAACGAGCCTCAGTGCCTGCCCCCCCTATTCCAACATCAAAGCTGGAAACAGAACCCACTGCTCAGAACCGCCACACTTTGATCCTTATTTGTCCCTCATCTTCCACTGATTACACAGTTTCAAACACAATTTCAAAGAGAGGAAAATAGATCTAAAGAGAAACAGAAGATATAACTTGCAAAAATTTCAACTTGAGGCTAACCAGACATTTTATCACAGAGCAGGTTTCCCCTTAAATTTGACCATTCTGTACTAAGATGTTTTGTTGGGGTTGTTTTGTTTTGTTTAAACTTCTTTTGAAAATGTATAAACAAAAATATTTTCTTTCCCCACTTCCCTCTCAGTTTCTATCAGAATCTAAGACTTCTTTCTCGGTTAGATACAACAGACAGCATGCAGAGGTCACACAGCTGTTATTTTTCTCCTCTAGTTCCACACCATTCTAAAAATTCTTCTCACTTCATTTTTTTTTTTTAAACTGACAAATTAAAAATTATACGATCTCTGAACTTAACAGAGCCAATTCAAGGAAATTAACACTGGCAGAGCATAAAAATGCCCGATTATGTTTTAGCGTATCTGCATAGGGGTCACGTACGTTGTTCGTGACAAGGCAGCGGCTGTGAGACGCTGTGGGCGAGCCACATGCTTATTAAGTTCCCTGGCTGCATAACATCATCAGAAATTTCAGCTGAGTCATCCTTACATTTAGCCACCGCGCAAATGTTTTTGGCTTTCTAAGTTCCAGCTGCTCCGCTCTAGCACAAAAGCCAAGAAAAAGTCTCATGACTCTGCAGAACAGTTTACAGATCACAAATTAAGATCGTTAATATGATTATACAAGTAAATGGACAGGATGTAATCAGCTTTACAACAAACAAGAGCATTGACATAATTTTATTGAGTAAATTCTTGGAGATCTACACACTGGTTACTATCCCCTTTTCCACTGTTTTTAAATGCTTGCTGTAAAATGCATCAGGCAATTACCAGAAAGGACAGAGCAGGTAATGCACATGTCACTGCCACGTGGCTAACTAAAAGAAAGAAGTGCTGTATGCATGACTGCTATGCATAGTGGCTGGAGGAAACTCTAAAAACATGTGCAATCTTTCATTTGACTTTCATATTGGCAAGTTATCTGGAGGGGTTTCTGCATGAAAGGCGAGAGGGTATGATGCAACGGTACTTCCGAGTTAAGATCAGAAAGTCAGGACAAATGGGCAGTTTGGGGTAAGATTACTGCCAGAATTTAACAGCTACAGCAGCATCAGTGTATCTTTCACATTTTTCCAGGATTTGATCCAGAGGCTGTTGATATCAAATAGGAGTTGGCCTAGCTTAACACACAGCTCTTCTCTGCACAAGAGACATGGCTACACACAGGTGAGGTGCAGAAGCCCCTTCCATTTTACATTCGTTTCAGGTGACAAAAGGTGAGGAAAGCGTGCATGAGGACAGGCGTGGTGGTATTTTTTCCTGCCGATTCCCCAGGTGAAATTCTCTCAGGCTATGTCTACACAAGGCGGTAGCAGAGACAGGAATAGAGCTGTAGACTAAATACTTGCTGCTGAGCACCGACGTCCACACGCAATGCCTTTCACTCAGGTTCATGCCAGTCGAGTGTCAGGCTCCCCTGCAGACCGACCAGACCGTCCGTCAGGCACTGGAACACGCTTCCCCGTTAACACTTGTCCAAAAGGCGTGGGGGCCGCTCTTGAGTGAACCAAGACGCAGGACAGGGCACTGCCAGGTCACATCAGAAGCAGGCTCCCGCTCTGAACCGAGATGGTAATGCCCTCAGTGGGCAAAGTCAATCCATTACAAGAGAAAGGCATATGCTAAGTTCTGTGTGGAGGATGCCATAGCTTTAGGAGGCTCAATCCCAGCTGGAAAACATGTCACTCTCATCATGAATCCAACATGTATTCATATTCATATCACCATGTTCGGTTACACAAGTCTAGACTAGTTCTGCCAATTTAAAGTACGTGGTTCTCCTTTGCTTTATATAAACCCAGTTTCAGTCTTATTTTTTCCCAGCACAAACCAAAATTCTTTACGGATCAATGCAGAAACATTCACCGAAGCAGAACTTTGTATTTAAAAGAAATTAATTAGCAAATTAATGACATTTTTTCTGACTCGAGTTTCAGAAATACTATTTTAGCAAGTTCTAGTAAAGAACTAAGATGCCCCACTTTCACATCTCAAAGATTAATAGCAATTTGCACTTTGACTGATCAGCTAACCCTTCTACTTTGCAAGAGCACATCAAATGACAGAGATTCGAGTATCCATTGAAAGCCTACAACAAACTAGCAGCCTCCTACCAGGAAGGAGGAAGAAGAAAAAAGAGTTACGTCTATAGCCATTAGAATGTATAATCTGGAAGCAGCCTTTAATGTAATCTATGACTGCAGCAACTCACAGGAGAAGAATCAGTGCAATCCTTGTTCCTTTCCAGGTAGATGTTGGGAGAGAAGAGAGCTGCTGTTGGCTTAGTTTTAGTCTAGTCCAGAAGAACCACATCTCAGGTATTAGTTTCAGGTTGGGTTGTATTCTTTTTAAAATCCCTGGACAATTTTAAATTTCACAGAATAGCAAATGGGTATTTTTAAATTTATCCAACCTATTTCTCAGTGTTCATTTCCATCACCAGCACTGTGGCTGAAAAAAATACCAGTCCACAGTTTTTGTGCCCAAAAGCACTTTTTCTCTTACGGTACAGAAAGGCTTCCTATCACCCTTGAAGTAAAACCCCCTGTCTCCAAGAGCAGCACAAAAAATGCTTGCCGTTCCCCAGAATCACGTGGATCTATTCACAAGTAAACCACTTATTTAACAGTGCATAAACCCTGGAAAAATAAAGAACTATATTAATTCCTGTCTAAAATTTCAGGAACAGGCAAGAACATTGGCAGGAGGAATGTAAGACAACATTGCAAGACAAAAGCAGAGTTATTCTGCCTGTGCTGAGGGAAGGAAGGCTACAGGGAAGCTGTACGCCTGCAGTGTGCCTGACCTGAGGAACAACAGTACGTGACACTGGATGGGAGCGCGTGGCTGGTTGCCTCTCTCCAGGCAGCCAGGAAAGGCTGCTAAGCGAGCAGCCGCCTGTTCCCACATCATAATCCTACTTGACCCACAGCACTTTTTAAAATTCTCCCTGGCAGAAACGGAGAGACCAAAAATCGCTCAGTTTCATGCCTGCTGTGCGCAAGTGTGCTAGAGATGGAGGCTGCCAACCGCACTGTTAAATCCACCTGCATGAACCAGCTGTGACTGAAGGACTTAAACACTAACATACAGCTACATAAAGTGAAATTACAAAACCACATTGGAATCTTAATATCACAGTCAACACTTACTCCTTCAAATGGAGTTTGACACTGACATCGGTGTGTACCCACTACTTCGATAGCGCCCACAGAAGAACCGCCTCCTTTGTAATACCAAGATATGCTTTCTCAATCTTATTTTCCTAACAATAAAAACCTTTTTTTTTTGTTTAATGCAACACTTACATTTAGTATAATGCAACTAATTAGCGCTCTCAGGCACTAACACTGTAATTGCAGCTGGCAACTTTCATTACATAGTATCATCACTTTCTCATTGCAATAGGAAGTTTCACAATCTGGCAGCTCTAGATATCATATTAAAAACCTCCCCAGCATAGTACCTATAAACCCATGAGTTGACTCAACCATTCTCCCTCAGATGCCATCAGCCTTTAGCCTCCACTATCTAGGCCAGCAAATGTCCTGCCTGCCTCCCCCCAGACAGAAGATGCGCCTGATCTGGCTGAGCCTACAGCCTCAGAGGAGCTACTGGCATCAGTGGACGACGACGGGGCGAGTGGTGCAGAAAAGGAACTCTCACTTTAAGGCTGCTTTAAAGGATCTCCGGCCTTGCTTTAGAAGTTCCCAATACCACCATTCTCCATCAAAACCAATGGTAAAAACAGGGGCACTGTTAACCATACTGAGAATTAAGGAAAACAATGAACTACAAAGTGATCCAGATTTTACAATAGGTTAGGAGGTCTGCTTTCAAGTAACAACAAACAGGGATCCTAAAATTTTTAAATCATTTATATAAAGAAGATTTAGGGGGGGAAATATCAGTAAGCATTTCTAGCAACCAGGAAATACCCCTAATTTCTCATAATGTTTTCTATTAGAAATGGCTTTAGCAAGACTAAGTTCTCAAGAGTAATGCCTTACATAATGCCGATTTGATGTGTTAACACAGCCAAGAATAAGCTTCTACTTTTGAATACCTGGTCCTGAACTTAAATCAGGTGTCTGCACCTCCTCGCCCAAACCTCGGTACGTCCTAATGTTCACCAAGAGCTGAAATCCTTCGTTACAGACAGCACAGCTGAAACCATGTGTAAAACACCAGGAGAAAAGCATGCTTTACCTTTGTTTCCCTTTAGCCTAAAATAAGAAGCTGATACTAACAAGTTGCCAGGGAAAGGAGCACCTGCAGCTGTGGAATTTACCAGAGCCATCTCTGTAATCCAAGGAGCTAAAAGCCACTGAACTACAGCTATTTTTTGTGTCAGGGAAACGTATGACAGACTGTGTCAGCACTTGCAAAATTAAAGTGTTTAGCCTCTTTCTACAGAGGTAGCATTTCCCTACTGTGCCATGTACCAACATGTACAGGTACCGTGAGACAACATTTGGCCACATGACAACAAAATATTTACTATTCACTGTTTCAGAATCAAAAGGATGGGTTTTGCCCTTCTGTGAAGTTTTTCACCAAAATTACTCTTACTTAAAAGGATACAGGAAAAAGATTCCTGCTATCATCTCCTTTTTGCACCAAACCCAGAACTTCTGCTTAATAATGCAACAGCCTGTATATCGAGTTCAAATCACTGGGAGAAGTTTGAACACACCTGGGTAATAATTTTACAAAGGGACTAAGATAACAGCTTAAGTTGGGATAAACTGTATCTGAAGCTACCACAGATGCAAACAGTTAGAAAACAGTAATGCACGGAATTCTGACGCTATTAAAAGTAAGTAAAAGGTCAGTACGCGGCAGTAGGCTTTTTAGAGATGTGACCCAGAATGACTTCAGTGCAACCTGGGATAACCTTCACTTCGTCCCAGTATAGCACAGTGTTTCAACGTAAACTGTGTTGTAATTGCATGGAACAGCGCAAGTTATTCAGATGTTTTGCTGCATATTTTTTTCCTCATTTAATTTTCTGAGCAACCTTGAACTGACAGCTGTAAAATGACAGGGCATCTGTTAACTAAATCCCCATCAACAACAGAATATCAGGCTTCATTTTTGTGTATTTCCCCTAAACGGATCTATTCTGGATTAAGAGAGATAAGTTTAATGTCTAATATAAGTTTAATTTCTGTGCAAATTTAGACTCTTGTTCACATGACCAACAAAAATGTTTTACAGGTTTAAACGAGAGAAAGCTGATAAGCCTCTGGCGTTCATCACTAAAAAACCCAGCACAACCAAACCGTGAGAATCAGGCAATCAGCTGTTAATTATAATAAAGGAATCATCTTGTGCAAAGGTTTTTGTGTTTAACACTCAGCTGCTGCTGCTCCTCCTCCATTCCAAATGCTGTCCACATACGTACGACCTTCCTGTGTCAACAAATGTAAGTAGTTCTCTGATCTGCATACTCTTTTAAACTTTTAATATCTAGCTGGTCACAAATTCATCCATTTGCATGTATTCAGCCTAAACTCTTATCAAGCCCACTCAGCACCACTCTAACAGCACCTCAAACTCCCTCCCTAGCTCTGCTGCAAACACGCTGAAAAAGCACTAAAGACATATTTTAGGCTGCAAAAAGCTGCAGGGTTCCATCAGATGTGCTAATTTACTGCTTTTCTAACGCAGGAAAGCATAAGCCACAGAACTTCAGAACATGAAATTACTCTTTACATAAAAACTCTGGTTTTCCTTCAGAAGTCTATTTCAGGAAAAGTATCGGTGTCCCGGTGTCCTCACAAACAATATAAGCATAGCAGCTGTTTACCTCACACAGTATCGCTTCACAAATTGTCAGCTAATCATTATAATGAATTAAAGAATATTATTTTGTTTTCGTTAATATAATCCTACCAAGCCGCATTATAGTCTTAGAAGATCCTAACACGTCTGCAACCAGCTGAGAGGGGCTGATGGATCTCCCCTGGCTACAACGTTAACCCAAATACAAAATATAAGGTCTTTGGACAAACACTCAGGACAATACATTTATTAAGGCAGACAAAACATGCCCAGAAGCCTCAGACAGAACTCTACACAACAGCAAGGGAAGCAGAGCCCAATCCCACCAAGCTGGCCCCTGGATTTTGTGCGCAAGCTCTGCCTCACCTTTTCTCATCCATTCTGTTTATGTCCTGTAGGTTGGTTCCATATGAAGAAGTGCTAAACCTGGAACGATGTTTGGATGCAATTTCTTTACTGACAAAGAGGCTCCACAAAAGCTTTCTGCACCAACAGGGAAGAAACAGGCCTGGGTTTACACAGGCAGACACAACTTGAATCATTACAGGACTCGAGTTTTCAAAACAAAACCAGAGATGAAAATGTGCTTTCCTCCTAGAAGTGAATGAAATTACTTGCTTTCAATCCTTCCTCCACAACCAAAAGCCCAACTAGAAAAATGTGGGGAAAAAAATTCCACTGAGTGCCCACTGAGATAAAAAAGAATTAGAGCTAACTTTATCTAAATTAATTTTAAAATACACAATGTCTTTGCCTGTGAAGGACACAATACAAATATAAGCCATTTCTCTCACGTTCCTTAAGTGTAAACAAGAACCTCAAAAGTTTCAGATTTTATTTGACATACAAGCATCTTCTAATGAATGAATAACTGAGACTTCCTGTAAAAGCCGGCAGAGCCCTCGGGCAGGGACTGTAAGGAGCTGTTTAGTTAGAACTCACTTTTTCTTTCGTATCTCCCACTTTTTCATAAAAGCCCTATTGGGGGTTAGCCTTGAAAACTCAAAGTATCACAAAAGCTCTTAACCTCTTCCTCTAGCAATTTCAAACATAAAACAACTTCTCTAAATGTGATACTGCATAGTTTACAAGCTCTGACAAACTGAAACTACCCGAAAATTTGATTCAGAAGAAAGGAAAACCAGCAGACTATTTCAAAATGTAGCTGCACTGAGACCCCCAATTGTGTGAGTGTGCATACATCCAGACAGCTAGGTCAGCAGGCCAGAGCATACAGTAAGTTCTAGATCTGCCAGACACTTATCCTGCTTACCTAGAATGACAGAGTTCCTCACCCCACTTTACTTGCTATTACTAAATAGTAACTTTATCTTACACAGTTGTACCTTTTTTTTATATTATGGATGGGATACTCACTCTGAGATACTCAGTGATGTTAGAGAAAGCAAGAATGAAACAGTACCCTTCCAAAAAGGGAGTCTGGTTCACAGGAAGCAAGAAACAGTTAGATTCTGTAAGCAAATCTGATTGCAGTGAAGTTAATAAGCTGACTGGGGGCACAGAGATAAATTAAACAGTGAGAAAAAAAAAAAAAAAAGAATGAAGAAGATAGCAAGCCTGCTTGGGCTGTTGACCTTTCAGAGTATTAAATAAAACCAATCTGTTTAATTCTCAGAGGAGAACTTTCAACAATAACATTCCCTGGGTATGCAAACAAGAAAAATCCTGGCCAGCAAAGCTTAAGAAGATTAGCATACAGTCTTTAAGGGTCTGTTAGGTCCCTTCAACCTGCAAAGTCTCCCAAACAATTTAAAACTGAGTTGCCCCAAACTCAGCACCACCCATGACAGAAAGCACGTCTCTCTGAAGCCGAGTTTGCCCATGGCAGGAGATCCCGCTGCTCTGCTAGCAAGGCAGCGGCACCAAGCAAGAGAGCTGATGTGACCATGCAGCTCACCACAAGAACGCAGTAACACATGCCACCAGGTACCCCGCCATCACCCAGCTCTGAGAAGCTGGGGTGCAGCCCACAAGACAGGAGTTCAGTAGCACGCACACAGGCAATATCTAGAAGCCCAGTGAAACACTGCATACGCATAGGCATTTTCTGAAAACCATTACAACTTCAGCTTCAAGTAGTAGCAACAATGGAAACACCAGAAAATGAAATAGCTAGAGTATCCATAAGCACCAAAACCAGCACTACTACCCTCCCCACTGCAGGGAGCAATGCAACAACAAAGTGAGTACGGAGGGTTGGTTACGAGGACAAGTTCGGCAAGGGAGAAGATTTTTCCAGACACATCTTATACCCACTGGAATTCACAATTGTTCTTTGGCAGGGTTAGAAAAATCCAGAAATCAACCAACCACACCCACAGGACCTTTAGCTGGAAGAAGCGAAAGGCAGACTCCACGTGATTTGGAAAAGTATGACAAATAACAAAACCATCTATATTCTTGGGAAACAACGCAACTAGTGCAAAAAAAAAATGGAGTAGTTATGACACAGCACAAACATCAAAAATGTATATACTACAGCCAAGAATTCTGTTTTCATAATGAAAGAATTTGCCATCAGAAATTCTATACAAACTAGTTGTTTCCAGCATCCAAAGTGTTCTTGCTTCTACCTGATGTTTCAATTCCACCATTCAAAGAACTGGCAGCTCTTTTTCACAAAACCACTGCTCTCTCAAGTGAATTTTTCCACAAACCAAATTCTGAAACACATATTCTGTAAAGCTCTTCACATAAAATGTCTCATTCTAGGAGAGGGAAAAAATACATTTGATGATAACTCATAATTTAGCCACTTTGGAGAAACCTGAAAATTAGCTGAAAAGAGATATGAACTTAACGTAAAAGCAGGTTAACAGAGTCACTTTTGATCAGTTGGAAAAGCTAAATATCTTAAAGTCTTAATGATTTTAATAATACTTGCTGAGTAATACTTTAATGGTTCTTGAGAAAAACAGTATAATGACATTTTGTTGAGACACCGATTTTTTATTTTGTTTACTAGTAAGGCAGCTCATTAGCTCAATACTATTTGGCAAATGCCGGATGAATACATGAGAGGTTCTTTGAACTGTCTAAGAAAACCCACGTTTTCCTCTTTCCTGCACGCTGCCTTCGGTAGCTCTCACCTCACTTTAAAAAAAAAAAAAAAAACCAACCAAAAAAAAACAACCAAACAACCCAAAAAACCAGACTTCCAGCTGGCTCTCCTCCCTTCCTCCACACAACCACCCCCTCCACACAACCAGTTTCCCGCTCCGCGCTGTCCTTGCCGCCCCAGGGCCCGCACCGCTGCCAGCCCCTGCGCGCCCCGCAGCGCCAGACCCACCCGCAGCGCCCCCGCCTCTCACCTGGGTTTCGGCTCAGCCACAGCGGGCTGCGCCCACCGCTCTTCACTGAGAGCGAAAACATTGCTGTGCAAACACGCGGCACAGCTGCCAGCCTGCAGAAAGCGTGTCTCCGGGTGTCTCCGGCCTCCCTCACAGGACAGCACGGCAGTCACCGTTATTGCCGTTGCCCGCACGGCCCCGAGGAAGGCAGGCGAGCGGCCGAAGGCGATACAAGAGACCGCTCCGGTCACTCGGGAACTCGCCTGCAGCCCCCCAAGCTCACCAGTGCCCCCCCCCCCAGCAGCTCCCTGCCGGACACCCCGCACACGAGGCACGCCAGCTCCCGCTCTGCGACCCGGGCCCGGGCCCTGGCACCCAGCCGGCGACCAGCGACCCCCCGGCCACGGCCCTGCCCGTCCACCCAGCCCGCGGCCGCTTCGAGCCGGTGCTCGCTCACGCACGCCGGGGCGGGCGCAGGGCCGGGGAGCGCCGCAGCCCCCCGCGCTCCGCCCAAGGTGAGCGCCGGTACGGGGGGCTCCCGACCCCGCCGCCGGGCGCGGCCCCCTCGGGCTCCGCCCGGGCCCGACGGCCCGCGACCGCGCCCCGTCCCACCCGGCTCCCCACCATCCCTCAGTGCCGACGCCGGCGGCCGCCGAGCGGAGCCCCCGCGGCCCCATCCCGCCGCTCACCCAGAAGGGCTCGTAGGCGTCCGCGCTGCAGAAGCTCTCGATCCCCATCGGGCGCGGCGAGGCGACCGCGGGCGACCGCGGCAGCGCTGCGCTCCCCCCCCCCCGCCCCTCCGCACCTCTCCGTGCCCGGGCGGCGGCGGGCGGAGACGGGTCGGCAGCGCCAGCACGGCGCCCTGATTGGCTCCGCGGTCACGGGGATGCCGGGGCGGGGCTGCGCAGTGCGGCCTCGAGCACCCCAGCCCGCCCCGGCGGCCGCCCGCGGGGCCCTCACGCCTCCGCACAGGCGGCGGCACCGTCCGGGGCGGGGGACGGGCCCAGCCGGCCGCGGGCAGAGCCCAACGCGCGCTTCTTTGTTCCACGCAGAAATCCCCCGCGCCCCCGGCGGGTAACCGGCCCGGAAGCATCGTCGTCCCCCGCCTCCGCCTCGCCTCCCTGCCCGTGACCGCAGCACCCGGCACCGCCCGCCCCCAGCAGCCCCCCGGGTCCCGCACCTCCCGGCCGGCCGCGGGAGCGCCTGCCCGCCGGGCTCGACCTGAGCGGGCATCGCGGCACGGCCCTGCCCGTGGCACTGCTCCGGGCCCCGCGCACACGGACCCCACGCAGCCCCCCGTGGGCAGGCACCGCAGCGCCCTGCCGCGCCCCGGGGGACAGGGCAGGGCACCGTCCTTGGGGAAGGCCGCAGCGAAAGCCTAGGCTCACCTTCAACTATTTCACTTTTACACCTGAACCAGTTGAACTGGTTTCAAAGCCCTGAACTAGTTCAAATTGACTAGTGTGAACTGAAACCGAACCAAAGTAACTTCATCCGCAGCCCAGCTCGCACCAAGATACGTACTAGTGGAAATAACTGCACAGCCCCTGTGGGCGTGTTTGGCTGTATCTCGCTCGACACTCTTCTCATCCTATTTAAACGCATCGGTTAAACCCACAGACGGTGTCCACGCACGGCTGACTATCTCACGTGCTAGAACAGACCAGCTGGAGTATGGATGGCGCATGTGTAGGAATGGCATCGTACGTGGCAGGAAAGAGCAGGGTGGTTACGTACCACCCTACAGTAACATCTGAAAGCTTTAATCACACAAGTTATGTGCAGAACCTCAATTTTAAATGTTCTTTTGCATCCAGAGCAATTACGGTTACAGACAAAGTTGTTAGAAGAGAGAGAGGTCTCATTGTCTAATGTATAACTCAAAAGCATCACGCGTACAAAAAACGATTCACAGGTTGGTCTTTACTCACCTGCACGCCTTCAGTGCGGCTTCAGAGCTGCGCTCCACGGTCACCGCTGTGGCCGCACTGCCCCCCCGATGGCGGCGTTTCTGGTCTGTCCCCCCGGCTCTCACCCGCCCAGGCAGTGTTCAGCCCGTGCCAAGGTCACACCTTCCTCGATGAGCTGAGCAGAATCATCACGGAAAGATCAAACCAAACAAATTGGGTGTCAGAAGCTGGACAAGTTTATGTCACTTTAACCCATACCTTAGTTCATACCGTGTTAAAATCTTTATGGTATTGCAAGAGAACAGCTAATGCTGAAGTCTGATCCGATCCCCCTTATTTTTATTAAGAATATTTCTGTCCTGTTTTGTGCACTCTCTACATTCTTCTTAAAGTCCTGTTAAATACCTTGGTGGGTTGGGTTTTGATGTCTCAATGCTCACTACGACTCCTGCTGAAAAAGTTGCATCACAGTCTCCAGCGTCTGTTATCCTACTGCCCCTCAGCTGCAAGGAACACTTTTTTTTTTTTAGTATGCTCTGCAGCACATACAAATGTTAATAGCTCTGATAATTAATACAAACTATCCCATAGTTAGGTTGGAAGAGCTTTTCTTTTTTAATAGCACTATTAATGAAATAGTAGACCAGAAAAAATGCTAAATAGAGAATAGAACCTTTAAGAGCTTACACTTTTACACACATTCTGTGTGCAAACATAAACTTACAGTTGAAGTCATACATCAGAAAATTATTTAGGATCTAGAGATGATACGCAGGGATTCTTCCAAACAAGAAGACAGTAAATAAGCATGAAGTGAGGAGAGTCAATACAAACGTATTTTTACCCACACCTGTTTTTCCTCCGGATACTATTGTATGCTAAAAGACTAACAAAATTTAAGTTACACTTTCAGGAGTCAAACTTTCCAATTACTTCAATACAATAATTTTTTTTTCAGCCCCAAACTGTCCTTGTACCAGTGGTCATGCTCCAGGTGAATGATGTTTGTCATGAAATAAAGATACTTGGATCTGTACCTCAAATTAGTTCCCTTCAATTAATTCCATCTCCTTCCCTTAGAAACTCTAAGCAAGAGAAACAACAAAGATGTAAACCAAAGTGCTGTCAAAATGCAGAGCAAATAATTAATGTGAGGGGAAGCAGAAGAGTTCAGAAGCAAAATGTAACAGACTTGAAATCTTTGTTGTGGAGGAGAAAAAACAGAACTGATGCAAGCCCAAACCTGCAGAGATAAAGAACCAAGATCTCAGAAAACCAAGTCAGTCACTGAATGTGGATTTCACAAACCATTGTTGTAACAGCATCTTTTAAAACACAGATTAATACATAAAATAGAAACTGCAATCTTATTTAAAAAGGCATTTCCTTGCAATCAGAAAAAAAACCAACCCAAAATTCTGTTTTGGACACCAAACTTTGCTTGGTAGGATACAAATTAAAGCTGGAAATACAGGGTGGAAAACAGCAACAACTTATCAACTGGAAATTAGGTGTAATAGAACAGTAACCCACAACAGCATGGTGAAATTTGGAAGGATGCCGAGAAAAACGTTTTGGCTGTGAAAACACCACGCGTGTTCAAGGTAAGCGGTTATTGCAGTGGGGATCTGGGCAGCAGACGTAGGGCAGACAGGGCGCTTACTGCTGCTGACTCACTGAAAGTTCCTGCTACGTTAACGGAATACATTAACTTCACCATCACTTCTAAAGACTTTTTTCCTGAATTTTATTTAGTGCTCCCTGCCAGGGATTCTTTGGAAGCTCATAATATAAATATTAACTTTGAGAGGAAACATTAAAAAAAAACAAACCAAAAAATCCCAGCACCTCCACCCCAGACTTCAAGGCCGTGGTTTTACTGCTTAAGACGACTCACATTTTCCTTCAAGCCCAAGCAGGCTGCTCCACTTAGACCATGACAAATTGTTTGTTCATCCCCACTGGCTGCATTTCCTTTGGGAAATACTTAACACGTTCACAAAATAAACGCTGCCGACTCATCCCGGCATCATGAAGCGCGCACACATGCCTCTGGACACACCAGGGATCCTCGCAGATTGCAAACCACCCAGTATACGGTTACATTTTGGCAAGTCCTTTTCATTAAAAGCTCTTTTTTTGGCAAGTCCTTTTCATTAAAAGCTCATCTTTCAGGGACTCAGTACTAAACTCCTCTGCTACACATCAGGGAGAAACTCTCACTCATGCTCCACGGTTCCTTTTTTTTTTTTTTTTCATTTTTGTTGGGGTTTTTTTTTGTTTTTCCCTCCAAATGAAGCACACTGACCACCTTCGAAATTGCAGAGGGGAAAAAGTACAGCAACCCCGAGAGGCTGTCCGTTCCCCCCGCCCCAGCGGACAGGGCCGAAGTACGGGCAGGCAGAGGCAGGACACCGAACGCTAACTCCGCACGCACCACGGAGCACCGCTCGTTACCTCACGGCAGCTCAGGGGATGTCCCTGGGGCTGCGGAGCCGCTCCCCGCGCAGGGACCGCCCGGACCCTCAGCCGCCGGCTCGGCTCCGCTCCCCGCGCAGGGACGCCCCGCCCGCCCGCCCGCCCGGCCCCTCAGCCGCCGGCCCGGCTCGGCTCCGCTCCCCGCGCAGGGACGCCCCGCCCGCCCGGCCCCTCAGCCGCCGGCTCGGCTCGGCTCCGCTCCGCTCCCCGCGCAGGGACGCCCCGCCCGCCCGGCCCCTCAGCCACCGGCTCGGCTCGGCTCGGCTCCGCTCCCCGCGCAGGGACGCCCCGCCCGCCCGGCCCCTCAGCCACCGGCTCGGCTCGGCTCCGCTCCCCGCGCAGGGACGCCCCGCCCGCCCGGCCCCTCAGCCGCCGGCTCCGCTCTCGCTTCAGGGAGCGCGCGGCCACGCCCGCCAGCCGCGGGGCGCGCGCCGTCCCCCGCTCGAACCGCCCGCCCCGCCCGCCGGCGCTGTTCGATTGGCTGGCGTGCGCCGAGGGGCGCGGCCGGCAGGCGCCCGCTCCCGCCTCCCAGCGCCGCGCCTGCGCGGTGGCCGCCCGCCGCCGTCGGGCTGTGGCATCCGGGGCCTCGGCGCGGCCGTTGGGTGATGGCGACGGTGGCGGAGCTGAAAGCAGGTTCGGGAGGGAGGGCGGCCGGAGGGGAGGGGCGGCCCGGGCGGCAGAGGCACCTCGGACCACCCCAGGGGCGGGCAGCCGGCCCTGCCTCGTACACCCGGCGGCCGGTAACGGGGCCCTGGCTCCTCACACCGCCCCTGAGGGGCCGCGGGGGAAGCGGCCCTCAGGCTCCACACGGGCGCTCCGTGTCTTGGTCTGGGTTTCACTCGTTAACGACAGCTTGGTCCAGTAGCGTCCCACTTCTGAAATTGCTAGAACGCATCTTTACTACTAAAATAAATAATCGTGACTGCTTTGAAGGCTTAATTTTTATCCGTAATGTTCCTCCTCTGGTTACCTCTGGCATGTGCACAGGTGCAAATATCGTTATTTCACTGTGAATATGCCGAAATTACGTTTATACCGTGAATAATAAATGCTGTTTGAATACATTTGGCTTTATATTTGAGTGCATTTGGCTTTATATTAACCAATCTTTTTATGGTAATAGTTTTAAAGGATACATTGGAAAAAAGAGGTGTTCTTGGACAAATAAAGGCAAGGATCAGAGCTGAAGTTTTTAATGCACTGGATGACCAAAGCGAACCACGGCCACCACTGTCTCATGAAAATCTCTTAATCAACGAACTAATTCGTGAATACCTGGAATATAACAAATATAAATACGCAGCATCTGTTTTAACTGCAGGTATTGGGGCGGAATTTTTGTTCTCATCACTATATTAATAGACGTTTGCTGTTTGGTTGAGTAATTGCACTAATACCATGAAATTAGTAAGTGGGACCGAGCTGCACTATCTTGTCTTCCCTTGGAAATAAATAAGATACAAACACTGTCTCCACAGCTTTACTTGCAGCATTAAGCCAAATCATACCGTTAGTTTTCAAGAAAACTTACTCTTTGCTCCTTATCTTTGAGGTAAATCCTTTGACAGAGTAGTTGATAGAAGAGCAAGACAACTTGCTAGCAGCCTGCAAAATCAAAATACCTTTCTTCAAATGTCTGCTTTTGTTTTGGAAAATCGCTAGCAATATTTTTAAAGCATAGATCACATTTTTGTCTCATTGGCGTTTGGGTAAAGTAAAAAAATAGAAATCTACAAATGAACAAAAACTAAAGTAATACGTACGCATAAAGCAGTTGATAGCCTGAATTACAGCAGTTCTGGCAATTCATGTATATAAGCTGTATCAGAAATGTAGTTAGATGTCCTCAGCTTAAATAACAAAAAAGAATATAAAGAAAGTCTTTTTTTGAACAACTGCAGTTAAGCATTACTATTACTGGCTGTGCTAAAATACCAATATTTGAGAGCTGTTTAGACTACAACATCTAAACGGTGGATGTAATTTATGTGGTACAGTGCTTACTTATTTTTGCAACTATTGCTAACTTGTATTTGAAATTTGAAGTTCTGTAGTTGTGCTTAGACACAGTAACTACATTTTCTATTTAATAATTTGATATATTTCACTCTACTAAAATTACAGGCACAAAGGTTCATCTGAAGGGGAGATGGAGACAGTCTGTGTAGTAGTTAAACTGTTGTATCTGATAACAGTACTTCTTTAGAGAAAGAGTTGTTTGCCTGATTAATTTATCTTTACATTGTAAGACTTCATTATATGAGTATGAAGCACCAATGTTAAGTGAGTTCCCTGGAATTACAATATACTGTTAGATATTAATAGTCTAAAAGGGAGATGGGTGCTCTTGTTCTCTTTTGAAGTCTCCTGAGCAGTCTTTAAAAGTTAATTGGTGATATTTTTCTTACCAGTCTTAAGAATTTGGGGGAAATCTCTTTTCCAGAATCTGGCCAGCCTGCAGTGCCCTTGGATAGACAGTTTCTTGCCAAAGAGCTGAACATAGCTGAAGACGCAAATGGAAAATCAGTGTAAGGAGTGATTTTGGAATGCACAGTGTATTCTGTTCTGCATATATTTTTCTCTTTAGTGTTGTCATAAATCACACATAAATGTTCTCACCAGTTGAAATGTGACTAAATCACATATGCTCTGACATGCTGGATTCAAACTCACAATGTCAAACATGGAGCCGTTTTCAAACGCACTCAAAACTAACATTTAATTCTGCCAACTCTGCAGCATTCTCCAGATAGCATGCTTGCACACCAAAACGCAAGTCTCTTACCAGTACAGTCTCTCCTACAGTCAGAAAACGGATCCGCTCTTTGCATATCAGTGAGCTGCTTTGTAGAGCAAGAAAAAGATTCTTGTACTCTGAGATTAGATATAAATTCTCAGTGCTCTGATACGACTGCATTAATGAGCTAGGGTACTGGAGCACGTTTAAACACATCCAGCATTCTCTGTAGCTTGTCCTGTCAATCTGTCCGGTGCTTAGGAAGCCCCAGGTTTGGGCTGTGCAGTGGAGTACTGGGCTATGGCCTGCCAAAGTCTGATCCTTCGTACTGCACGAGCGAGAACTGGACCTGTGTTCCTGTGCTATGCACACTCCAGTCCTGCACCTGCAGGGTAACTGGGAGCATCTCTTAGGGCGAGCTTTTTAGGAGAGTGTTGGTGTTCACAGTGGGCTTAGGTCTGTGCTTATTTATATAACAATACTCATCGTGATGTATTTTAAATAATTACTCTAAAGACGTCTGTACATATTCAAGAAGTAAACATTAAGGTCTGAGAAGTTCTGAGGAAGGGGTGGGTTTTTAATACTCAGTATTTCATTGACTTCATAGACTGCTTTGTTATTTCTCTCTTAAGCAGACCTCTCTTGTATGGAATTCTCTCTCATTTCTTACATGGTGGTAAAGAAGGAAGTACCCAGAATACCTTTCCAAAAGTGTCTTTGCTGAATTATCCAAAGCAAAACTTGGGCAAACCACCTTCTGAGAGAAGTCAGAAAGGTGGGTACGGGGTCATTTTTGCAAAAGTTTTATTTGTGACTGGATTTTTTTATACGATACGTATGCTTGTAACAGCATAAGCATGCAGATGGACACCGTGTACCTCCTTCTCGGTGCAAGGAGCGCTTTGAACTGACACCTCTTTTGTAACAAAAATTCTTTAGCAGAACAGCATTTATATAGCTCAAAAATACCATTGAGCTGTGTGACGTGACCACGCTTGTCGCTCAGGTATTCATTTGAGAAAGGTCTTACTATACCCAACTCAAGAAAGACCCACCCATGATTTCTCAAACAGCCCACATACATGCCTTTGTTTAAGTAAGTGACTGATTGCACCAGCTCTCAGGCCTGCTTCTCTCTGCCGGTACGCTGACGGACAGCATGCACAGCATACGGATCCGATTGCCAGCGGAAGGGCCTGCCTGGCCTTCACACGTGGCGGCAGTACAACCTTCTCTCTTCTAGGGGAACGTATTTTATTTATAAAGCAGACATTTTTAAAAATTGCAGGCGACCAAAGTTATGTAATTTCTCAACAGTGGAAGGTACTGTGAAGCTGCTCTTACCTTGTGGTAGCTTGTTACCTTGTTAGTTACTAGAGAGAAGGGGAAAAAAAACCTAATTGTGTAGCTTTGTTCTCTTAAGGCTTTTGGACTGTTAAAAACTGAAAACTCAATTGAATTTGACAGCTGTGCTATTCTAATTAATTTTGCTGCTCTGCAGTTCCTGGTAAAGACCAGAAAATACTAATATCCCAATTCTCAGTATCAGGTCATCTGCTAAATTGCTTTACCATTTTCCTAAAAGTTAAACTGATCAAATTGTACTCCCTTATATGATTACAAATCTGGAATGGGTCAGCTGGAGACAGTGTTATTACACTGGCAATTTAATACAAGAATTTCACCTAAATTCTCAGTAAAATACGTTGAATATGGGGTGTATATCTCTGTCATCTGTTCTAACTTAGCTAATTCCTATAGAAAGTTCTTAACTCTTTAGCTGTCAATTCTGTATATGGCATAAACCTTTCCTGAGGACATAATTCACATCCTGTTGACTGCAAAGCTTAAGCTCTGAGTTCATTGCCCTGTGGTAGAACACTGCTGAATCTTATTTTCCCTTTCTGGTCTGGCTGGTTACGATTCATACTGCCTGAACTACAGAATGAAAGGGATCGTTGGTCCAGTTTTTGCCTTCAGAGAGTCTGCTTGGCATATTACTTCACTTTCTACTGTAAGAATTTAGTACTGTTGTGTTAGTACTATCAACTATTTCTTTTGTATCCAAAAAATTGAAAATTACGAGGCCTGAGATACTACATCTAAAATGTGTGAGAAGTACTAAACACCTGAACAGTTAATTCATTGAGACAATGTTGTTTCCCTTCTGCCAGAAGAGGGGGCTGAAGAAATAAAATTTCAATACCAAAACTGCTATAAATGATCTCTTTGTTACAAAATAATTATTCCCATCAGAAGTTTCTCCATTTTAAAAACAAATTCAGTGTACAGAAGACTTGTTTTTAAAGTATAACTTTGTACCTCTGTTCTGAAATTGACTCTGTGCAGGGTCACCTCGCCCTGTTGACGCCAATATAATTTCACATGGGGATTTAATTGTTTAGGGTTAGTTACAAAACTCAGGATTAATCGTAAGATTTGACAGCACATTGCTTTTTGAACTAACAAAAAATATAACAGTTTTAAGGCTTTTAACCTTTAAGTAACTGTAGTCTGAAATTACTTTCTGCATGTGTTTGTAGAGTATGTCAATGGAGACCTAAAGGCAGTGGGTTTAAAATACTAATTATCTAGCTGTTTTAATTAGGCTGCATATTAAGGTAATTGAGTCCTTTCATAAACTCAACTCTCAAAGTCTCATATTTTAATGTCTAACTTGCTTTTCATATTAGAAATCATCTTGCTTATTTAGTTGAATGAATATGCCAATAAACTGGTGTACAGGCTGGGAATCCTGATGAAACGTGGGGAATGCGGTGGTTCTGTTAGGTCGTTCACAATAGCCGAGGTCAAGTTGTCTGAAACCTCATCCTTAGTAATGCAAAGCTGTTATTTCATACGGTTGCATGGAAAAATATATTTGCAAAATTGCCCGAGTTGCCTACGATGATATTCTGAATCAAAGTTGATAATAGTAGAAAATAACACTTAACACCTTTGGATCTCCAGATGCGTGAGAATATTTATGTCTGTGTTTCAGTTTCAGATAGAATTCCAGAACCAGGAAGGATGGCTGGCACGAGCATCGAAGAGCCCCTTGTTTTACAAAGTATAAATAGATGATGTCTTTCACATGCTAATTCCTCTTGTAAAGTTCTGCAAGAGTTCATTTAGGAAATTCTTCTTTGCATAAGTGTCCCCAGTATGTCCAGTGGGACCATTTCAGCTTGTCAGATCTACCCATGAGACAGGATGAGGGGGTCATGCTTACTGTTAATGAAAAAATTGTTAGCAAGGGCTCTTCCTCCAGTGCTGGCAGAAGGAAGACCCTATCTGAAGTCACACTGGTGAAGCCTGTGTCTAGAATTGGGCCTAGAAATACTGGGTTTACGTTACAAAATTTTATCACATAACTTAGCATTTCTGCACTTTCCTTACCATGTTCTGTCTTTGTGTGTCTTCCCTGTGTTTTTTGAATAAAATTTTTCGGTTTTATTCTGTGTGGTATTTTGAAAGTCTTCAAACTAAGCATTTTAATCATTCTTCTTTAAGAAGAAGAAGCTGCTACTTTTGGATAAGTATGGGAAAATAAATTTGAATAGAAAAGTGCTTTAGAGGAATAGTTGTTTTTAATTCTCCGGAAATGAGGACTATATTTATCTTCATGCCAACAAACAAATGAGGGTAAGTCTTTTCCATCTGGAGTTGCTATAAATTGTACGGTGTAACACTGAGTGTATGGGAGCGAGAGGAACTTCTGTTTTTTTCCCAAACGACATGAAACTCAAAGTCAGGCAAACTAAAAATAAAGTTGGTAATAGATTACTGATTCTCAGAACTTTTTTTAGCTGAGGTACTTGCATGTCGTGAAATGGTAATTTACTTTAAAAGCCAAACTTGCAGAGGTACATCAGAAAATAACAGGTTAGCTATTTTCTCATTTTAACACAATGTATGGATGTTAGTTTCCAGTGGTACTGAGAGGAGTTTTGTATAAATAAGTTTTTAGGGTTGCGTTCTTAAAAATCTTAATTGTTAGATAAATGGTACAGTAAGTGGGGAAAGAAGGGGAAGAGAACAGGCAGTTTGTGAGTTCAAGTGAAAGGACCCCGAGTTGTACAGAGTGCAGAGTTTTGCCTTAGTCGTGATTTGACCCAGTCAGCATTACAGGTCATTTTTATTCTGACAAGCGGCCTCGCCTCTGCTCTGACGTGCAGTTGTAGAGAACAGGTAGGGGCCGCAGGGGAAGCTGCGCTTACCCGTCCGGAGGCTCCGCAGTGAGCTCACCCCTCCGCGTGGCCGGCCGTGCTGCCGGCTCCCCGGGGCTGATTTACCGGTATCGCGGGGCTGTTGGCAGGAGGGGAGGACGTGTGTTTGCAAAGGCACCTCGGACAAATCCAAGTCTCTTGAAGCTTGGCATCGGTTATAATTGACCGTTTGTCAAGGAAGCAAATCTCTCTCTGTGTGCCCTCGCTCTGTGCTGCCCCCACCGTCAGGTCAACTCCTTGGCTGAAGAGCCGTTGGGTACCACCTACCACCATGGGATTCTGCCTCCTTCCTGCACGAGTGCAAATCCATCGCTGAGCTCTCTTAATTCTGCTAAAAGTATAGCAGAAAAATGGTCTTCTCAGCTGTTACTTGCAAAGTACCTTCATTCTGGAATGAGCTGAAAGTGCCTCCGTGGAAAGCTGCAAAAGGGAGCTTTGAACAATGCAGGTAGGCTTGCTCTGGCCACGGAGATCCCTGGATTTTTAACTTGGTTTCCCAGAGGTTAAGTGCTGGACCCCTGTTTCTCAGAGGCCCAGTGGGTCACATTGTTACGTGCTTTTGGAATCTGAATTGTCTTTCTGAGGGCAAGGAAAAAGGGCTCTGGGAAAGGCGGAAGCTCTAACCTTCTCTGTTAGACAAGTCCAGTGTCACCAAAGCCATTGCGGCTGCCTTTTCTCTCTCCCCACCACACAGAAGCTGCCCGGAGCTCCCTGGGAAATGGATCCCGAGGGGCAGAACCCAAGCGCCATCGCTGTCCTGGTGGAAGGAGGCAGAGGGACGGTCGGCCTTGCCCTTTCCCAAGCAGACGGCTCAGCAGGCTCGTCAAAGCAGAGGCTGTTAACGAGGGTGTCGTCGCTGAGCTGTGGGGCTAATAAAGGTGTGTCTCTGGAATCCCAGAGGAAATCCGTTTAAGACAGAGGGAATCTTGGGGCTATTTTCTTTGGGGCTTGCAGCTTCAGGCCGTTGTCAGGGTCCTGCGCTGGCACCATGGGTGGGAGCTGCCCCGTTTGCTCTCGGCGCAACCTGCGCTGCAGCTGATTCTCCAATACCCTCACAGCACAGGTTTGGGGGTCTGGAACTGTCTCCCGTTTCAAAGTCAAGTCATTGTACGAGCAAATTAAAACCAAATTAAAGTGTATTTCCACTGATATTTATTTGTACAACAAAGCTTTGAAATATGCCTATAAAAATATACTGGTCTAATCACATTATTAATGGTCTAGCGTTTATCCTGCCAGAACATGAACCGTGAGAGCCTCTTTCAGACACAGACGCGGTGAGCCCTGCGAGCGTCAGGCTGCCGTACTTGGTAACGGATGAAGAGGAATTGCAAAGCCCGTACGCTATGGCTGCACTTTCCAAACAAGCATTCCGTAAAAGTTTAAGCTAAACGAGATCAGTATTTAGATGAAGATAATTCACGACCCTGGAGTCACAGGTTCAGGTTTTAGATGAAATTGCCACCTAGGTGAGCATGCACAAATTATTTTCTCAAATAATTTAAGAAGCTCCATCTAGCTTAATTACAGATTGTGATCTCTTGCCTTAATTCCCTTATTCTTTCTACTGACATCAGAAAATGAAATAAGCACGTAGAAGTTTGGGGATTGAAATGAGCAAAATGCATTTCTGAATTTTATTGGCGCTAGAACACTGTAACTGAGACTGTTACAGAGGGCATTACGTTAAAAGAGGCTGTTCTTTGTCTAAGTGTGATATCACAAGTGAAGGTGACAAGGAGCCAGTGGAGTTTGGTGTGGATATCAGATCTGGAAAGCACTTTGGAAGAACTTAACCCACGAGTTAAAAAAACCCCCAAAATTCTTTAAAACTAAATTTTTGCTCTCCCCTAGAATCAGAGGAAACTGTTTACAGACATCAGTGCTGTTTCAGGGGTATTAGTTTCTGTCGTGCACAGGGGAATTTTTTTTCTAAGCTTTATCAACACTCTCCAGGGACTCGGTTACGCTTTCCTTCCTGAGCACCCGTTGTATCAAGCCGAATCTGGGTGGCAGTTGATCAGTTTTCCGGAGGAGTGATTATCATTAGGTGATTATGTTTAGGAAAAGAAAGCCCCAAATACTTGTTCACACTTGCAAAGACACCCTTTCAGTAGCAGGTGGTCCGCAACTGGTTCAGAACTGACCTGTGCGCTTCACATACTTCACCCGAGCGGCAGCCAGCGTTAGGCACAGAGCTTCTCGTTAAGCAGCTGGTGACCACCCTACCTCGTCAGACGCCTCCCGTGATTGATTGTTCTAGTTTGGATGCAGCCCGTCCGTCCTGCTGCAAGAGCACAGCTCAGCTCCGGGGGTAACCCACCCGTACGCGCCTCAGCTCCAGTTACGTACGGCACCTTGGAGAAACATGGTTGGTAAACTTCAGTAAAAACAGTTTGAAACAAAAAAATTGTTCACCTGCCACACATTATTTAACAAACATCACCATCCATGCTTTTCTTTTTTCCCTCCGTTGTAGTCAGGTTACACCATGGTAAGGCAGCTGAAAGTTTGTGTCTTTCCTTCTCAAGTCCTCTTTTTTTCCCAAGTACAGTATTTACAGCGCAAATTCAGCAAGGAGATATTTTAAGGGCAGGCTGCTCATTATTTTTTCCTAGAAAAGTAACTTAAACAAATAAATTGGGGGGGGGGTGTTTAAATAAAGCTTATTTGTCATCACAAAGGCACCATCCACCGGGAATCCACAGCTTTCATTTTGAGGCAACTTTTGGTTTTACAAAATACCACAACGTTTAGGAAAGTCCAGCCAGACCATTAGATTAGTATATTCTCACGGTAACATTTAAGTGAAGGTTGGAAGCCACGCTCACACTTCTCAGGTCCTACCCCGCATGGCTCGAGAGCGCAACTGCTTCAGGCCCAGCAGTAATGGTTTTTAGACTTTCCAGCTCCGTCTCACGTCACATCATACATCACCCTCCACCGCTGCCTCTGTTACACACACGACTCGGGCAGCAAGCCTGCATGTGCACATGCAGCAGTTTGCAGACCAGCTGGAATAATTTCCACTCCTTTTTAAGTGACTATTAAAATGTGCCTGGTTTTGTGCAACAGCTGCATGGGTTTAAAAGGAACTTCTTAGGATAACTTTGATGAATGCAAGAACGATCACACTTTTCAGAGGATCCCCTTGCATTTCATTATTTTATGTTCATTATATTCCTATTTAAAAGCTGAGTTTGCAACTGAGAAACTGCAAAAACGAATAAATACAGAGAACTACCCAGTGAGGAACTTTCTGCTAACAAGGGCAAGTTTCTTGGATTTTCGTCCTGGCGATCGTTTCCCCTGGCTTTGCTCCAGCACAGTCACACGTGCACAAGTCTGATACGACACGGCTGCCTGGCGGGTCCCGGCAGGGCTTTGCGTGCTGCGGGGCAGCCCCGCACCTCCGCGCCAGGGACACCGACCCGCCGGCTGCAAGGACAGGCCGCAGCCGCTGGGACCGCGCGGCTGGTCTTCTCCAGCTGGGGCCTGAACACGAGTCCGTACCTGGTATTTCTGAAACGCTGCGGGGAAGAAACCCCGATGCTCTTCCCCTCCCTCCCGCTTGCCCCAATTTGCTCGCAGCTGGCCAGAGCTAGAAGAAGGGTCGACAGGTCTGTCATACTGCCAGTGCTGGTACTTTGACCGAGTGACAGCAGAGGTTTTCAGCCCAGGCTCCCCTCACAGGGATTTTTTTAGGCTGCCAAGACCAGTATGAGCCTCATCCATCTTCCCCAGGAGGGTTTATTTTCCAGAGAAGACAGGGCTGTTGATGTCAAGAGAAATTATTTCGCCCAGGACTGTGCTCTGATCCTTTGGGCATACACCATATTTAGTCTGTTGCTGAGAGGGGGTTGTTTCGGTATTTTGTATTTGGCACGTTGATGGGAATTCCTAGAGGATCCTAGCTTTCCCTTTTTGGGATGTCTCCATCCACAGGTCTCACTGCACAAGGCTGTTGGCCACTAGCAGGGGAAGGAGGGGGCGCAGCTGGGGACGGAAGGTTTGGGGGGGTGCAAGGAAGGTTTGACGAGGACCAGATCACTCCCTCACCCCGCAGGTCTGGCTCCCAGCGCCCTGCCCTCCTCTCCCCCCCCCAGCACACGGTGCCTGCGCCCGTTCTTTCCACCGCATCCCGGGGACTGCTCCCCCTCAGCTATTTATCACTTCTCTGCTTCCTTTTATGGACAGAGGGAGGTATTTCTTATATATGAAGAAGTATTTACAGTCCTTTCTCAGGAACTGAGCCGTGCACCGGATCGCAAGAGAAACACTGGCAAATCCGCCAGGGAGGTGGGAAATGACCCTCCTGTTCCCCAGGGGCCAAGGAGGCTGAAACCAGCCCCAGGCTCCCAATGTCACATAAACACGGGGAGATCCAGCGCGACCCCCACCCCGCACCCCCGCTGTGTTAGGAACAACCCTCCTCTCCCAAGCAACCCCTGAACTCAGGGACTCAGCTCCAAGAAAACGCACTGGCGGTGGGCGGGAGGGTGGGAGCCCCCCTGCACCACGCGGGCCCGTGATCTGCCCTCTGTCCTTTGCTAGGTGGGGGGCCACGGGGGGCCACGGGGGGCCAGGATGCTGCCAAGTTAGGAGGGAGTTAAAAGTCCTTTTGCTCAGCCAGTTTCACGCCAGGGGAAAAAGCAAAACCCCCAAAGGTGCGAGTCAGGGGCACCCCTTTCGAGTCGGGGGCACCCCTTTCGTGCCTTTCCGAAAGCCAGAACCAGCCCGCTCCCCCAACGCGCGGCTCGGGGCAGGGGCAGCAGCCCGGGGCTGGGCCCTGCTGGCAATGAGGTCCTTGGCTCAGGCTGGCTTTTTTAACCCAGGTACCGAGAGGATTTTCCAGCAGGACGTGGTTTCCAGGGCCCCTCCCCACTGACAAGATTCTCCTCCTCTATATAGGGAGGCTGCAAAGGCGGCGAGGACTTGGACTGTCCCGGCTGGTGGCTGTGCAGGTTCCCGACTCTCCAATTCACTCTCTGCTCCCCTCGTCGGACGCCTGTAAGTACCGCGGGGCCGGGGGTCCCCGCTGGGGCCGGGGCCGGGGGTGGCCGTGCTTTGGCTGGCGCAGGTTGGCAGCCTGACTGCTAGGCTACTTTGCAAACGCGTTCAGTGAATTAACCTGCAGAGCGTACGAGTTAGACGTGGGAAGAGACCTCCCAGCCACGCTCGAAGGGTTTCTCCCGAATCGTGTGCTACTGATGGGTCCTGTTTAAACTGCCTTAGAGACCACGCACAGATGAAGGTGTGCGCGGATGCTCTGGCTCGTTCCTTCGCCACTTCTAACGCTGCTGTTGCCAAAGCCAGCCTTAAAGGCGCCTGCTGCAGAGCACGACTTGCGCTCCAAGCCGGCAGCAAGGCAGCCCGCAGGGTGCTGAGCACCGCGGATGTGGCGGGTACCCACGGCAATGAACCAGCACACGAGCACCCAGCGATGACGAAACCTGGCAGCCCGAGTGGCTCATCTTCCTTAAGGATTTCTACTTTTTCAGTGCTAAGAAAGGAACTCGGTGCACTTCCCACGCTGTTTAAAGAAACCAAATAATTAGTTTGTCAGTCACTTGTTCTTTAAACTGGAAAATGCTTAAAAATTAGAAGAAGAAATGGAAACACTTTAACAAAAATGCCTTAGCACTACAGATGTATGCTTTTAATATGCTGGGAATAAAGTTTAAGCAAAACTAACCTGATAATTCACTGAACTGCACTAATTCGAGTAATTTCAAATGTGACATACCTTTTTTTAAAGGGAAAAGAAAGCAACAAACTTCTAACTTTAACAAAATACCGCGAGCAAAGAGGCGACAGTAGATGGCGGTGTAGAAAGCGGCTTCGGTGTCATCCCAGCAGCCCGCTGCTTCTTTCACACACATAGTATATATATATGTGTGTCTATGTACACCTATAGAAATGTCGATAGGCATTTGAGAGGGCTGGGTGTGCAGAATTAAGCAGCAACATGAGATATTTTAAATATAAGGGCAATCAGAAGGTTTGTCATGATTATCTAACAGATACGTCTCAATAAAATCTCTAAAATGCACTTGTTTAAAAACAAGCCGACCTTCCCTGTCACTCAAAGCTCGGCCGTTCGCACAAGACGCCGTCCGTCTGCTCACAGGCTGACTTGCTGAACTCCCAAGTTCAAGGCTCCCTCAAGCCACTAGCACAGAGGCTAAACCCATGAACCCCGGAGAGCCCAGCGCCCGGTTAAGTCCTGCCTTGACTCCAGTGCACACTGCTCCTCTGGCTGTACTCGCTGGGATGTAAACAATGATTTTTATTATCTCCTTTGCAATTGGCACAGCAGTCCCTACAAGGTATTTGTTTGGAATTGGGTACAGGGACGCGGCCGGGGACCGGCTATATTGCGCAGAATGTGGCCATATATGGCAGCGAGCAGGGCTGGCTGCAGAGCAGCCTGGCTCTTGATAATTCACGGACACTTATTAGTTGCAAATCTGTTGGCTTTTAAGTATGTTAATTTTAGAAGAAGCCAAGAGCTAGAGATAGCTTTCCAACTTGTGCAAAGTCCAGTTCAGATACGGATTATTTATGAATTCTAATGAACAGAATGACACCTGGGGGTATTGAAATGGCTGGGGTTTTCCACATAAAGGGAATCTATCCCCACATGATGCAACTGAAGTCTTTTTTTCTTTTTTTTTTTTTCTACTTTTTACAGTTTATAACACAGATAATAGCCCAGGCCAATGTCTTTGTAGTATTAAAAGAGCTATCAAGTGTTTAATCAGAGTTATGTAGTAACTTGCATTAACAGAGGTGAGAAGACCTGAGAGGAGACCAAGGCACTTATGGACAATTTGATTAAAGTCCATAGAGAGTGCATTAAAAAAAACCCACCCCAAAACCCAACCAACCAAAAAACCCACCAGCCCTGTGAAATTACTGAAAATGTTCTTTCTTAAGACAGAGACTCTCCCTCTTCCGTGGTTGAACAACCGTAAGCTAGCACCGACGATACCTCCACGTTCAGATGAAAAGGCCCACGAGGACAGCAAGCATTTGAAGGTGGTCCCGTGGCCACTGGGAGAGGCAAAAGGCCAGGAGGGCCTGGCCGTGGTGCTCGTGGCAGAGCCAGCTGTGCTGGGGAGCCAGCTCCCAACCAAGATCACAAGATTAGCATTGACCCCTAGATTGCCCCCCGCCTCCCCAAGCAATGCAGTTACGTACAGGAAAAGTAAAAGATAAGCAACCGGAAAGAACATGGTGAAGAGCTACTGTAGCCCAAGAAACACAGTTTGAGTCAAGCAGCAGGTCACTGCTACGCTCTTCCATCAGAAAGCACTTATGGGAGTAGGACTTGGTTTCGGAAAATAATTCACATGCTTGGTTATATGTGCCTCTGTTCTAAATAATTATTCCCTGTACAGCTGTGATAAGCTTTTATACTGACATGCACATCCTGCCGAGGAAGGGAGAAGTGTCCTTTCTCTTCTCATTAGGAGAAAAGCAGTCCCTCCAAGCTCTGACCCAGGAGGCAATTCTGCTTGGCCAATAACCTTTTAATTAAAGTGCACTTCCTGGAGATATTTATACTTTGTCCTCGGAATAATATACTCAGGATAAACTGATTGTAATGACAGCATTCAACTTCTGTCACTACTTTTTGGCATTCCTGACAGCAATACCAAATTCCTATAGATTTGACTGCGCTGTCCCTTGGCACTTGGCCACGGGCAGCAGGACCCAACCTTTGTGGTGCTTCGGGATGACCAGACAGCTCTGTCCGCCGGGCCCAGGACGGACCCACGTCCTCCCGCTCCATTCCTGCAGCAGTTCCTCCCACGCTGCTGGGGCACGGGGCAGAGAACGTGCCTTGCCCCTTGCCCCCGCCGCGGGAGGAGAGAGGCTGCAGGAGGTTCCTGCTGCTCCCCGAGCCCCGTGCTCCTGGGGCCACTGCCCCGGGATCGGGCTGCGCTCCCTCCGTTCCCCTGTCCGGCCGGCTTCACCCCGCGGCCGCCAGCTGGAAAGCTCAGCTGGAGAGAATACCATCTCCATTATTGGAACTGTGCGGCTCTACCAGCCCTCTTGGCAACGAGGGAACATTTTCTGCCTTAATCCACGCAGAGGTCAAATAGTTTCCTCTTGCAGCTCTCTTCCAAGAATCCCCTGGGAGCAAGCAAAGGGCCGCGTCCCGCAGAACTCCCTCACGGAGACCGGCCAGCGGCGATGCCTGCGTGGGCCGGCGGCGATGCGCGCAACCAGACCCTTCGGCTCTCCCTTCTGTCCCCCCGCACCACCATGCGCCTTGCGCCTGCGTGGACCACCTGGGTGGATTTCCCCGTTGGGATTTCCAGGCAAGGCTGGTGGCTCTAGAACGAGCACGTTTAGAGGAAAGCTGGGGTTTTTTAGATGAGAGAACTGTCGAGGGAGTTTAAGGAGCTGGGGCATCGAATCTCCACTGAATTTCAGTAGGATATCATCTAACCCTCTTAGCTGCCTCTAAAATCCTAGTTTTGTTTTTAAGCTTTATCTCACCTTCTGCATGATCCATGCGTCTCTCTCAGACCCCTCACACAGTCTGGCCTTGCAAAAAGCCATTAATCTGTGGGAAGGCTTCAGGGACAAGCATTTGGAACGCAATCTCTGATACTCCCAGGGCACAGGGTGTCCATTTGGCTGCATAGCACAGAGCTTGGTCTTCACAAACATCGTTCTGCTTACGGGTTGATTGCTGACATCTTCAGCAGTCAGTTCTCCCAACTCCCTCAAGATTCATGTTTGTTTGAATGCTGTAAATATTAAATTCGCTCTCAATAAGGAAATGAAACAGCCTCTGTCTCCTAGAGATGTTTTTCTTGGGCACACACTCTTCCCCGCTCCCCAGCGCGGCTCCTCCCCGGCTCCCCTCTCTGCTCCGCTGCGTGGCAGCTTTCCCGATGAGCACCACTTTTCCTGGCCCGTAGGAAGCCACGAGAAGTCCTCCGGTCACTCCTTTCCTCATTCAGAGCTGTGTGTCCCCGTGCAGAGCTGTGCAGGACAGAGCAGAGAGAGCACTTAGGAAAGCTCCAGCAGTACCAGCGCAGCTCTTGTGGCTACATCCGAACTTCCACTGGCCAGAGCAGGCGGCAGCCGCCTCCTCCCTCACGCGCAGCGCAGCAGCCAGCACCTCCCATTGCTCTCACCTACGGAGCAGATACAGCCAGCCGCTGCAGCCACGTGCGCCTGCACGATGCTGGTTCACCCGTGTGCCGCTGCGTGGCACAGACGCATCCAATTTGGGCATCATCATTCAGAGTATCTAACAGATGATGTGATTTCCAGGCTTGTTTTATTTCTTCTCTCTCCTGTGGCAGACGTGCACCCTCTGTAAGTTATCAGCTCCCACTGGCTGCTCCGTGGAGAGGGGATAACTCTGAATTACCTCTCCTTTGCCAGCAATACTGATAATTTTTTTTCTGTTTTTCCTTTTGACCTTCTCTTAATCTCATTCTTCTCCAAATGTAATGGTATTAGAGTGACTAGAAATAGTCCTCTGCAAGAAAAGTTTGTTTCTGTCCTTTCTGGCACCCAGCCTGGGAACTGCTCTTCTACTCATTATTTGGGTATTGCACTGGTGTCTCAGCATGCACCCAACAGTACCTGGGTGATGCGAAATTTTGTACGCATCTGAATTCAATTAAGTTTGTGATGGGCAGGCGAGGAGGCTGCAGGAAGCTGCTCGGCTGGCCGGGGGGGGTGCAGGTCTGAGTCTCTTTGCGCAGACATTACTTAGGCCTTCTCTCTCTCGTCTTCAGTACAACAGAAACAAAATAAAGTCATAAGCCCAGGTGTCCTCATTTGGTTTAGTGCCACAAAGCTTTTGATTTAGGTGCTTTCAGGCACAGCGACAAAGGAATGGGAATCTGAACACAGACACTCTAAGGTACCTAAGCTGGCACCCAAGAGCATCTGCACGGAAACGTGAGATACGGCACAGGACCTATAGTGCTTTGGATCTACTGCATGGCAGATGTGACAAATGTGGTTTGCCTGGAATGTCTCAAATTTGCCTCCCTTTAAAGTGGAATGTTTTGCTTCCTCAACAGGTGTCTACTGAGTCAAAATGGCTCAAAAACCTCTCAGCGATGATGAGAAATTCCTCTTTGTGGACAAAAACTTCATTAACAACCCACTTGCCCAGGCTGACTGGTCAGCGAAGAGACTGGTTTGGATTCCATCAGAGAAACATGGATTTGAAGCAGCAAGTATCAAGGAAGAGAAAGGGGATGAGGTGACAGTTGAACTGGCAGAAAATGGAAAGAAAGTGACACTGAGCAAGGATGACATCCAGAAGATGAACCCTCCAAAGTTCTCCAAAGTGGAGGACATGGCAGAGCTGACTTGCCTCAATGAAGCTTCAGTGCTGCACAACCTACGGGAGAGATACTTCTCAGGTTTAATTTATGTAAGTAGAACCAAACCCGCACACGGCGTTTCCTACTGCATGCTACCGTGTTCCATCACAGACAAGGTGGGTCCCACCCAGTCAGGGACCCAGCCCTTGCATGTAACAGGGCCACGCAGGGACTAACCCCTCAGGAATGGCATCCTAAACCAAAAGTGTATTTAGTTCACTTTATTCACCATCACTCTCCTGCTTCTTTAATAATTGCTTCCTTACTTAACTGAATGAAACCACATGAAGGTTTCGTCCTCAAAACTTGCTAATTCCGAAAGGATACTGTTGGTTTGGAAACTACTCTCTGATAGCTGAACCACACTGCAGTCCTGCTGTTTGAATTAAAAAAAAATATTTAAAAAGTCAATAGGGACTTTTGAATGACTTCAATGCAAACCTGAACAAGTTTCCAGTCACTCGCAAAAAGCACATACGGAAAAGCCAAATCACGCGGCCTTTTCCCAGGCAAAACTCCCACTGAAAGGCAGCTGAGAAGTTCTGGTTTGGTGGGTGCTTGAGTCAAACCGTATGTTTGACTAAATGAATAAACCCACTGGAATTCAAGTGAGAGCACTCGCATGCTCCAGGGTGTTACTGAACCAAAGTCACGCGTCCCCTAAAACTCTTTCCCCCCCCTTGTTGGCCAACTTACAGATCAGGGAAACCTGGACAAATTATAATCTTCTCTATCTTCACGTGAATTAGGGCCAAGATTATTCTGTCTTCCAGTCCACACGAGTCTATTAACAGAGGCGTATTTTGACATTAATAACCCCATAATCTGTCTGCATCGACAGTTAGGAGACGGCACAGTCAGGCAGCCCAGACAGTTTCCATGGACCTTAGCTGTGCCCTGTGCTTTGCCCTGGAGGATCCCTAGGCAGTGCCGCAGAGAAGCACTCCAGGGTTTAGGGCTGCCACAGTTTTACTCACGTGACAGACCCCTGATGAGTGAAAGAAAGTGCAGAGCTTAAGTAACAGGGGCTTCGAAGCAGGAGTAGAGCTCTCGTTATTAATATGCTAAATGCTAAATTGGAAAGTAGGAAATGAAGCAGAAAATAAGATAGTTTTATATAGTACAACAAAGGAACTATTGAATAGTTACGGATAACTTCAAAGAGCTAAGCTCAGGAGCTCCCCTTCAGGAACGTACTAAAATGCACATCATCAAGATTCCTGAAAGAAGCTAGGCCTTCCATCTCTTCAGCACTCGAGTTTATTGGATTTTAAGTTTGCAGGTGAACATACAGACCTATGTGCTATTATATCAGAACATGCAGCATTCATCACTACAATAGAATTTTTCTGATAGCGTTCTGCATCATTGCAAGATCTAAAAAGAATTAGTAGAAGAATAGTGGGATAAAATGCGTGGGGTTTATTTCTTTGTTGTTGTTGTTCTCAGCAACACTCTGCATAGATGTTCCAGGACTTGCAATATCTTTACTTTGTGGATTTTTTTGTGGAATTTTCACTTTCTACAGGAAGAGGAAATTAATTTCCTAAAGTGGATAATTGAATTAGAAATCAAAGAATTTTTCATGGAGACAAAAATGGAAATGTATCTGAAATTAAGTTGCCTTTCTCAAGGGACTAGATTTAAGACAGTGGTAAATTAACAGTTATAAAGAAATTATTTTTACTTGTATTGCAACAAGTTATTAATATTTTCAGTAACTAAAATCTGCTTAACACTGTCCATTCTTACACAGTGCTGCCATACTAGATACTGTCAGGCCCTTTTAAAAATAGTGGGCATTTAAACAGAATCTGAGTCTCATCCACTTGCAAAATGAACTGTAAACAACCGTCTCCTGGTTCTGCCATGCAATGCCTACGTCGCCTCCCTTGGAGTCCCACACGTACAAAGAAAGCGTGACCTTAACATTTTCCCCCTTAGAGCAGCACTGATGCGAATGGGGATTCCCAATTCTGCCAAAGAAAAAAGTCAACCTAGCTGAGAAAAATACAATTCAAATCATCTGCCCCTTGCATGTATATTAAATATTATTTAATAAGAAGATTCAGTGCAGAAATACAGAGTGACTGTACACTGGAAAAACGCCCTGGCCTTTTCCTTAATAAGATAATTAAGAAAGAAGGGCAGGAAGCGTGTTGCCACTAACTCATGTTTCACATTGCTCAGAACAAACAGAATCTGCCTCGTCCACACATAGACTAGAGCAAAAACGATTATATAAACATCAATAAAACACCAACGCACCTTCAGTGGATTTGAGAGTAGAACCAAGTTTCTCGTGCCTGTATTCAAGGGCACTACTGGGTCAGCCTTCGCCTAACAGCGCACAAGGCTTTAAGCGCAGAAAGCTGGACGTGCGTACTGGAACCAGAGGTGTGGTTCTGCTGCCCAAACCCAGGCACCTACAACGTGGATGGGTGTACTTGTGCCGGTCTCAGCTCCCCGGCAGCAGTGGCTGTCCAAGGGACACTCCCATGGACACGACCCTGAAGATACTTCAAATCGTGTTCTGGCTCCAGACCCTCTAAGGAGGAGTATGGTCGGGGGTCCCCTCTCCGGACTGACCGTGCCCCAGGGAGAATGAGTCAAGGCACTGAAACTTCAACCCCCACTGCCATCACCTGCCTACCCAACTGGTTCGCTTACCTTCAAAACATCACATACATTAATCTGGTTCCCTAAATCCTCACAAAGCGGGTACCTGGAGCTACAGTCAGTGAAACTGAGAGCTTTCAACTAAGAGGGTCAACTTGCCTGAGGCGAGAGATGGTGTCAGTCACGGGCCAGTTAGAAATGGGGACTCCTGAACTTCATCAGCTTGGGCATTTGCCCTGCCTTAAGGACCTGTTTCTTGTGCCTCAAAGTTAGCTCTTTGGAGGTACGCTACTGTACGCCTGGGTGTGCAAACAGCCCGGCATGTGGCAGGTCAGGCCAGTGCCCGGAAATCTCAGGGAAGGGAGGCCTGACTCATTTCCCGAGTTGGAAATTTGCTCTCCTATTATTTTTCTTGGTTGGGAATGATGAGTTGAGTGCATACAGTAGATCTATTCCTACTGAAAACAAGGCCTTGGTGGTCATTCTAGGATAGAAACTGTCACTTTGTGAGTGTGTAGTCCCAGCAGCACTAGAGTTCGTTTTGACACAATTAGCAGAGAGTTTCATTCTGAACTCCAGCTTCAGTGAAGATCCGGCACAGCAATTATCTACCTTCTACATCAAGGGGTTTAGCTTGGGGATACTGAGAACTGGCAAAGACCTGGAGCTTGATTTTCTTGTAATCCGGGTTGAGACTGCGGTGACGCCGCCACAGCCTGCAGAGCGGAGAGGTCCCCAGGGCCACCCAGAGCAGCCCAGACCTCCTCCTGCACGGCTGGGCCACCCGGCCTCCCCTCGCTGCTGGAGGCTGGCGGGCGCTCTCGCCCTGTTTGCCGAACACCATAAAAAGCGCCCGGGGCGCGGCGGGAGCGCGTTGTGCCATTGCCTATTATGGTCAGGAAAGGGAAATCCCTGTGCCCGCAGCCAAGCCTCCCGGACGCCATTTCGCAGCCCCGCGGCCTCCAAAGGGGAGCGGGGGCGGCCTCAGCCACCCTCGGACAGGCCCTGAGCAAGGCACGGCAGCGGCTGCGCACCACAAAGCGCTCCTTCGCGCAGTGGGGAGATAAAAAAAATAATCCAAAGCCACTTGTGCCCAAGTCAGAAAGAACATAATTTCATTATTCCGGGGTTTGTTTTTTTTTTTTTTAACTGGCATGTTTTTTTTTTTTAACTGGCATGGTTTTAAAACTAACAGTCATCGGCCAGCTTAAATAGCCCAATACCCCTGCAATAATAATCTCATAAGTTTGTAATTTTTTTTTTTTTAAAGGGAAACCCTTGCAAATTGCTTACTATTATTAACTGTTTGTGAAATATGGCTCATCATCTATTATCATATGTTATTATTTCTGCTTTCAGTTCAATAGCTAGAGCTTTCCAAAATAAAGGAGAATTTTAAAAACAACTAACAAAACCTATCAGCTGGTAGCCAATGTTCTTGTTTGTTTATGTATATGTTTTTATATGAATATCATAATTAAACTGTAAACAGAAACCACATTTTTCCTTAACTTTCTTACAGAAATAGTCATGTGGTAAAGGCGTGACTATTCTGTTTGGAACCTGAGTAATTTTTTTCAAGGACTCTCATCAATCATTATTGTTATATGCTGTTCCTATAATCTTTTTTAAAAAGCCTTCTTCTGACATCAACCCAAGCTTCTTACCTAGGATTTCAGTTTACAAAATCTGACACCTTCCAGAGCAGAGGACATACTCTGTATGAAAATACACATCTAAAGAAATATTATGAAGTCTTACAGTTGTTACATCACCATAGATAAGGGTGATTCACTATATACTGAAAGTAACTGAAGTCAAGAAGCTATAACATCAGCTCAAAGCGTGGTGTTTCTACAGATTACTAAATTCACATACTTTCTAGCAGTTTGCGTATTAGAAATAACTATTTGTGCACTTGGAAACTGCACCCATACACGTGCATTCAGAAATCTCTGCTACATTTGTCACACTAGGCAGATTACAAAAGAGTTATTTGCTAAAATCCCGTTAGCTCAATGCAGCCTAGACACGGCACGTGGTATTAATTCTGGTTTTTATTTGCATTTCCTTGCAGACTTATTCAGGTCTCTTCTGCGTGGTGATAAACCCATACAAACAGCTGCCCATTTATTCAGAGAAGATCATCGACATGTACAAGGGAAAGAAGAGGCACGAGATGCCACCCCACATCTACGCTATCGCGGACACAGCCTACAGGAGCATGCTGCAAGGTAGGCGAGTTTAACGCTGCAGTTCTTAGAAATCACTGCACAGTAACCTGGGAGAAAACACCCGATAACTCCGCGTGGGCTCCTGCAAGGAGCACGGCCAGGGAAGATCTGTTATGGAGGGCGACACGAGCTTTCTAGAAGTTTCAGAGGAATTCTTTGGCAGGAATGGCAGTCCACAAACACTGTGACTCAAAAAGGAAAAACAATCCTTTTACCCATCTGTGTCGAGGCATGTGGGAAGGTTTCAAAGTCATGCAAATAGTTTTGGCAAATACGGGCATGGAAAATGCTGCCTCTCCACCAGTGGAGACTATTCCAAAGTTAGCTGCTAGCACGGTGGATCTGTCGGCGTTGCTCCTCTCTCTCGTAGCAAAGGGAATTCAGACAGTGTTTGGGGGCTACCTTCAGTGCAGTCGAATGCTTTGGAGCCCTGAGCTGAGGTGTGCTCCGCTCTGTAGCAATAATGGCAAGGAGCAGCGATGGGAAAGCAGTCAGGCCCCAAATGGTGCAAGCAAACCCTTGGAAATCCAGAGTGCTCTCCTCCTCCTGCAGTCACTGCTGACAGACCGAGGGGCTTTGCTCTAAGGAAAAATCATACTTTGGGGATGAAGCTATAGTGACGAATGGACAAGGCTGCAACTCCTACAGACTACAGGGACGTGACCAGGTGCCATCTCACCCTGACCTCGGTGCTCCAGGGAAGCAGGACTCCACATGATGCTCTGAAATTTAAATGCCCTCAATAGGGGCCTGATCCTGCAGCAATTCTGGCCGTAACTATGGCTCAGCAAGGGTCACAGGCTTGGCCCTAAGGTTAGGGCTTCCCAGGTTGGAGCTTAAGGATTTAAGGGTTTAAGGTTTGTGGGGTTTAGATCAGACCAGTGAAAACACTAAACAGCATCTCAAAATTTCAGTTTAGCAGCTAAATTAGTACCTAGTATTAATTTCTTTGTAATATTTACATACATACACAGAGCAGTGATTGTTTTGGAGAAACTAATCCATTCAGAAGCACTGGGCACTTTATCTGCCTCTGCAATGAAATGACACTGTGTTTCTCCAGGGTCACAGCACTGCAGTCACAAGGATTGCAGTACTCCCGTCCTTGTCCTGCTTGAAATAGCAACCTGATGATTTATCTAGAAGTTACAAGTAGTCGGTTTGGTATATCGTAGTTAATCGCTATTTTCTAAACCAAGGTTTAGACTAGACAGAGTCCTTCCCCACAATGAAAAAAATTGCCCAACCCCAGGCAGAGTTCTGCCGACTGAAAATACCAATCAAAGCCCCGTCATGTCGGTACAAGTAATACATACACACACCCCCAATGGTGATTGATATCAAAGGCATCAAACAGGTCTTTTCCCAAAAAAAGTTCTGAGTACTCATATGTACTAACTGTAATGCTAACAAAACAATCCAGATAACAAAAGCCTTAGCACTTCTAAGGATTAATCTCCTGAAGAATATTTACTCATGTAAGTTGATTACTTAATTATAACTTAGGTTCCTGACTTTAGAGTCTTGCAATTTCAGATCTAAGAGCATTTGAGACTCTAAACCCAGAAAACTAGGGATCTACTTTACAATATCAAACTTTTTTTTTTTTTTTTTTCCTATGGCTTATGTGACATTTCTTTTCTGGAGCTATTTCAGTTCCTTTATCTGAGTGCCTCCCAGAAGGCAGAGCTACAGCACAGCAGAGGAGGAGGCAGTAATAAATAAATAAATAAATAAAGCAGTAATAAAAGTCATCCCAAAACCAGACCTTCCTGCATACTGGAACAGCAGAGCTAGTCATGAAGACGGGCACATGAAACATCTTTAGGGCTGAGGGGGCAGGTGCTTTTAAAATAACATGACTCAGTAAAGATCTTTTTTGCCGTAACCAGTTATAAGGAACTTACTTGGCATAAGCTGATCCCACTAAGCCACGTATCTGTCTTCCAGATGCTCTCTTGAAGCCTGCTGTGCCCCCAGCACCACGCAGGGCTCCGAGCAGCCCCCGAGCCAGAGCAGAGCTCTCCCCCCACCCTCTGTTGCAGCAGCCAGCCTTGCAGGGGAGCTCTGCCAGAAGCCTCTGGCACCTGCAGGACATCCGCAGTGTTCTCACTCAGCTGTGCAGAATGCTGCTACTTGGCCCTCAAGACGGGACAGGGAAAAACAACTAGGAAAGGGCTGCAAGCTACGTGCAGGAAAGAGAGAGACCCGTAATACTGCAGCCTGCGCTGAACCAGAACTGGTTTGGCCTGGCAGTATAGGAGTTTCCTGCTTAACGTGAAACTAGTATCGGCATAGGTCAGCCTGATCCCAGCAGCGTAAGGACCTCTCTGACTTCTCCCGTCCTTCCCAAGACGCTCCCCCACGCAGAGGTGCAGCCGCTGGCCCCGGCTCACCCTTCGGGGCGCTCAGTCCCTGCACCCAGAGCAGCCCGGGGACTCCCAGGCTGGCTGCTGGGAGGAGGAGGCAGCAAGAGCCCCCCATGCTTCTTTCTGTTCTCTTCTTTGGTGCTCATCACAATTTCCTGGCCCCACCAACACTTGGGAAAGCTTTACACCTCGTTATTCACGTGTCCCCTTTGCAAGGAATTCTTCTTGACAGCAGAGAGGGGGGGAGAAAGTAGAAAGAAGAAAGGAGGGAATAGATCATCAGCTGAACCTTTAAGAGAATGCTCTTCCACGCCTCCCACCCTGCCCCAGGCAGCCGGGGAGGGTCCCGCAGGAGCTTGCATCACGAGCCCAGGACACCCACGCTTCGCTTGCTCATTCACTTGCACATGCCATTTTGGAGGCTCTCCATCTCTGAAGAGGGCCCCAGCTGGTTTTAAAGCTGTGCTTTTGTTTGCAAAAATGTACTCGTGTTTTGTGCATAAAACTAAACCAAACCTCAAAATAACTCTAGTTATTCAGCCAAAATGCATGCACATTGGAGTGGGGAAAGCGGGCGTCAACACGATTGTGTGTGTGTGCACGCAACACATATAGACATAGAGAGCTTCATCGGTTTTTGTAAGTGTATTTGCAAATGGAGTATACACAAAAATCCTTACTCATAAACATGGATCGGGGCACTGAATATTTTCCTTGTGAAATTTCAGTATTGCTCCTTATCTGGGAAACTTGCATAGTTTCTTCTTGCCAAAGTAAAATATATCTTAGACTCATGAGACTGAAGAATTACACTCTGCTACTTCATGACCAGGGCCGCTCGGCCAAGAGCAATCAGCTTGCTCGGATGTCTGAGGAACCCTTATCTTTCGGTGAATCAAGCCGCAGTGTCCTCTGGCAGGCTCCTCACCTGGGGAGCACAGCCCTTCACGTTCTCACCCTCCCCTCTGTCTGCACAACATCCAGCAAAAACCGTGAGCTGCGCACGCTGCACTCCTCTGCTCCGGAGACTTACTCGGTGAACGTATTCATTAGGGATGATCATTAAGTCCCATCAAAGTTGTTCTGGTAATAGCGCTTAGCTACGGTTAACAGGGATCAGATAATTGGACTTTCTTCCAAATATGCAGAAAAGCTGACATCTCACAGGACATGGGCATTAAGAGATGCTGGCTGGGCAGAGATCAAATTTCCACTTGCAACAAGTGGTTCTGAGCACCTAAAAGCCTTTTACAAATCACAGTCATGCTGTCTCATGCTCAAACCGGGGTGCTGGATGTCTTGTTGAATCTACTGATTGCCACGTCCCTAATGCAGCACGATTACTGCCCAGGCACAGCCACCGATGCTCATTTCCAGCCAGACCAAGAATAAACTTTATCCACTTCAGTTTTCTTTAATCGCAAAGACTAAGAGACTGTAACATTCTGCGAGAGGACTTTGTGCGTTGATCTGTCCCCTGGAGCTGCCACACCAACTGTCCTTACAGACAAGCTAGCTGACTACTACTACGCTTAGAGGCTGCGATCACACAAAATCACCCTACGCTTCCGCACCCACCCCTCTCCCCTGTGTTTCGGACGAAGCAGCTGCCCAGTGGCACGGCTGCCTTACCAAGGATGGAGCCCTCCTTCCAACTCTGCCGGCACCTTGGCACGGTGGCGCGCAATACCGCTGCGGGTGAAAACCGCCCCTTGCTTTTTGCTGAGTTAGTTTTCGGGGGGTCGCCCCTGCCTGGCGCAGAGCGAGGCCGCTGGTGGCAGCAGCGAGGGGAGGGCAGTGCAGGGAAGGGGAGCTGGAGGCTGGAGCTGGGTGGGTGACTTCTTCCCGCAGCGCTGCCAGCTCCCAGGGATGGAGCCCAGACTCCGATCCGGTAAGGATGAGGAATTCTGCTGCTTTCTGCCGTCCTCCCTGCTCGCAGCAAACAGCAAAGAAGTGATAAACAATACAAACGGGAAAAGTCAGGTTAGGTAGCAGTAGCAATAGGTATAAAGTTTTTGTGTGGATGATTAGGCTTTTATTAAGGGCTCTGGCAATAAACCATCATGGAGAAGATACATTATGGCTTTCTGCAGATTGAAGAAGGTTATCTGTTTTCTGTGAGGCCATTTTTATTCCAGCTTGAGTTAAAGATGGCAAAACAACCAACCTGGTAGTTACTGGGAGGTACGGGAGGGAAACACAGTTCCCAAGAGTTTAGAAAAGGGGGCTGCCACGAAAAGTCATCTGTTTACTGTGTCCTGGGCAGGACTGTACAGAAACGTCCCCGTTAGGCAGCGGAGTTCTGACCAAATGTAAAGAAGCAGTAAGCAAGTGTTGGAACATGGTTTCAGTCTGTTTTTGTCCTTTTATGGTAAAGCTGCCAACTTGCTGCTTCATTGTGATAAACCATCTGATTTTGTTTGTGATTAAGCAGAGCTAGCTGGTCTATCAAGAGCAGAGGGACATAGGATTCTTACAAGCAATCTGGAGGTGTCTGGTGAAAAAGCTAAGCAGATTCCAGGAAAAAAAAGAAAAAAAGAGCCAACTGCATGTTTAGGAAAGCTGGTGGGGTTTAGAATGTACATGTAAAACTCTATGCTCTTAAAAAAATTGAGGAGAAAATTAGAAAATGTCCACAACATCTAATATAGACATACAGGGGGTGGATACGATAGTCTTCCAGGTAGTGTCAGATTTTTAAAAAAGGCATTAACCAAAAAGCTATTGGAAGCTAGAAGACATATTTTGTTACTTTTTAAGCCCCGGGAATTATGTTTAAGGAGTTTTATTCATGCAAGTCATTTTCATCTGATAGATCCTCCCACATAAAGTTGCAGAGTCCCAAAATAGGGCCCAGTCCTTTCTATACAGGATAAAATATTCCAGAACAGAAATAGGAGCAATCGAGTGGGAGAGTCCTCAAAAGTAACTGAGAGCAGTGTCTGCAGCCCAAGCCCTAACAGAGCAGGATTAGATTTCCTGATACGTTCATCCTTACCCTTGCAATTGGTTCAGACTGCTGAGGGAACTAGAGTAACACCGGGAACGCTCCCTGCGCGTGCAGAGGAGTTTGTCAGCACGAGGTTTCGCAGGACAGGCTGTGTGTTCAGCAAGGCAGGGCTGAAAGCTTCGCGAGTCCATCTGGCTGCCAGCAGAAGGGAAGCTAGGAGGGGGTAAGTCCAGAGACCGAGGGAGAAGCTTGCAAGAGCGGCATGGGTTGTTCACCTACAGAGACCAGGCAGATCGCACAGGTCCACTCCTAGAAGCCTTTCGGACTACAGGACAAAGCTGAAGGCAAATGAATAACTTTGCTTTTCCCTCCAAGAATCCCCAGTAGCCCTCAGCTAAGTTGCTATCAGTCAGAGAGACAAAGTGCTGCTGCACCCGAAGGCGCCTTGGGGAGCCAGCAACCACCCGGCAGTCCTGGCCTCCAGGGTGACTCCTTCCCGGGCCAAAGACCCACCTTCCCTCCATTGCCCTCTTATTCCCATCTCAGCAGGATTTGTTCCCTGTACCTGCACGAGGGGCTGGGTTGCTGGAGCCAAAGGGACTCAGTAACTGAGGCTTGGCTTGCACAGCCTGGCCTCTATCCCAGAGGGCACCTGGTGCAACTCCGGACCTCCCTCACCCTCCTTCTGCTCGCTCTTTCCAGCAAAGCTGCCCACCCGCAGGCACTCATGCAAACGCCAGTTTATGAGATACCTTAAAGAGGGGTTTTTCACTTACTGGAGAGCAAAAGAAGGGCAGCAATGGGCAGCAAGGAGTAGGGAGAAAATACTTGGCTTGGAGGAGACCAACTTTTTCTAATGTTCCCTGAGCTCAGAAATTCCGCTGGCAACTCCGTATCAAGGGGTCGCTTTTATTTTCTTTATGGTATTTATGGGTTTGTGATGCAATATCAATACACGCCCATGGTTTCTATTTACACAACAGTGTATTTTTAGCAAAAATTCTACCGTGAGCTCACTTTTTTTAACTTAAAAGAAAGCCTAGCTCCGTCTCCTGCAGTGAAAACCAAACATGGCTCACAGGTCCATTCCTCCCAAAAGCTTATGTGGAAGAGTCCTGCTGTGCTGATTGCTGACAAATATCTCCAACAGAAATGTAATGAGTCATTTTGCACCAATTTACCGAATAAAGCAGTTAAGTGGCACCATTTGCTGTGTGAGCGATCAATAAAGCTGTTAATGTTACAGCTATAGAGGAACTGGGAGTAAACCAGTTGTTTGTTATCAATCCAAGCCCCGGCAGAATCCTCTGCTTCTTCTCCTAGGCTGGCCGTGGTCCAGGCAGCAACCACAACTTGCAGGCCTCATAGGACGAATTTATCACCGTTATCTCTGCGCAGTACAGAGCTTGTTTATCTCGTGGTATTTATTGCACGCAGGGTCAGCCAGAGGGGCGAGCGATCAGGTAGGGAGCCCTGCACGTCACCCCCCACGCCGCGTAAAAGGAGGAAGGGGTTCACGTCTTAACCTCCGACCGGAGGCTCCACCGGGCTCGTGCTAGCTCTGCATCTGACAAACAATGCCAGACCATGCAGGAACACTTGCTTCTGCTTAATTACCCGCCTCCAGTCTCAGATTTGTAAACGGTGCATACTTTTCAAAAATGTATTTGACCCGCCTGGGAATTTCCTAAGTCAGAAGATTCTTCTCCATTCTGCAGCAGGCAGTCTGCGACAGCCTCGCTCGAGGAAGGGCCGCCTACAACGCCGGCCAGGTTGCTCAGAGCCTTGTTTGGTCCAAATAGCTCCAGGGGTGGAGATCCCACACCTCTCCGGGCAACCTGTCCCAAGGTTCGGCCATTCCACAGTAACAAAAATGCTGGTACTTCAGAAGGGGTCACGGCCAAGGCGCCGGTCACGCATCTTTACACAGAGGGCGAATCACCACAGACTTTGCTGGAAGTCTTGCTGGACAAAACAGCTTGGTGTTGGGGAGCACATTATGAAACCTCAGCGGGTGTTCGCTGTCCATCACAGCCTAGAGGTCTCCGCCACAGATCCGCCTTTTGGTAGGCAGTTCTGTGCCGAAGTTCTGAAGGCAGAGAGTGGGGTGGGCTCCAGGAGCAGGAGCAGCGCTGCCCGAGCAGGCTGTGGGGTGGGATGGAGCCTGGAACCTGGCTGCACCGTCGCAGTGCACCACGTGCTGTGCAGAAACCGCCGACCTGCCTCACACCAGAAATGGAGATTTTTGGCCCACCTTTTTCTAAATTTGGATCAAAAGTGTGTTTGATGGTCCTGCTCGTAGTAAAAAGCATGAAGAATACTTATGTACTGGCTGACGTGCTCTTCTAAAATATGTGAAGTACCTTGTTTATCTTATCCTTTGGAGGACATCTCAGAAAAATTACTTGTCCTCCTAATAAAAGTTGTGTCTCGGTCTGAAATAGAGAGAATACATTATTCGGGTATTTGAACTGCTCTGCTTTCCAAATTTGAAGCTTTGCATGACCAGCTTAAAGCATTTTAGGGTTTGATGCCTTATCTGTCCAGACTTTGTTTCAAGTGGGCTGCTAGCCATACTGCATAGTAAAAACTTGAGTTTCAGGCTTGACATTTTCAATTATAATCTTCTTATAGAGAGGCTGATCTTTTTGCTGTCCTCATTACAGTTCATCTCTAATGGAATTTACAAAAAATATTTTTGAACTCTTAACCTTTTGTTCATTTTTTGTACAAAATATTTCCATTAGAGATGCTTATTTAAATGGAAGGGCAAATTAAATAAGATGTGAACCCAGTACTTTTGACTAATCATGGATTGCCAGATTTTGGAAGGTCTAGGCTGTTCAGTGTAAATCCTTATAAATATAAGTGCTTCTGTCAGGACATAGCCATTTTCCCTAATTAATGGGGTTTTTTTCCTTTATTCACAGATCGAGAAGACCAGTCTATCCTGTGCACGTAAGTCACTAATTTATTTTACTATATCTCAGTATTACGATGTCTTTCTGTATTCACAATTGATTCAACTTACAAAGAACAATTGGGGAGCGTGGTTGTAAGACTGCGTGTGCAGAGAGAACAAGGGATTTAAGAGCTTCCTGGAGGACCTGAGAAAAGCGAGGAATGCACAGCATCCTAGAGATTTACAGGACCGCTTTTCTTTTTTAGCTGTTGGTAGCTCACCATAAGTTCCCAGTTCGGTTGTCATTGCAGAAAAGCGCGGCCTTCCGTGTCCATGCTGTTGTTCTGTGCTGGCTGGACGTGCCGCAGGTAGCGGGGGGACGGCCGGTACCTCCCTGCCGGCAGCGGCCGTCCCAGGCGCCCGTGCACAGGCTGCTGAGCAGCACCGCACGGCTCGCACCCGTCTGCCTGCTCTGCGTCATCGGTGAAGGCAATAGTGAAACACCAGCTCAGCCAGCGCGGGTTTGAACTCTGATTTTCCTGTGGCCCAGCTCGCTGAAGGCCTCCTTGGTGAGTTGTCACCAGCGTGGGGGTTCAGCTCTTGCAGGCAGGGATTTTAGTGAGCTGAGCTTTGCTGCGCGCAGGTTACTACTCCGCAGAATGCCCTTGCTTTATCATTCCTACCTATCCTGCAAAACACTCGGACTGTTGAATTGGACAGGGATCTCCTATTTGACCCTCAGTTTTGACCATTTCTCCGTTCCTCTGTTGCCACTTAGTTGGTTTTATTGACTGGAATGCCATCGAGGATGCTTTTGACATAATTTTGTGTTTGTTGTATTAGGCATCTTCCAGTTTTCCTGATCAAAGGTAGAATTTGATTTCCTGTAAATACTAAGTATTGTTTGCAGAAGATGGCATGCGTATTATTTACAGCAGGTTCATGCAGTCATGCTGCAGTCTGTCAAGTATTGCAAATACACATAGTCCCAAACTGAACCGGTTTTAGGCAATCTGTGACAATGTGGCTACTGACTGACTGAAGATATATTTATATTAGTTTTTTAAAAGTGCTCCTACTGATCACCAGCCATACAGTTACTTGTGAGGGCCACTGCTGACTGGAAAAAAATTATCACCTAAGAAAAAAATTAAATACTGTATCTGGTACCTTAAGGGCTAGCACAGCTCTGACCTCTGTTGTAACAAGATTTCATTACATGCAAGTATATCAATCAAGAATCTGCCCAAAAATGCATTAATACCAAAAAGATATCTAAAATTGCTGCAATGATGAAATAAAAATCGACCGTCACCTTCTTCCCAGGATGAAACATGTCATGGTAATGAAGACTAATTTACAATATGCATTTCCTCCTTCTATTCCTGTACGTTAGTTTATTTTTCCATTAGTAAATCTTCAGATCTTCTTCTAAACTTGGAATATTAGAATTTTTAAGAAAGGGGCTTTCTTTTCCAAATCTATGCCTTTTTGTTCATGAAAATCCATTAAAGGTTCCACTTCTGACAGCTACCATATATATATATAAACATAAAATATGAAAATATTTTTTTTTCACTTGGCCAGTTGAGCTGGAAACATAACGTGTTTCACACCAGCAATACATAAAATAGACAGAATGAAATGCCTTTCCCATTTTGAAAACAGCCACAGTAAGTGATTCCTCGAGACATTTAGAATAACTGCTGTATGTTCGATGGGCGTCATGACCCATAGCTTAAAACCGTCCTCACACATGTCCTTTGAACCAAAAAGAGTAGTCAAGCTGAAAGCACTGTACACAACTTTAACCACTACGGGTTTGTCATCCTCGCTGGCCTGATTTGGCTGTACAGAAAGAAGAAAGTTCTCTCGGCTTTCAGCTGGGCAGCCGTCGAGCGGCAGCAATTTGCATTACTTTATAGAATTGCTAAAAATTCTAAGACATTATCTTTTTGCCTAAAATATATAACAATAACTGAAGACTTCATGGCATTGATCAGCTGGGATCTTTTCTTTAAATAGCCATAGACTCAAACTTTCCAAGGCCTGGTACCTAAATAGTAAGAATGTAGCTGTGAAGATTCACGTAGGTGGTTGTGGGTGGTGCCGAACCCTCGCTCACGTTTGGTGATGCTGCAGCGTAGACTCTTGCATTCTTCCGCTTACTGCTACCCGTCGCCCACAAATAGCTTTTTGCTGTTTACCTTATGGGAATTCAGCAGGATAGCCAAAATACCCGTGAGAGAATGCAAGCAGAGATTGTGCACTTTATTTTTAACTGAGTGCTCTGTGGTTTGTACTAGTTCTGCAAAGTTACTCCGTTGTTGGTAGAGCTCACCTGGAACCCTGGTGGGCTGCCGAGTACCTGGCACCCGGCGTGCTGCTGGGCGAGGGCAGGGCATAGACCTGAGAACTAGGTGTGATTCCGTGTTTCTGAGTATAAATATACCATTCCCAGGACTTCACCCTCAGCTCACTGAACTACCCTCACGTGCTAAGTATTGTTTGCATTCTTTTGCAGTCCCTACGCATTGTGCGATTAACTGTGGCATGTTCAAAATGCTCCGTCTGCCTTTAATGCTCGTGGGTCCTAATGCTTCCTCGGAATGACCCATCTTCCCTAGGTTTGGTTATTTCCTCTACGTTTTATTAACAACTACACCCCACCACCTTTCCTCTCCCCTCTGTGCACACGTCCTTTGTGCCGCGAGCTCCTGCCGTGGGCAGCGTCACCAAAGAGCCTCTCGTGTCGCTTCCCGCCAGCTGCTTCACAGCCAGCCCTAACCCCCACCCCGTCACGCGCGTTTACAAGCAGCGCGGGGAACGTTACACCAGGCCAGTGCTCGCTAACTAATGTACCTGTGCCTGCATTATTACGTTATAACACATGCCGTAACATTACATATGCAATAAACGTACAATATATAATACTGCACTAAGGCTATGAAATCTTATTATTTTATGTGTCTTAATCAAGGCAGAGGAGACTTTTCCATCCTAGTGCCTGGTCCCCGTGTTGTGCCGGGCAGGCTCCAGGGCTCTGCCTGGCTGTCGGGATTCCATGAAATTCCTGCTGGCGCTTAGCCCCCCCGCCCCGCAGCCTCTCTTCTTTGACGGGCTTTTCCCCGGCCACGCTCTGCATTCACTCTTGCAAAGACCACGCTGGGCTGTGTTGACCAGCACGCTAGATGTTGCTGAAGGGAAAACCCCAAGAAATCTGTCCAGTTGCTCAGAGACCTGAGCAACCTTGGTGCCTCAGCAGCTAAGCGTGGCTTGGACTAGGCAACGGCCATGAACGCACTCATGACTTTGCAAGCTGCTTCCAATGTAAGTAAAGGCACCGGCCCTCAAAGGAGACTCCTGCCCTTTCAGTTGTTCGATTTTTACAGATACAAGTGGATCCTCCTGGAGTTTTCAAAAGTTTTTTTTACTAAAAATTCCACATTTGCATAACTAAGCACATGATTGTTTTAAAGATCTCCCTTTAAACCTGGCTGATCCCGGGGTTATCAGATTTTAGCCGCTTCCTGAAAAGAGTGGGTAGGGTATTGCTTTCTGGAAAGCAGGAGTGGCTAACAGGGCTGTGCACAAGCTTCAGTTAAACAAGAAACCTCCTTAAACGAAGGAGAAAAAAATCTGATCAAAATTCTGACTGTTTGGTGTAACGTGAAGCCTGTGAAAACAAACGCTCGTTACACATTTTATAATCAAATAGGGTTTTGTTACCTTTTACTTTTTTTCACACATGCATTTAGTTTGAATAGCTTCGACCAAACCATGCGGTAGCAGCGCGTTGTTCCCAAGGCAGCACCAGGCAAAACACCGCGGGCGGCAGCGGCCGTCCTGCCCGTTTCCCCTCCCTCCCGTCTCTCATTCTGGGCCAACTCTCCGGAGCCAGGGGCCCTCAGCCCGCTTCCTCCCCGACGCGTGTGACGACGCGGAGTCATCCCGAGCATGCTCCCCGCCGCAGAGCCCCGTTAGTCACAAGCCTCCTGGGGAGAGCCAAGGTCTCCTCTGTCCCGGCTCTCTGGATGCAAAGGCTGGAGCTGCAGGCCTTGCCGCTGGCCCCTCTCTCGCACGACGCTCTTGCGTAGCTTCAGGCCCGGCGGGGAGCTCGGTGCTGAACCAGCCCGGGCTCCCTTGGGGAGTTTTGGCAAGTGCACCCGTAGGATCAGGGGCTGGCGTCTGAGCCGGCTCTCTAAGGGGTGCAGCTGGGCTGGGACGAAGGTTTTCAGTATCTCTGCCCATCTCGTGCTGCCGGTGAAGCCTGCCAAGCCCTGATGTGATTTGGAGCCCCGTGCTGAGCGCCCCATGCGCAGAGCCTTCCCGCAGCACCAGCGCAGCCGGATTGAGAGATGTGTGAACGGTCGATTTTTGTGCTTCATTGCTTACCGAAACAAATGCTGAAAATAAATCCTGCTGTTACCTTTCAGATGTTTCCAAAAGTGGACTTAAGCTAAGTCTTATATGATAATATTAATATAGAAAGTTTCAAATTTTAAACAAAAAAAATACACTGTTTAAACTGATTTTTTTCCCTGCTATACCCAAAGGTACAAGAGTCCTAGCTACACCACAGGCTCTCCCCACAACAGTGCGGTGGGCCAACTTGCTAGTCTCACCTTGTCCTGCTTTGGAAACTTGTTCTAACTGGGATAATTTTCATTTAAGGTGAAGGTAATGAATGGAGTCACAGAGGATTTAGTAGCTCATATGTTACAAAACCTCTGTGGTAGCCGAGTACTGTATATGTGAGCTTATGTGATTTAAATCCTGTACTGAGCTCCTAAAACAATGCCTGGCAAGAAATGAGGGAAGAATAAATTTAAACTACGTCACGCAACGTGAGTGGTGTTTTCAACAGAGCAAGCCTGCAGGCGGAGTGAACCCTTTGCTCTGGGAAAGCCAAGGAGTTTCGTAGGAGGAAAACAGGTATGGGAAGGAGCGCGAGTACCGTGGCTGGGCTCATCAGACCTGTGCAACGGGACCTGCTTTTGATCCGGGGTTTTTTTGTGTTGCCCATGTGAGCGGGGTACAAAGACCAGCACCGGCAGTAAACGTGCTGCCTCCCTGTATGGCAGGCAACAAGAACGGTTTGAGATGCGTTAATTAAACAAATGATCGGTCTGCTCCCAAAAGATCATGACTAGGACAGTGGTAACAGCATTTATATGGTGAACTCTCACTTTGGAACATAATTTGGGGTGAAGACTGAGGAAAATGGGCGCTCAGAAGAGAGGAGCAGAGTTCCTAGGTGTGTATGGTCCATGCCAACACCGCTTGCAAGAAAAAGACCCATCTTTAAAAATTTGGTCACTGAGCTCAAGAGAGCATGTAGATTTTAAAGCGGGTGGGATTTCTCATGCCACCTCCCAATGCAGGTTGTTTCTGCCATCCCAGAAACGATGGCACTTCGAGGCAGGTGCAGAGAAAAACCCAGCATGACCAATTCTGTTGCAGCTCAGTAGTTGCAGGAAGAGTTTCATCCACCTGTGAAGCAACCTAAGGGATTCACATGCTCTCCTCCTCCTGGGTCCTCCCCCTTGTAAGCTTCTTGATGTTTGGAGGCATTGAACCTGCTCTCGGCATCCCCCCCCTTAGCTGGCTTTCAGACACAGGGAATGTTATCATGGAGCTGCAATCTAGACGTTGTCATACGGCTGTGGTGTGTCCTTCAGAGGTTGAGGGCTACTAATGTTGGTTAATGGATACTTGTTTATCAGGCCTGTCTGTTGCCCTGGACATTTAAAACCAAGCTGATACGTTGAAAAATTAGGTGCATTCATCAGCTATGGCCATTATTAGAGATTTTTATTTTTTTTCCCTACTTGTAGCTGTTGAGATCGTGTCTGGTTTCCATTTCATGTTGAAGAACTTTTTATTGTCCACTTCAAAAGGAAGTTAAAGCCTCAAAGTCTATCTGCAGAAAATAGGAAAACCCTCGGCCTGTGCAGGAGCAAAGAGTTAAGGATGAAAGCACAGAACAGAATGTTAAGTAACTGAAGCGTTGCAGTATGGCAGGATAATTACAAGTCAAAGGCTGCCATATATGGTAATACTCACAGGGATTCAGGGAAAGCCAAAAGATGGGCACTGTTGCCCTGGGAGAGAGGAAACGCAACTCATGTAGTGATGAACTACAAATAACCTTTAATAAAATGGAATAGTTCAAAGCCTGGGGGTTTGCTCTTTAAAAAAAGGGTTTTTTTTTCCAAAGAAACAAAGTTGTAAGGTAGATTTATTTGAAAACTTTGTATGCATATGTCTTCAAATTGGTGTGCTTTGTTTGGAATTGTTCCCAGGACACTTAATTTTTATCAATAAAACATGGAAATGTTTTAGCACTGAAGCCCAGGCAGAGATGAATCCAACCTCTAAACTGTGCAAATTAACCCAGGTCTTCTGAAAAGGAACATATTCATCTCAATTATTTCTGGTTAAAACTCAAAAAGCCAGAAGAAACACTTCTCATCATGCCGTACCTCAGGCAGGAATTGTTTCTGGTTTCCTAAGGTTTACATCAACGTCATCCCTCTTCAAAGTTCTGCCCAGCACTTACTCATGTTTTTTATGTCCATTTATCACTGGTCCCTTGGTAGGGAAAATTAACTCCTGTATTTCCTAATTAGGAAAAGCAGCAGAACTGCAATGGATCCAGCTAAATAGTTTCAGCTTCAAAAGAGTTGACAAATATCCATGGGATATTTGAGTGTATTGTTCTTTTTATTTTAAAACCCATTTTAGTTTAAATCCAGAGACAAAGAGGTCCAGCTTACATTGAGACTGTTGCCCTCCTCATAGCACTAGCTTGATACAGTCGAAAGAACTAGTTTATTATACCCACACCCACGTTAATGCCCTGTTTGATTGCTGACAGGACAGTATTAAAACATTTTCATCCATATAATCATCAGAGCCAAAGGTATCTAGAAGACGTGAGACGATGTGACGCTTAGCGAGGGAAAAGTAAGCTGGAACTGTTCTGAGAAAGGACCGTGTAAATCTGGCCCTTCTGCCTGTACTTTGCAAACTGGTCTTTTACTTTAAAAGAGGGCTTAAGAGCTGTAAATAACTTAACCCTGGAAGTCCTGGGGAGGTGAGAAGCCACCGCTGCCTTCCTGCTCCTCCGGGACGCCGCACGGAGCAGAGCCGGGGCGCCGGTTCTGCGGGACAGACATCTCCCCGCACGAGAGGTCCCTTGCCACCCGCACCGCGGGGGCACCGCGGGCAGTCCCAGCTCCGGCCCCGCCGAGCCCACGGGGCATTTGGACGTGGCGTCCAGGTGCGGCAGGATCATCTGCTTGTTCTCCAGCACGGACGTAAGCTGTTAGTCCACTTTAATGCCAGAGTTTCAGAAGGGAAAGCTGTTTTATTACTGCTGGTGTTTTTTCTTAACTGCTGTACCACATCACAGTTAATGTTGTATTTTTTTGGTCTTAAAACACAAGCAGACTCCCTGCCAGCTCCGCTTCTCATAAGTGTTCTGATGCTGCCAAAGCAAGATGAACTGCCATTCAAAAATGCATCGTGTTTTAGAGTTGCCTTAAATGGCCCAATGTCCAGGCAAAATACTAACGGGACAGGGATACAGCTCTGACGGCGCGTTCCGCGCATGCTGAGGTCAGGTGGATTTGGAGAGGTGGTGTTCTGGGGTAAACACCAATGGAGCCGGGCAGTTTCCAGTCCTGGTTTTACAGGCGAAACACATCGCGTGGCAGGAGGAGCCCAGTAGTTACCTCCCTTCTTTTCTCTTGTTTTCTTTCCCCTCAGAGGTGAATCTGGTGCTGGCAAGACAGAAAATACCAAAAAGGTCATTCAGTACCTGGCTGTTGTTGCTTCATCACATAAGGGCAAAAAGGACACCAGCATCACTGTAAGTGAGCCCTTCTGTACTCAACTCTTCCTCGAGCCCGTTAGGACGGTCCTGAGCTGACTGTGCTAATGGCAAGTCATCCCTGTGGCTTGCCAAACAGTCGACATATTAAGAGTACACAATGACGTCACAGCTCTATGTTTATGGAAAAAACCCTTTTCCTTGACACCCCCTTTAGGCATCAAATCAGGACGTACTTCGCTAGAAGAGAAATATTCATAGCTTTCCATATGCACCTATTTATATCTAGCGTGAAGGCCTTGCAGTCTGCGAGGGCTCGGGTCCTTGTTTTACCCTTGGCCCTGGCAGCTGAGAAGTTTGGGAAAGCCTTTAACTAGCACATTGCCCAACGGCATCACAGAAATGCATACCGGCTCAGTTTTGACCGGCTTTGTTAACAAGTGAGTTTTCTTACTAACCAGCGAAGAGTCCCAGAGTAAAACTTGTCTTTTCTTTTTACCCCCCCGGCAGAGAGAACAATTTTGAAAGGCACAATTTTTTTAAAAAGTACTTTGTTCCTTCAAAATGTGTACTAGTGACCGCAGTTTGTTTGCTTGCTCTGAGCCATGACTCGAGCTGCCGCCTGCCCAGTTCCCAGCGGTCGTCCCTGGGGCCGGGGCTCTCCCCTCCTTTGCTCTTTCCAGCGGTACGGCCCCAGGTCCTATGTCAGGTCCAGCCTTTGGCACGTTACTCAAACTTCTGCAAAAAATGGAGCAATTCACTTCTATGACAAAACAGGCTTAATTCGGGAAGACACTTTGGTGCATCCCGAACACAGGACTGGCTCCAAAATAAGTCATTAGCAGGGTGGTGGGAGACAAAGTAAAGATCTCGTGAGGGCCCCTGCGCTGGGCATTGCAGCTGCCCTCACGCACCCTGTACACCGGCAGCCGGAGGTCTCCAGAGCACAGGGCGTGCGGCCGGGCTCTTCCGCCACCGTACCCGTGATGTGACTCAGTAACTGCGCTTCTGGGCAGCAGAGCCCGCCGTGGGGCAGGGAGGGAGCACGTGTCCCTTTGGGGGGTGCAGTCTAGAAATCCGTCATTAAATTTAGTGGGAACAGTCCAAGACTAAAGGCATCATTTTCCCTTGTTGAGTGTTTCTGCCAAAAGCTTATTTCTGCCTACGGCGTCCCTGCTCAGCAGCGGGGGAAGTGAGCCCGTGGTTTCAAGGCCATGGCTAACGGGCAGGTAGCTGCTGCTGGCTCCTCGGGGAATTACCTGAGCTGGGCTCCAGCTGGCCCTGAGACAGACCTGAGGGCAAATACCCACCAGAGAGAGCTCTGAGCTGTTCTGTAACATGCTGACAAATGGTACTTCAGTGGCTGGGACTACCCGCGCTGCAATTGCAGTCATCGAAAACCAATGAATAGCAAAATGCCCCAGTCCCACCGGAGAAGTAGTGGGGATTTACGACGCAAATACCTGTCCTTGTCTGGTCCTGGGAGACGAACCTGGGACCAGATCCATATCCCATCCCTTTGCGTCAGGGTTGGGGTTTTTTTTAATTCGGTTAAAATGCTCTATGTACGTTAATGGTATTGGTACTCTTGGTATGTCTGCAATAGATTGTTTGTATTTGTATTCCTGGTTTACTTGCATGGAAACTGTGTATTGGTTATTTTAATACAGGAAAAACAATAAAAATGTCTGTGTAATGGAAATGATACTGACACTTGTTTTATACCACGTTATTCAATACAGCAAGGTCCATCTTTTTCTTACGTGAGTAACTTAGACTGTTTGATGTGTGTTTAAGGCACTGAGTGTAGACCTGCATGCTATTGTTGCACCTCGAAAATTTAAGAGAGATTTTTGTTGAAATATGTTGTATGATACGATAAAAAGCAACAATAGCGCCAAACGCTGTCACCAATCGACCCTAACTGTGTCAGGCTCCATAGCAAGGAATGAGGTCTGACACAGGCAGGGTCATCTTTCCAATATCACTCTCTTCTTACGTGTGTGTTCAAATTGCCGTAGTTTGAATGACATTTCCCACGATCCTGAAAGAGCCACTCAGCCTGAAATTGAGCCATGTGATTTCTGAATGAAAACGCCCAAATGCTTTCTGTGCTTCAGGTTGAACTTTTTAGGACTGTTGTGAAATAATTCCTAAACCTCACGGTGTTTGATGGATTTGTTTGGCTGCATGCTTGCCATTCGATATTGCTTTAATTTTACATGTTCATGTAACTGTTGAGAATTGTTCACATGCGCAAAAGTTAGCATGTCCTTAGCTTGCTGCTATGGTGCGTAACAGCAATTCCCAGTGCAGCGCGTGTCCCAGGTGTGTTACGGCAGTTTTGTACAGGCTCTCGTGGGCCCTCCTGCACGGCGTGTGCCACACCAGCACACCGACGCTCCAGGAACACGGGCACGTCTGCTGGCACGTCCTGTCTGGGTCTGTGCCAGGCAATTGGGATTTTGGGGGTTTTTAATGGGGTCTTTTTTCCCCCATTCTGATGGCTGCCTCTCAGACTTTGGCCATGACAAGGGCAACGTGTTGCCCCTTCGTTAATTTAGGACTTCGTTTGGCAAGCTGTCTGCAAAAACCCAAACTGGTTGCTGGCATAGGCAGCTTTGGCGTGCCGTGGACTTACAGCTGCGCACAGCGCTGAGCGCGGAGCTGCGGTTTTATGCCCCTCGAAGCAGGTGGTGTCTGTCTCCGGTTAGCAGACAAGGCTCCATTTCAGGTGCCACCATCCGATTTCAGCAACCCCCTACGCCCAGAGCGGCGGTTTGAAGTGCACGGAGCGTAACTGGAAGGAGTTGCTCAGTACAGAGAAACTCCAGGGACTCTGAGAAATTCATTACTTATTCTGGGACTCCTGTATTAGCTCCTCTGGAAATGTTCCCTCCCTCTTCCTCCAACTCTTAGGTAGGAAGTTTTGGGGTATTTTTGGTGGGGTTTTTCTTTTCTTTTTTTCAAAATGCAGTCTTGGTCCATGCCTCAGCTCTCCAAAGAGCTACGGTCTCAGGGAGGTGCTCATTCTCCCGTCTCGTGAGCACGCAGATAAGTTTAGCCATTTGCTAACAGTCTGTTGCTGTTTAACGATATCTTTGAGGCAGCCGTCATCATTGCCACAGAAGTTACAGGACATTCAGGAATGACATTTAGAAAAAGGTTACCAGTTTTGCACACTGATTGGGAAGCGCTTTGATTTTTCCAAATTATTTCCCCTAGACTCAGCCTAAATATTGCCTTATTTTCTAATTAAAATTATTTAAATGATATCATATTATCTATCAAGGACTTTTTCCTCTTCAGGGTGAGTTATTTGAAATAATGCATGTTACTGCAGAGTAGTACTCAAAGAACAGGATGACAAGAAGCAAATGTGAAAGTGAGTGACCTCATAGGAGAGAGCTGAAGGAAGAGTTCAGAAAAGCTGTATTCTTACGCAAAGGATTTTTTCAACTTTATTGATTTGTTTAGAAATAGGAGTATTAAATGCATGCTTGTTTCATTGCATGATTTGTTTCATTAGCAATTACCAATCACAATTAACAATATATTACAAAGTTTGTGTGTTTGCATGAGAATTCATTATCCTAGTTTGAAATAAATCAATGCATTTCCATATTTAACCTAAATAGCCTTGCATGGATCATTATTAATAGACTTGATGAAATCCGCTTTGTAGCTTTGTGCTGCATTACATTAAAATTATTCTCAGCAAATTATTCTAATTACATCGTCATTTGCTAGCAAAGGATCTCAATAAACTAACTTGAAAAAGACATGCTAGAGGTTCCTTTAAGAATATCCCTTCTAAAAATGATATGAAGCTGGAAAAAAAGATGTTTGACATTGAATGACCCTTTTTTTTTTAAGAAAGGCCAGTCATGATGCTAAACAGATTAACAGACTTTGATCTGTCACGGGCAACAGGGCTGGAAAAGGGTCATGTATACAGGACAGCAATCAACTGCACAAATATATAAACACAAAGATTATCAGAGAATGAAAACAAATCCACATGAAGTGCAGTATTCAGCAAAAAAAAGTCAGAGGCTTAAATTATCGTTCACATTTTTCTCCAGTGTACATGCGTTGGTTTTAATTAATTATGAAGTTTAGGGTTAACTGCGTCTGAATGAATTTTAGGGTGAGCTGGAAAAGCAGCTTCTACAGGCCAACCCTATTCTGGAAGCTTTTGGAAATGCCAAAACTGTGAAGAACGACAACTCCTCCAGATTCGTAAGTAGGGGAAAGCCAGTGGGGCCTGGAGGGGGAGGCACAGCACCTTTTAACGCACCCCGTACAGAGGGCGGCCTCATCAGCGCTTCTCTCTAGAGAGAGAACTAATCCCTTAAAACCAGTTTAGAATGCCTCTCTGAAAGAGGAGTTTGGCCTCACAGGAGATTAAAGTTCCAGCCCAGACTTGACCGTATCGTTGTCCTCTCACAATTTAGCAGTCTCTGTGCAGCCTTCCAGAGTCAGTTTTGCCCCCGGGACATATCCGCCTTCAGAATATCTACAGGCAAAAGCTGTACTTTCTTTTTCTTTGCACCACTGTTGAGCATATATCTCCTAAGGGGTGACTGTTACTCAGCAAGAGTGGTTAATGGATTAAATCAAAAACTACAGGAGGAAAAGAAAGAAGAGTCATACAGATTCAAGTCGGAGTGAGGCGAGCTGAGGGCTGTCGCTCTCTGGTGACGCTCTGGGAGCACGGCCAGGTGCCTGCTTTCCCTGCAGGCCCTCCTCTCCCAGAGGGCAGGGATCTGTGCAGGTGAACCTTAGCAGAGGGAGTTACGCAGGTCCGATGCTATTCCCTCACCAAACGTGTGGAAATCGAAGCGGAAAGCAGATGCTCTCACATCCCCAGCTTCCAAAGCCCGGTCCAGCAGGGAGGACTGCTTTCCCTCTGTGCCTGAAGGAAGCGGGGGGGCAAATCTCCGCAGAGGGGCTGTCAGAGAAGTTCACTGCCTCTCAGGCTTTTCCACGGGTTGTCCCGGCAGGAGGGAAGCAAGCATGTTATTCTTGAGAGGATGATGTACGTGTCCTGTTAAAGAGGCCAAATACTAGTGTTGGAAACCCTGGGCATCACCTGAAAGAACAGCCCAACCTAGATCTTCTTTTCATTCACAGGGCAAATTCATCCGCATCAACTTTGATGTGACAGGCTACATTGTCGGAGCGAACATAGAGACCTGTATCCTTTTCAGTGAGCTGCGCTGGAAGCTAACGAGGGTGAGCAGAGGGAAGAAAGATAAACAAGCTCCACTGCATGTCTAAGAAAGGCAAATATTGCTGAGGCTGGTATAAACGAAGATGGGGGGACGTGGCTCCCATTACGCTGATACCGCTTCTCAGCGTGTCTTACTCCCATGTTTACGTTTGCAGGTCTGTTTTCTCAGCTGTAGGAAAGTGCGCTGTTCCCCATGTTCAGCAATGGGAGCACCACACCCAAGGCAAGGGCAGGGGGCTTGAAGAGCAGAGTCCCAGTAATACAAGAATGGGAGAAGGTTGTTCTGGGGTTGAGATTGCGCGTGATCTTGATGGCTCTGCAGCCACTTTGTTTCCTATTGGTGCTATCAATAACCTCCGCGTAGTTTTTCAGGAAAGATACAGACGTTTTCGAGACGTTCAGCTTAGCTTGACCGCTTGCCAAGTCCTGTTGCCTCCTCCCTTGGTTATGCTTATGAGACAGGTAGCGTGTTTTAATGAACAAATTAGCACGCAGCGGGATTCCTCAGTGCTGCATTGCTCATCTTTGCACAGAGAAGGAGCTCCTTGCTCCAGTAAATGAGAAGGCAAGGTGCAGCTGTAAAGAAGGACCTTATCTCTTGGGTGTAGCATCAAACAACAAACAGTTTATCTTTCTGCTCTTATTTTGACAAGTGATCTTCAGAAAAAAATCAGGTTAGTTTTTAGGGTCTTACCTGAAGTTTTATATGTAGCACTATAAAGTATCTATAGCTTTTAAAGAGTGAATCACCGACTGCTGTTGAAATACACTATTGCCAACTTCCATTCTAGTAGTTTATAGTCACAAAAATGAACCACAAATAAAGTTTGCTTTTATTGCTTTTATACCTACAATACTGGCCTTGAGCTTTTTTTCTAGCAGCCCCACCTTATGTTGAAAGAATCACATTGGTACGTCATTTTAAAAGTGGTGTGAATTATATTGTGACTACTATGTTTACATCTCTGATTTTAGAAGTGTTTATGTGTATTGTGGTGCTCATTACCACGGTTACCAGCATTTACCATACAATGAGAGGTACAAGATTGATCTACTCATTGTGGTGAGAATGATACCAGTACCAGAGCTCCTGCCACAGAATTAGACGCGTGTTCGTGTTAGACAAGGTCACGGCAAGTATTTCAACAACGCTGTTGATGGTTCTGAGGCTGATGGCACAAGTAAGGAAGGACTGAAATATGTCATTGATTTTTTTTTGTTTAACACGCTTGACAAACAGATTTGCTTGAAAAATCCCGCGCTATTCGTCAGGCTAAAGATGAGCGAACGTTTCATATCTTTTACTACTTGATTGCTGGAGCTTCTGACCAAATGAGAAGTAAGTTACTGGCTAACGATTCTTAGATCTCATTGAACAGTCTGAGCAATGGCTTACTTAAGTAATTTATCTTAACTCCTTTAATTGTATGTCATTCAATCCTTTCTATAAAGAAACAGCTCTTTAGCTGTAGAAAATTATTCTCTCAAGTGAAGAAAGCTTCAGTTGATGCCCGCCCCCCCCCCCAAGCCAGGTTGTCTGCAGTTTACAGGATGTTTCAATTTACAGGAGATGTAAACCCATCCAGATCCCATCTTGAATGGTATCGAAAAGACGAATAGGGAAGAATTATTATTTTTTACACAAAAGAAATTGGGGTTCCCAACAAAAATATCAGCTTGTGGTTTTAAAATAAATTAAGAGAATGTCTTTCCCACAGCACATTATTACCCTGTGAAACCCATAGCTTCAGAGTGTTGAGAAGGTGAAAAATGTAAGCGGATCCAAACAAAGGATTAGACATATGACGTATTGGAACATTGTAGTTCAAATATGACATCTTTCCCGAAATCACTGGTTGCCAAAGAATGCAGAAAGCAATGAATAGCTCTGTATTTTCCCTGGGTTTTATGCTCCTTACCTAAGAATTGGTCGTTGGCCTCAGTGTAAGGCTGCGGAGGCTTTTGGTCTGGCCCACTATGGTTGTTACCTGGTTCCAATCTTCTTATTACCTGATACGAATCCACACAGGGAGAGCTGTGACTCTGAGTAGGTTACACGTGGCGTTACGTGAAAGGCTTTGGGGAAGAATGGCTCAGATTTGAGTCCATAGGGTGCCCTGAGGGCCAGAGACATTCCCCAGTTACTAATGAAAACTGGAGACTTAACACAATCGAGCTTGCTAAATTAAGAGTTATTTTGAAAATACTTGCGGACCACAAACCCCTAAACTCCTCATACAAGCAGAGTCTGCCTCTGGTGAAAACACTGGGGTTTCTCCTGTTATCCGCTGGAAGAACTTGTGAGCCAAGAGCATTAACCTCATGTGCTTAAGTAAAACTTTCCTTCTTTGCTTTTTAGATGATCTGTTGCTGGAAGGGTTCAACAATTATACCTTTCTATCCAATGGCCACGTGCCTATTCCCGCTCAACAAGATGATGAGATGTTCCAGGAGACCTTGGAAGCCATGACAATTATGGGCTTTACTGAGGAGGAACAGACAGGTGAGCATTGTTAGCAAGATTGTATTCAAGGTATACCTCTGCAAGTGACAGTATAGAGAGATGAAAATGCACAGAGGTTAATTCTGTCCAGAATAATCACTTTGCAAAATATGCATATCAAGTAAGAATCCACATTCGTGTAAGAAAATTAAGATTATTTAGATTGTATGTCCGTGTTTCTCTAGAGAAGTGTGATCTTGCATGAACCCCAACTGGAGGATTCTAAATGTTCCGGTGTTACTTAAGCTCTTTGCCTCTTACGTCCTTGGTGTAAAACTATTACCAACCATCACCTAGCTACTGTTTCTAAGCAGTGCACTGTGAACGAGTGCCCACAGATTTCCCTCCTTCTCAGGAGGCATTTGGTGAATTAAATCATAGATCTCTCATGGAAAGAGAACGAAGGTTCTCTCGTAAGGCAAAACTTCTCAAGCACAGATTTGTTTCTCCCTCCCGTTAAGAGTAACACGGGAACTCAGTGCTGTGTGATCAGGAGAGATGCAAGACCACGGCAGGGTCTGAGCACAGGATCACGACCGCGGAACGCGAGCAGCGCGGGCAGAGCCAGTAACGAGCAGCAGGTGACCTGGTGGCAGCTCAGCGCCTGAAGAAGTGCACGCCAGCACAGGAATCTGGCGGGAGGCTAGCTGGGACTGGCAGCGAAGGCACGGAAACCGCTGTCCCGGAGCTGTGACACAAACCACTGCCAGCCTCCTTGGAGTCATTGCCACCTTTCTGTTGAACAGGGGGTGCCTGCCTCAGGAAGTCTTGTGAGAGTGAGGGTGACTCTTCTCACCTTGCAGTTATAATTACTGCTTTTAGCTTCTTGGTAGAAAGGGTCTACCTAAAAAATGGCAACAGTGGCCTACCTTTTCCCATTGCTGCAGCGGGTACCCGTGGGAGCAGCTGAAACCAATAATGACAACTCTTTGCAAATCGCCTCCTTCAAAGGCTTAAACTGGCAGCACTTGCTGGAAACACTGCAAAAGAAATATCAAAGGGTCACCACCTGTATTGGAAAACAGAGTACATCTCATCCAAGAGACATTCTCTCTGAGATGAACAGAACAACTGGTGATGCACAGGGCAGCTCTATACAGTAATTTAAACATGGATCAAATAAAATCGTTGGCACAGTATTTTGCTGTGATTCATCTGAATGAAGAATTGCAAGGCTTTTTCTTGTAAGTCTTATAAATTCTAGAGACCTGCTTGCAGGAGGAACGTGACATGCACTCCAGACCCATTTGAGTTCCACAGCATCGGTGCAGTTGTCAGCAGACTGTAACACATGGTGTTTTGAAAGGTAGTTTGCATCATGAAAGGGAAGATTTCTCCATGCATACCCAAAAGAGACTACTGAATTCAAGCCAGCCCTAACAACAGTAATGACTATTTAAAGCCATTTTTTCCAGAACTGTCCAAAAACTAGCATGAAGAAGTTGCAAAACATTCTGATTTAATTCTGCAAGAAATGCAACAGCTCACATTCATATTCACTGACTCAGAGAAAAGAGAAATAAAGCCAAAGAGCGTGAAGCAACAGCTAACTGCCCCCGAGCACGTGCCGGCAGCCGTCCATCTGCGCGGGCTGCAGCAGGTGCTGCGGTGGGTGCTCACTGGCACGGGTGCCCCAGGTGACACCTGGTGGGAGGAACAGCATCACCCCATGACATCAGCCTGGAGCCGTGGTGGGGAGCAGAGCTCGTCACTCCCCTCCCCTGCGTCACGGACCTGAGGTGAAAGGTCTGGGCTTGAGGGCAGCAGGGCGAGTCCAGCCCCGCAGAGCAGACGGTGCTACGGAAGAGGACGGGTTCGTTCTCCTGCCAGGGCGGGCGTTTGGGTGCCGACAGCAGCGTTCGCCATGACAGCGCCAGCAGTTCCGACGTTACTGTCGGAACCCCCGGGATCCCACGCTCTAAACTTGAGCCCATTAGGACGGTGGTGTTCTCCCGTGTGAGTTTACCAAACAAACGGGTAGAACTCCCCAGATTCATACAAGCCCTTCTGTGACGTATCAGTAGGTTTTACTACCTGCCGTTAGCGACATCACATTTATATATATTTTAGTAACCAACCATTAATCAATTACTTTTCTGTACTTTGACACTAATCCCTCAAAGATTTGTATACAGTTGATTTTAGTTGCACAACTATCCACGTTCCCGTGTAACTGGAGCTTCAGAACTGCCAGGCATTTTTGAAGCTGCTGGTAATTCATCGATTGATTTATTTTGAAGACAGAGATACAGATTGTCAAGTGCCTGAGCAGGGAAGATGCTGCAGGCCCTGGGAGTGGGAGATGAATTCCCGAGACCTGGTGTCTGCCTGGGGACCCGGCCCAACTTACCATGGAGGTGCTGGAGTTCCCAGACTGGCCTCTCTTCTCCGCAGCACAGACTGCTGAGATGCTGCTCAACCAGGTTGCAAACTCCTGCAGTTTGTGGCACAGCCTTCTAAAGCAAACCTAGCTCCTTCCACGGAGGTACAGCCTGCCACAGGCAGGAGAATGGATCTTCATTATTGCAGAGAACAGAGCCTTTGAAATGCATCCTTTCTGTTCCTCATTTATATTCTCTTTTTCTTACAGCGATACTGAGGGTTGTTTCATCTGTCCTACAACTGGGTAATATTGTCTTCAAGAAGGAGAGAAACACTGATCAAGCTTCTATGCCAGACAATACTGGTATGGTTTGCCACTTGAAAAATTTAGTTAACATTAAGGAATTAATAAAATAGCAGCTGAGTACGCACTCTTCATCAGTATTTTTTATTTGTTATTACATATATACTTCACAGGCTTTAAAAGATATGCCATACTTAAAATCATTATCATTACCTTTTCTAATAAGCTTGAATCCATAAATTGATGAACCGTGAATTTGCTGCTTGGATCATGAATAATACTTCTGTGGCAAATGGCATCTCCTGTATGTACCATAGAGGAGCTTTTAAGGAAGATAAATAATGTTACCTACTTGCTGAGCTGCTCGTGTTCACACTTACTGACCTGCTGAGAGAAAATTCAATCAGAAATAAAAATATCTCTCTTCTATTCCAGCTGCACAAAAAGTGTGTCACCTGATGGGGATTAATGTGACAGATTTCACAAGATCTATTCTAACCCCAAGGATCAAAGTCGGACGCGATGTTGTTCAGAAAGCTCAGACCAAAGAGCAGGTATCTACTTGCAGTCTGCTCAGCTCTCCTGAAACTGCTCTCCTTTCTTCTTTTTTTCTTACATCTTGTCTGAAGGCACACGTCAGTTTTCTGTCTCATTATCTCTACAGACGTTAGCAGCTAACTGGGTTTCTTCTTTCACTTACAATTGTCTCCTTTTTTTCAGGCGGACTTTGCCATAGAGGCTTTGGCCAAGGCACAATTTGAACGTCTTTTCCGTTGGATTCTAGCTCGCGTAAACAAAGCTCTCGATAAAACAAAAAGACAAGGCGCTTCCTTCTTGGGGATCCTTGATATTGCTGGATTTGAGATTTTTGAGGTATGTACTGTGGGACACAAGCTGGCTGAACTCCTTATCATCATGCAGTGGTTTGGATGCAAGATGACAAAAATCTAAGTTCAGAGCCACAAACCCGATTTGGTTCTTTCAAGCTGAACCAGCCCGTGGCCAACATGACCCACGGGCTACTACACCTGGCTGCTTGTCTTTGCTGTGCGCAGGAAGGGCTGGTAGCCAGGGTCTGCTCTTTATGGTTGATTGAACAAGTCCCAGGATGACGATCTACCACTCGAGAACTTACTGTAAATTTTCAAGACCTTATGTTTGAAAATTATGGATCCTTATGTTTGAATTATTGTAATATATAAAAAGAAATAGAAGATAACAAATTTCATCTCTTCATTCAAGTTCTCTCTTGAAGGTCTCTTTCTAACATTAGGAATTCACTTTTTCCCTCTTCACAGATCAATTCCTTTGAGCAGCTGTGCATCAATTACACTAACGAGAAACTTCAGCAGCTTTTCAACCACACAATGTTTATATTGGAGCAAGAGGAATACCAGCGGGAGGGCATTGAATGGAATTTCATTGACTTTGGCCTTGACCTGCAACCTTGCATTGAGCTGATTGAAAGACCAGTAAGATTATATCTCTATAGGTGGGGTACTACATAGGCTGCATCCCAGTCAGCTATGTGTCAGTACATGAGAGCCATTTGAGGTCTTTCAGATCCTTTGTTGCCTGGGAGGATTCCTAACAAAAAGGCTGAAGAAAGGGATGCTCTGTCTTTGTCTCTGCCTGTGATGATACTGATTGGATATTGCTTATGTTGCAGACCAACCCTCCAGGTGTCCTGGCTCTGCTGGATGAAGAGTGCTGGTTCCCCAAAGCTACTGACACATCCTTTGTGGAGAAACTATGTCAAGAACAAGGCAACCATATCAAATTCCAGAAGACCAAGCAACTCAAGGATAAAACGGAGTTCTGTATAATGCACTACGCAGGAAAGGTACTGGACAGATTTAGCTATTTTGACTTAGGGAACTTTGATTCTTTGATGACCAAATGGTAAAAAAGAAACAGTCTGGTACCAGCATTGCTAAGGGACGGCTTTAATTATATAATGTAGATATTAAGCGCTTAAATTACATAACATATAAAATAAGATTTGCAAAACATTCATGGTTGTGTTAAGCTCACATGAAAACAAAAATAACCAGCACCAGGGTTATTGAAAATCCAAGTAATTTGGATTCCTTTCTAGCAAGAAGATTTTTTTAAAGACATGGATATGTCTGCAAAAAGCTTTTCAGATGCTAGTACATGTAAGAATAAATACTCAACTCAGCTTTCAATCATAGAAAGCTTTTCACATTACTATTATTTGTATGATTTTGTGTTAATACAGTGCCTTGTATTCTTGGGCACTCCAGATTTCTTTATCAACACCAGATTTTCAATGTCACACTGTTTCCTGCAGGTTACCTACAACGCCACTGCCTGGCTAACAAAGAACATGGATCCGCTAAATGACAATGTGACTTCTCTGCTGAACCAGTCTTCAGATAAATTTATAGCAGACCTTTGGAAAGACGGTATGAATTGCAACTCTAAATCAGTAATGCAGTTTAAAGGGAGAAGCTTCTAGTAGAACTTTTTGACAGCTGTCCCTTGCTGGCAGGATACAAGCACAAAAATAATAAGCATAGAAAAGACTGAACTAAGGAACAAGAATAATGTGTTCTAAAGACATATTTATGGAAAGCATCATTAGATAGTTTTAAGCACTATCAAAAAATTTCCTTACTTAGTATTATTCAGCAACAGAATAAAAATTATTCATTACACTGTTATAGTGTTGCTGACTACGTGATATTGTAGACCTCATCTAATACAGGTTATTGTTGGGTTTTATGAATGACTTACCTTACACACTCCTCTCCCACAAGTCCTGCACAGTTCTCGCCAGCGATGTATACTCTCAACTGAACTCCATCAAAAGAATGTCTGTATGTACATAAACCACTTTGTTTTTAAAAAGTTTTTATGGATCTGTAACACATATACTACAGTATATTTAACACATGGACATAATCATGCATGCAAACACCAACCAGCAAGGTGGCTCTGAATCATCAAATAACTGAGGGAGATTATTAGCTGGACTTTGAGACCCACTGGGTAACAGATGGGAGTCAAGAGGTGATGCTGTTCATTCCTGGTTCTGACACCAACCTGCCAATTGGATATACTGCAGAAGGACTGTCATTTTTAGCAAACAAAATATATTCTGTGTATTCAGTTGCTCCACTCTGTCACCAGTTAACAAAGATCTTAATTTTCATGTCTGACAGAAGTAAACTATTTACTCAGAAGGCTCTACTTTTGTTAGTATGCTTCTACTGCATCAGGAATACGTTGGTCCTCTTTGGGAAGCTGCAGTTTAACAATGGCAGTGACAAGTGTAATGCGAGGTGAGGGCAGTTTATGTAAGCAGTTCCATTCATACTTTCTTTTATGTTTCAGTGGACCGTATAGTTGGGCTGGACCAGATGGCCAAGATGACTGAAAGCTCACTCCCTAGTTCCTCAAAGACCAAGAAAGGCATGTTCCGTACTGTTGGCCAACTCTATAAGGAGCAGCTGACCAAACTGATGACCACCTTAAGGAATACCAATCCCAACTTTGTCCGCTGTATCATTCCAAATCATGAAAAAAGGGTAAATTTCAAATGCTCCATTTTCAGACCCCTGGCACATTATTCATGTTGAGCTGCTCACTGTACCAGCACATCAGAGCTGAATGATGTCTTCAAAACCTAGATATGCAGCCAGTAATATTTCTGTAAGTGTTTACTGTGCTAAAACCACTTTCTGTTCCCTTTTCAGGCTGGCAAACTTGATGCCCATTTAGTGCTGGAGCAGTTGCGCTGCAATGGTGTCTTGGAAGGTATTCGTATCTGCCGGCAGGGATTCCCCAACAGGATTGTCTTCCAGGAGTTCCGTCAGCGGTAGGAATCCCTCGCTTGGTCCTAACTCTGGGTTTAAAAGTGGTGTGATACATGTTTGTCTGTACAAAACAATCTGATGTGTTTCAACCTCCCCCACATCAATGTCTTTTGGCAGATACGAAATTCTTGCTGCAAATGCTATTCCTAAAGGATTCATGGATGGGAAGCAGGCTTGCATACTGATGGTGAGGGAAGCATTTTTGATTCTTTTGACAATCAAGTCTATACGTATATAAAAGCTGTTGAGAGCGAACAGAAAGGAGAAGTGATTTGTAACACTCTCAACCTCAGCACTGGAGTTAACTATCCCTGTTTTCCTCCAGATCAAAGCATTAGAGCTTGATCCCAACCTGTACAGAATTGGACAGAGTAAGATCTTCTTCAGAACTGGCGTTCTGGCTCACCTGGAAGAAGAGAGAGACCTGAAGATCACAGACGTTATCATCGCCTTCCAGGCTCAGAGCCGAGGTTACCTAGCAAGAAAGTAAGGACACGTGCTAACAAAAAGAATGTCTTCCACAGCAGAGTATCTACAGTAGCCTTTAGTTCTCTACATAACAAATGGAAGATATTAAGACATTATTATCTATTATTCATATTGCATTAGAACTTGTGTCCGATCAAGGACTCACTTCCTGCCCAGAAGAGGCTTATTAGTATAATTACAGGGAAGCAATTACATTGTAAGGTGACTCACACCCTCTGTACAGTAAGCTCTCCGAGGCAATGACCCATCATTTAAACATGCGTTTGTACAAGTGGGGGAAGGAGCATCTGAGCCTGTGGCTGGAGTCTTACGCGCTATTACAAGTAGCAGCACTTCTGGCATTTGTAAAACAAAGTAATTTCTTACACAGCTTGGGCACGAAGCACTGATCATCTCGCGCGATCTCAGTTAACATACAGCACAAAACTATTAACAATGCCCTTTTTCTGCACACTGCCAAGGTTTTCAAATTGGAAAGAAATTTAAATACAATAGGTTTCACAAATGATGATCAATGCAAGTTCTGAGTGCCCGTGTACTCTGGAAGGATGTTCACATCCAGAACTAGATGGATACTTTGTGGTTTGTACCCACCTAGGGAGCGCAAACAGCCAAAACCCAGAAGACTAAATAAAATACCAGAAAGCTAAAGAGAGTTATCACCTTTCCTCAAGAAAGCACAGGCTCTGTTTAAGCGACAAAAGAACTTGTGCCAGACTTCTCAAGCCACGTGGCTAAACAGCAGGCTCTCACGCCAGAGTTTCTTTGCTTAATGTATCTTGCAGACACTTTGCATTCTCAGACTGAACCAATTTGTTTTATGTCTTTAATCGCAGAGCCTTTGCCAAGAGACAGCAACAGCTGACTGCAATGAAGGTTATCCAGAGAAACTGTGCTGCTTACCTGAAGCTGAGGAACTGGCAATGGTGGAGACTGTTCACTAAAGTGAGTGACTGCTATCAGTGAATCTCTCCTCAGCTTTCCAAAAGAAATGAACTGCACAAGGTACCGAGGTACACCACGTCAGGCACGCTCCTTCTTCCAAAGTCCATTGCACCTGACGGCAAGAGCCTCACTAGCTGCACCAAACCAAAGTGTTAGAGACACTCTTGCATACTTACATAACACCATTAACATGAAAGTTAATTCTAGATGGAGAAGAAAACAAACTAGTTCAGCAGAGATTCAGAAAAGATTTTGCATGTTTGGGGACTTGATTTTAATTGCCAAAACCAAAATAATTTCACAGGGGTGGATAACGAGAAGACAGAGTAAACCTGAACTTTGTGAACAGGCAGTTCCCATGCAGAGTTATGAGTTATGTGTCTAGGGGGACTCAGTAGCTCACAAGTTCCCTAACAGGGACACTAAGCATCCTCCTGCCAGGCACTCACGCAAATTAAGTCTATTTTCCTATTGAAGAGGCCTGAGTTTTTTTCAAGAACAGCCTGCAGTTTGGATTCAGAAAAACTTCCTACTTGCATTGGCAGCAACCTCCTCCACAACCAGAAACAGGCTGTGACTCCTGCCTGCACGTGCGCATTGCCTTTCTAGGCAGAGAATGTCACTTTTGGAAGTATCAACAGGCCTAGAGCCATCCACAAAATGACGCTAGTGGAGGCAGAGGTGCCCTCAAGGCTCCAGGAATTAAGAGAGAGATGGCCAAGAGCAACACTGCTGAGGCTTGCTGGCTCACAGATGCTCACGCCAAGCCTGGCTGGGCAGCACGTGTCCTACCTGAGCGACAACAGACAGCGCTGCCATCAGCGCCGGCCAGCCTGGCACCTTTGAGCGCCGTGTCCAGTAACATAAACTGACCAGAAACTTTGTCTTTTCAGGTAAAACCACTGCTGCAAGTCACCCGCCAAGAGGAAGAAATGCAGGCCAAGGATGAAGAACTACAAAAAACTAAGGAAAGACAACAAAAAGCAGAGAGTGAATTGAAGGAGCTGGAACTGAAACACACACAGGTGATTTACAGCTCTGAGCCTCTGGGAAGCACTAGCCCTTCTCTCACGTTTCTAGAAGCTATTCCAATAAAAGTGTCTTTTTATTTTGTACTCACCATTGTATTCACAGCGATGGTCCAGACCAAAGGTTCGGTTGCTGCGGCAGAGGCCAGCGTCCACCCAAGAACCCGTGGAGCTGCCTGCCTGTACACTAGGACTATCTAGTAAAAAGACACCACAGGGCACTTTGCAATCCAAGTCTTAACTTCCTATCCATTTTATTTGCGTAGCTTTGTGAAGAGAAGAACCTCCTTCAGGAACAGCTGCAGGCAGAAACTGAACTGTACGCTGAAGCTGAAGAGATGAGAGTCCGTTTAGCTGCTAAGAAACAAGAGCTGGAAGAGATTCTGCATGAGATGGAAGCCAGAATCGAGGAAGAGGAGGAGCGCAGCCAGCAGTTGCAAGCAGAAAAGAAAAAGATGCAACAACAAATGCTGGTAAGGAGGCCTAAGTGACAAATACAAACGCTAACTTGCATCTCTCAGAGGAAAAAATGGAGACTGGCAAGCCTCAGACTTCTATACAGCCCTCTGTAGAATATGTCTGTGCCACTGAAGTAAGAACAATCAGTTGATGCTCTTTCCTCCAGCATTCTCTTCTTCCCCATCTCAATTTTAAATAATCTTTTCTCTAAAAAATTATTTTAACAAATCTTTCCTTCTAAATCACCAAGCGTTACAGATTGTCTAGTTCTTAATAAAAAAAAAGTGTACAATGTACCCCACATACAGTGACAAACATTAAGCATTTCCTAAAATCTAAGCGGTATTTTATTTCCAGAATTCATGTTTCATGGGTTTCTTTTTCCCCCTCAAAGGACCTTGAGGAACAGCTGGAAGAAGAAGAAGCTGCAAGGCAGAAACTGCAACTTGAAAAAGTAACAGCAGATGGCAAGATAAAGAAAATGGAAGATGATATTCTCATAATGGAAGATCAGAATAACAAGCTAACGAAGGTAAGCGTTGTGGGTCCATTTTCTTACTTTGTGAAAATAGTGCAAGATGAGAGAAAACCTTGTCTTCCACTAGAACAACAGGAATATTCCTGACTCTATAGTCTCATGGGTGTACAGATTCACCAGATCATCAGTCCAGCCTTGTCGTGGTTTTACCCCAGCCAGCAGCTGAGCGGCATGCAGCCGCTCGCTCACTCCCTCCCATTGGGATGGGGAAGAGAATTGGAAAAGTTAAAGTGAGAAAACTCGTGGGTTGAGATAAAGACAGTTTAATAGGTAAAGCAAAAGCCGCGCGCACAAGCAAAGCAAAGCAAGGAATTCATTCACCACTTCCCATGGCAGGCAGGTGTTCAGCCATCTCCAGGAAAGCAGGGCTCCGTCACACGTAACGGTTAAGAAGACCGTTTGGGAAGACAAACGCCATTGCTCTGAACGCTGCCGCCCCCCCCCCCCTTCCCCCAAGCTCCTTATAAACTGAGCATGACATCATATGGTCTGGAATATCCCTTTGGTCAGTTTGGGTCACCTGTCCTGTCTGTGTCTCCTCCCAACTTCTTGTGTACCCCCAGCCATCCCGCTGGCAGGGCAGCGTGAGAAGCAGAAAAGGCCTTGGCCCCGTGTAAACACTGCTCAACAATAAGTCCATAGAACAAAAACATCTCTATATTATCAATGCTGTCTCCAGCACAAATCCAAAACGTATCCCCACACTAGCTACTATGAAGAAAATCAATCCTCTCAGCTGAAACCAGGACAAGCCTCTATCGAACAAGTTTCTAGTTAATTTTTCCATGCTGAATTAAACAATTCAAAATTGTGTAAAACTACTGGTTTTGAGGTCTGTTGTGGTAACAGTATCTTAAGCAAAAATACCCAGAGCAGTCAAACACAATCAGTGGAAGACATGTCGTCTTGGCCCCAAGCAGAGTAAATATTTCTCTTGGTTTTCAACTAATTTCAACTAAACTTCACGATTAAAACTGGAAGCAAGCACGTGTTCCAGTACTTTTTGAAAGGGGATGCTCCTCTGAACCGGGCCCTGTACTCACCAGCCATTAGAGTGGGTACAAGATTCTACTAGCAGCAGATTAGAGAATACAGAAGTTGGAGACACCACTCCGCAGCTCCTCTGTAATTGACAAATTGAAATGTATCGCTACAATCTCAGGAAACACAGCATAAAAAGACAGTATCTTGGACATTTTTAGTTGTTTCATGATCACCCATGACAGACGCTTTTGCTAACAGAAGTATTTATTTTTCTTAAGGAAAGGAAACTCCTTGAGGAAAGAGTAAGCGATCTAACAACAAATCTTGCAGAAGAAGAAGAAAAAGCCAAAAATCTTACAAAGCTGAAAAATAAACATGAATCTATGATTTCAGAACTCGAAGGTAACATGAACAAAAATGTTTTATATCAGGTTTTTTTGCCTTGGCACACAACAAAAAACCAAACAGAATTTGGAGAGAACTTCTAAAGAATTTGTGGGGTGTTTTCCAAATTTCTTATGCTGAAGCCATTTTGTGCATGAGAATCACAAAAACCCCAGGGCACGTAAACCATAGATACCTTTTTTTTTTTTAAATACAAAAAAGTAGAGGAGAGACAATTGAGGAAAAAATAATGCTTCTTCTGGAGAAGGATAAATAAATGATTCTTTGGGGTGGCTAGAAACATGGGATGACAGTAAGGTATTGCATACATCGCTTCAGAAATGCAGTGACTTGTAGTTAAATGTATGGCCTCACTGGAGGCCAGAACATTTTTCTGCCTACGTTCAAGATTGGATTAAGGACTCCTTGCACTAGCGCACTCCCATGACCAAAATCCTTACTTTTTCAGTGCGACTGAAGAAAGAAGAGAAGAGCAGACAAGAACTGGAGAAAATTAAGAGGAAGTTGGAAGGGGAGTCGAGCGATCTGCACGAGCAAATCGCCGAGCTCCAGGCACAGATTGCTGAGCTGAAGGCACAACTGGCCAAGAAGGAGGAGGAGCTGCAGGCTGCCCTAGCCAGGTAGTCACTCCTGGATCTGCATACAGGCAGAAAATCCCGGCTGGAACAGATGTCTCTCCCCTTCCCAGACATCAAGATGCTGCAGCTGTGAATCTCATCTCTCAGTTACATCCTCCCTGCGTGTTTTCCCCATTTCCCAAATTTCCTTTTGCAAAAAATAATTATACTATTGTTTGCCCATAAACACATAATCTTACCTCCAGGTATCAATGAAAACTCCTTTTCCCAATGGCACTGGCAGTGCTCTCAAGCAAAGAATGAAATATAACAACATACTTCGTACGCAAAAGGCAGAAATTACTTAAGAGTCTGACCTTGATCCATTCCAGACTCTCAGTGCATTTCCTGTATAAATCTAAGAGGGACAACACTCAACCAAAACTTTTGCTGAATTGGCCGATCAGCATCTCCAGGCATTGTGTCCTGATAAAGTACAGCTGCCAGGTCCTTTTTGCATCAATCCCCCCTCCTTCTTTGGTACTTTCCTGCACAGAACCTATAAACCTTTCATCTCTGTATACTAATTTCCTCCAAGTGAAATTATGTATTCTTTTTTAATATAGAAAGTTAAATACTCTCTTTTCAGGCTTGAAGATGAAACTAGTCAGAAGAACAATGCCCTCAAGAAGATCCGTGAATTGGAATCTCACATCTCTGATCTCCAGGAAGACTTGGAATCTGAGAGAGCTGCAAGAAACAAAGCAGAAAAACAGAAGAGAGACCTAGGTGAAGAGCTGGAAGCTCTTAAGACAGAACTTGAGGATACTTTGGATACTACAGCTACCCAGCAAGAGCTCAGGTACAGAGATATATAGCACATGGGCCAAAAAATAAATGTCACCAATACAATACTGGCTAGTAACTGCACAGTAGTGCTGGCTTCCCAGTGACTGGAACACTCTTACCTGCTGCTGCTCCATTTACGTGTGTTACCTTCCAGAGCAAAGCGTGAACAGGAGGTCACAGTGCTGAAGAGAGCTCTGGAGGAGGAGACCCGAACTCATGAAGCCCAGGTCCAGGAGATGAGGCAGAAGCACACTCAAGCTGTGGAAGAGCTAACAGAGCAGCTAGAACAATTTAAACGGGTAAACAGAAATCCATCTTCTTGAAAGCTATCCACTAGATAACATGGCTTCATTTTGCAGATCACCTTTGTTCACTTCATGCTTGCAGGCTAAAGCAAACTTGGATAAGACCAAACAGACACTGGAGAAAGAAAACGCTGATCTGGCTAATGAAGTCAGGAGCCTGAGTCAGGCCAAACAAGATGTGGAGCACAAAAAGAAGAAGCTGGAAGTGCAGCTGCAAGAGTTACAGTCCAAATACACTGATGGAGAGCGTGTTCGGACAGAACTCAATGAAAAAGTTCACAAGCTACAGGTAGGAAGGAGTTTGACCTTTTGCTGTGATACCTCGGGCTTGTGAAGACCAGTTTATACTGTTCTGGGAGGGTATATCCGGAGGAATCCCGGCCCTGTTGACCTCAGCCAAAATGCTCAATTTTTTGTCACCTGTAGGATTCCTACCTTGAACTCCCACCTCAGTTATCACACAACTGAACAGTGACAACCACCCTGTCTCATGGCAGTGAGAGCTTTTAGTCTCACCGTCCCTCTGCACACGTTGCAGTCCATAATGCCATGACTGGTTCCGTGACTGTGCTGCATGTTTTACAGTTTCTTTCTGTTCATTCCATTGTGGGTGGTGGGGAACATTGACAGGAATGTGGCTTCTGGAAACGGGTTAGACAGCTATCAAACACATAAGATGTGCTCAGAAAAACTGACAACGTAAAGAGAATGCTAACTTATCTATGATTTAGCGTATAATAAGTAACTGAAGATAATTTAAAATGTTTCTTTGGTAGATGTTCAACGTCCACCAATACTAATCAAGCTTATTGTTACAACTTTGTTCATAGCACCAGTAAGCTCTTCTTTATTATTTTAAGTTAGTGGATAAATAAGAAAATAAAATCAAAATGCATCAACTTCTGTCAAACTTGGGAAGAGGAAGAAAAATCCACAAAAATCCCCATTCCCCTTTTGCAATTCATTGAAAGGAACATGCTAGTATTGCCTTATGAATATGACTAGGTTTTCATGTATAGTAATAAAATATGAAGGTAAACTAGATAAAAATGGCATTAGACCTTGGGGGGTCTTAATACACAGGTCACAAAGATGACGCGTGCAGACACTGCAGAGTTTGTGTGTAGGGTTTAGTTCCACGGGACTTAAGGCAAAATTGTGAATTCCAGTTAAGCTAGAAACACTGTTGGTGCTTGAGGTGACCCAGAAGCATAGGAGCAGATTCGGATCCCGTTCAAAGTTAAGATTTCAATCTAGAGCAAACTAATGTTTGGAGGAAGATTTTGAAGTTGTGCAAAATAACTGAGTTTATTCACTGTGGTGTCTTACAGGTTGAGGTTGAAAATGTTACTGGTTTGCTCAATGAAGCAGAGAGCAAGACAATCAAATTGACCAAAGATGTTGCAACCTTAGGATCTCAGCTACAAGATACACAGGTAAACTTGCATCCAGTAATGGCTCACCTATAATATTTATAAAATGCACTATAAATGATGTAAACTAATGACTGCATTGCCAATGGATGTGACTGTAGGAGCTGCTTCAGGAAGAAACACGGCAGAAGCTAAATGTGTCTACCAAGCTTCGTCAGTTGGAGGATGAGAAGAACAGCTTGCAAGAGCAGTTGGATGAAGAAGTAGAAGCAAAACAAAATCTGGAGAGACATATTTCAACACTGACAATACAGGTATCAGTGCCACAGCTAAATCACTAGCTCCATCACTGAGAGTTCTGTCGGTAATTCCAGAGGTTTCAGACCTGTAGAACTATCCTGGCACAGCACATGGACCTTCAGGGAACTAGTGCTGTTAGCCCAGATGGCATCAGTGAAGCTCCACAATGGAGCCAGTAGTCTCTCTCTTCTTTAAAGCGTGATCTCTAGGACAGGGACAAATGCAAGGTCACTCCCAAGATAGTCTCGCGCACTAGGCCTGTATGCGCATACTAGGTCTGCGGTCTGCCTCGTTTTATGAAGGCTGGGTGATGAGTAACTAACTGGTCACTAGCTCCACACAGGTCAAATTAGATAAGACGCCTGGGTCTTTGTTGTCTCCTGGTCATCTCTGCCAACCTTTGTTGTCACTGCTACAAAGATTTGTCCTCTGAATTCAAATTTCAGCTCTCTGACTCTAAGAAGAAGCTACAGGAATATTCCAGCACAGTAGAAACCCTGGAAGAAGGCAAAAAGAAGCTTCAGAAGGAAATTGAAAGCCTCACACAACAGTTTGAGGAAAAAGCTGCTTCTTATGACAAACTGGAAAAAACCAAGAACAGACTCCAGCAGGAGCTGGATGACCTTGTGGTGGACTTAGACAACCAGCGTCAGTTGGTCTCCAACCTGGAGAAGAAACAGAAGAAGTTTGATCAGGTACGGATTTAAGATTCTCCCTTGGTTATATTATCACCTAGCTTCTCTGGAACTCAGAGACTCCAGTGGTTTAGTGAAAGGCACTAAAAAATACAAAAAAATAAACTAAAATTTAATTACACATACACTGGTTAATTTTGTATTTATATACCTTTATCAAAAAGCAGATATTTTTCTCTGCCATTAACAACTGACAAGACAGTTGCAATAGAAAAACCCTATTACTAATGACTCCCTGTATGAACACTACCTTTTTACAGATGCTAGCTGAAGAGAAAAACATCTCTTCAAAATACGCAGATGAAAGGGACAGAGCAGAAGCTGAAGCTAGAGAAAAAGAAACAAAGGCTTTGTCATTGGCCCGAGCACTTGAAGAGGCTTTGGAAGCCAAAGAAGAACTGGAGAGAACGAACAAAATGTTGAAAGCTGAAATGGAAGATCTTGTTAGCTCCAAAGATGATGTTGGCAAGAATGTAAGTTTTGGGTTTTAGAACAATTTCCACAACAACAACTTAAAATAGCAGCTAACGAACAGATCATTGTTTTCAGTGTGGGAAATTCTCTGTGGCACACAAATCCATTCAGCGAGATCAGACATTTCATACAGAATCCAAAGGTTATTCCATTTGTGCCCAAACTTTCAAGAGTAAGTAACTGTAGCCCATCTTTATTTTTAACGTGGCTTCAAGCATGAAGATTGTTATTGATTTCTAAGACTGAAAAAACATTAAAGATATTCTAAATAATTTATTAGTTTATTAAGCAGCTTTGAAGTTGTAACTCTGTAAATCTTATTTTATTAGTTATCTTTGACTTTGCCACCAGCCTAACATTTAGTTGTATAGCTGCAGCAAAGTTCCACTGATGCATTGCCAATCGCTTCTTTTATTACAGTGATATCACTGTAATATTACACACATGATAATATTACTTCTAATACTAAATAAATTCAATCATGATACTTGATTAAAAATGAAAGTTTGGGATAAAGAGAATCTCAGGTTCTTTTAAGACCAATTTGCAAGTGTACAAAAAAATGCTAATTTACCATTCTCAGTGCAAATTAGTTCATTCATTGTCCACAGCTGATATTTTCAAATGTGGCCTATACTGCAGGTAGGCTGTGTTTAACTAGAATTATTTTTGTTTCTTATGACAAGTCTATTAAATTCTCGTTGCTTGAAAGGTCCACGAATTGGAGAAATCTAAGCGGACCCTTGAACAGCAAGTAGAAGAGATGAAGACACAACTAGAAGAGCTGGAGGATGAGCTACAGGCTGCTGAAGATGCCAAACTCAGGCTGGAGGTTAACATGCAGGCCCTGAAAGGCCAGTTTGAAAGAGATTTACAAGCCAGAGATGAACAGAACGAGGAGAAGAGAAGACAGCTCCTTAAACAGGTACCATTCCCTATTACTGCCTTTGTAAATATCCAACCCAGCCAGCGGAAAGGCCCCAGCCTTGTCCCAGTATTGAAAGCACCTTACTATAATGAGAAGAAAATTATAGTGCCTTGTGCTTGGCAAATAAAAAAAAAAGGTTATCGTACTCAGAAAGGCATAAAACCGCATAAGAGTTTGTTCCTGTTTCAGTAGCAGGAGCACAATTGCCAACAGATGTAGCAACACTACAACAAATGTAGTATAAAACATGAATTGTTATTTTTGATGCAGTCAGAACAACCTTCCCTATATTCCCAGTGCAAGTGAAAATAGTGCAAGACAGCTTCAAATGTATCTGCCTTCCCAAGGCACACTGAATGGATCTAAAAGCACTGAAAATGAAAACAGACAGGACGCAGTCTATTCGTATAGTAGTGTTGTGACAGCAAGGACAACTGCTGTTGTCTTCTCGTAATAGACGTATTTCCATGAACAGAGAAACCCAACTACTGACTCCTTTCAAGAATCTTTTAATTTTTGGACAAAATGGAAAGCTATTTTAACTGCCAGGGAAATCACAATTGATAGAGATATAGGGGGCTATGTACATTACTCAGACATACACAGAGTGTTGAAGAGTGCTCAAGGACTTTCCTAAACTTGTTTTCTTTAACGATCAGCTCCATGAATATGAAACGGAACTGGAAGATGAGCGGAAGCAACGTGCCCTGGCAGCTGCAGCCAAAAAGAAGCTGGAGATCGATGTTAAAGATCTAGAAAGCCAAGCTGATTCTGCTAATAAAGCTCGGGAAGAAGCCATCAAACAACTTCGCAAATTACAGGTATGTAATCCCACAAGTATAGGTTTTCCCACGGCCACAATATGAAAGGTAGTGACATCTGTGAACTTGATGCCTATTATAGATGATTGGTTAGAAGGGATTTTTGACTAGACTCCCAAATTCAAGTATCTGTACTGTAATGCTCAGTCTGAGTGACAACAGAAGACTTCACACGGCAAACAATGAAAGTCTTAAATTTCATCATTGCAGAGAGCTTCCAAAATTCTCTGGCCCACACTCATCTGCTATTGACTTACCCACATGAAGGAAAACAGATTCCCACGTAGAGAAAGGGCTACAGGATAAAAATATATTACAGGGCTTCAGCCCTGGTTCTAACACTTGACTCAAAAGTATGAAAGACTGTTCAGAAATCATGTCTCTGAATTATCATTTTCCTGTTAATACTGTAAGTCTCCATATCAACTGCTCTGTCATATGCTGACAGCTAAAAGACAAAAAGGGATGTACTGGAAATATTAAGACTGCACACGTACTCAAATATTCAGAGGAAATACGGACCATAGGCATTACAGTAGCTGCAGTGTGCAAGTGGAAGCATCACTGCTCTTGCAATAGCATTTCAGACCTTTCCAGCATGTGCCAGCTGATCTCTCCAGAAAATATAATGTAAGCAGGCATTTTGACTATGTAAATGTGTATGTGTTCTATTCTGTCCAAATTTCTTTATGCTGAAATTGTAATAAAGCCAGATATAAATTAATCTCTGCTATTCTTTTCAACAAGGCTCAGATGAAGGACTACCAACGAGAGCTGGATGATGCACGGGCTGCCAGAGAAGAAATATTTGCTACAGCCAGAGAAAACGAGAAGAAAGCAAAGGGCCTGGAAGCAGAACTCATCCAGCTTCAAGAGGTACAGTGGGAAACTTAGAGCAGTGTGAAGAAGACTACACATGACCTTCAGTAGCAAACCAGAACTGCAGGGAAATAACACAATAGCTGTTAGGGATGGAAAGCTATAAGCAGCACTTGTCAAGTTCCACGTGCTCCATGCACTCCAGTAAAGTTGTTGGATCCACATCTGAGCGTAGCCAGGTTAAGCTGAAAAAATCACCTTGGAGGAAGGCGCAGTTCAGCAATCTTAAAGGGAAATGAACTGTATGATCCAACAGAAATTGTTTTCAATAGCTATGAATTCCTGAAGTCTTGTCAGTGCTATTATCCCTACATGTGCTAAACAGCAATCTTGTGACTAAAGCCAGTGAAATAGAAACCAGCTGACAGGCTGGATAAAGTGTATTTCACTGTACTTCCCTAGGATTTAGGATAGGACAAGAATTTGTTCCGCTAACAAGACAACCCATCTTATGCCAGTTTTAGAAAGCTTAGTCCTGTGTATTGTGCTATAACTGTCTGAACATTTACTTGCTCGTTTCTTTACTATGCTGCCTTTCCCTTTTCTCCTAGGATCTGGCTGCTGCAGAGAGAGCTCGCAAACAAGCAGATCTGGAGAAAGAAGAGCTGGCAGAGGAACTTGCAAGCGCTACTTCTGGAAGGTAGGAATAGACTGGATTACTCACGAGGCTGTAAACCTGCTGCTGAACGTGGCATGGCTGCCAAGAGAAGTTACGTTCCTCTCCCAACAGCCACCCGGCCTTGACAACACAACATGTACACATATGACTAGTTTCATTAAAATATCTAGTTCTCTTTTCTTTATGAATTATTGGCAGTTTGTAACAGTTTCAGACACATTCAACTGGGCAGAGCCATAACTGCACACTTGTTAAATTTAAACTTACAGGACAAGCCTTCAGGATGAGAAACGGCGCCTGGAGGCAAGAATTGCCCAACTGGAGGAAGAGCTAGAAGAGGAGCAAAGCAACATAGAGGCAATGGGTGATCGCATGAGGAAAGCGGTACAGCAGGTAAAGATCATTTCAGCATGTGTCACTTTCTTTGTATTCCAGCAGAAGCTGTTTGTGGTTCTGAACAAATATTTGGAGAATTGCCACCCATCATTTCTCTGAAAGCATGCAACACTTCTGACAGCATCCGTTCTCACCCTTGCAGGCAGAGCAGCTGAACAACGAGCTGGCAACAGAGCGCTCGACTGCACAGAAGAATGAGAATGCTCGGCAGCAACTGGAGAGGCAGAACAAGGAGCTGAAGAGTAAGCTGCAGGAGATGGAAGGAGCCGTGAAGTCTAAATTCAAAACTACAATTGCTGCTCTGGAGGCCAAAATTGCTTCTCTCGAAGAGCAATTGGAACAGGAAGCCAGGTACGGGTCTCCCAGAGGGCACAGCTGCCCATTTATTGTTCCAGTTATTGAGACAGAAAGTCAACAAAGGCATATTCAGGATTTGTGTCATTGGGCTCGCAGTGCCACTAAGGCCTGGTAAAGTCTCTCTCCTTTACTTAACATTTCTTAGACATACAGCCAGTAACTGGAGTTGTTACAGGTTCTGATTAAGAACCATTTTATTGCTGAAAAGTTCTACCAGTACCAAAGGCAAGGATCTGCTCCCCTACATTTTAGAGTAACTGCCCTATGGCCCTGCCAGGTTAATTGCCATAAATCATTGTGCCATTTGTAGGATTATTTCTTGAGGAAATCACCTTGTGTTTTAGAACAGCTCTCCTGGAGCACCTCTAGCATACAGCAAAGACACATGTTTGTTTTGATTAGAACATGACCTTTAAGGTTTGCTCAGAATTCATCTGTTAAATTCAGTAAGGCCTTTAACACATGGGTCCTTAGCGCCACTTTCATGAGCAACACGCCTGAGGCAGGTGAAGACTACAGATCTTCATCATCTGCTGCATTGTCCTTTGCAGAGAGAAGCAGGCTGCAGCCAAGACATTGCGCCAGAAGGACAAGAAGCTGAAGGATGCATTGCTGCAGGTGGAGGATGAGAGAAAGCAAGCGGAGCAGTACAAAGATCAGGTATCAGACTGCGTCACGAGGTCTTGGTCTGGGGCACAGGGATCTTCAGGTTTTACCCTAAGAAAAGAAGATTCCATGCTCTGCCTCAAAGAAATAGCCCGCTAGAAAGCAGACCGTCTGCTTGGATTCTATGCTGGGAGAGCTATACAGCCCTTTGCTAAAAGACGGGGCAATATAATTCTTCCATGCCGAGTCGCGTGCCGAAGCTGTAGTCCTCGTCAATCAGCCAGCTCCAACAGTCTGACTGCACAGTGATACGTAGGACTGTGCACAACATCCTTACTGCTGTATGAATGGAGATGATGAACACATTATGGTGTAAAATTTTAGCTCTGCACACTGACCTGCAAGACAGAAAAGCAGAGGTAGGACTGTGCAGCAGAGAAACAAGGTAGCGTCTGCTGAACACAGTACTGATCAGCAAAATGAACTCCCAGAGTTATTTTTATATTTTCTCAATTTTAAGCCTCTACCTTTGATTCAGGCCATGTTTCGGTAAAACTCTCAAGAGAAGGGTGAAATTAAAATGAGGAATGTAAAGCCATTAGATCTTTTTTGAATGAAAGCATTACTCTTAAATTTCCCTTTAGGCCGAGAAGGGCAACACACGACTCAAGCAACTGAAAAGGCAGCTGGAGGAGGCTGAGGAAGAGTCTCAGCGTATCAATGCAAACCGCAGGAAGCTGCAGAGAGAGCTGGATGAAGCTACCGAGAGTAACGAAGCCCTGGGCCGGGAGGTTGCAGCCCTGAAGAGCAAGCTCAGGTAGAGTGCCCTTGTTTGGGATAGCCGTCCCCACTCATTAACAGCCTTGAAGTCTAGAACTAAACTAGAGAAGCTAAAAAAAAAAATCTGTTCAAGTGCAGAACAGACACCGATAATGCTGCAAAGTTACTCACTCCTTGTATTAGCTGGACAGATACAAGAGGCCAAAGTCAGAAGGTGAAGCACATTTCTTAGACTGCAGCAGTCTCAGGATTTCAGCTGTGATAACATGGCACAGGCCTTACTCTTCTTCTGATCAAAACTCCTGTTGGCTTAAATAGGAACAGAATTAGGCTTGGTTGCTTTTGGAAACACCCCTTACATGATGGCTGTATCTATTTGTACAGACGCAGTCACAAAAAGGTAGAAATGCTTGTGCTTTTCACACTTTCACACATGCACAACTCGCACGCAACAACCGAAAACAGTCTTAGACATTATCACAGACAGCAAAAGGCAAAGCACATTTATGACTCTTATCCAAAAGCCTCTTTGGACTTCACCACCAAGAGATTCAGTGTCCTCAGACCAAGGAAAAGATCAAATTGTCCCTGTGCATTTTCTTGTTAAAACTGACTGGGAAAAAGATAAAGCTGGGAGCAGTCGGCTACATGCCAAGCTGTCCTGCACTCACTGGGTTTGAAAACACCAACTCACTGAAATAAAGAGGCTGACTTGAATTGTAAGGAAATTGCTCTCTCATCACACTGTAAAACTTGGCTTTCTACCTAAACCCAGCAGTATTTCAGATGAAGTAAAGCACCTGCCTAGTTGTGTTCTTGAAGCAGCTTGCCAGCGTGTTTACCAGTAGCATGCACAGACCTTCAGATGGGGACTTCCCTCCAAGTGAAGGGTTAGGGATGCGGTAGCTCTCCCATTAGCACCATCTCGGGCGGTGCATGCTCCTGGCTGCTTTACAAAGGAGTGGCTGCTGCGTCCAGCCCTTTTTCCACAGAACAGCATAAGGCTCATTTTTGTTTTATCTAACTGTAATGTAATTGGCTGTAATGTACTTTGTTTAACTATTTAAAAGTAATCTACCTACCTCTGATCATGACCATGTGCTTAGTATAACTGCCCGGGACTCTTTATCTCTGTTTCAGAGGGACACAGGAACCTTCGCATGACTAAGCAGGTACCATGCCTTCAACTTTGCAGCTAGCTTGTGTTGCACAAATTTCCATTTTCTTTGGCCCAAGTAAAAATTATGTGAGGTTTCTGCAAACTGTGAAGGCTTGGATATCTTGGCATTAATCTGTTTTATCAAAAGAGACAAATATTACAATAATCTAGCTACCATCAGTGATACATCTTATAAGTAGGTTACGTACTGATGTAGACTTACCAATGTTGCATTCTCACAAGCTCTACCAACAGAGTACCTAATAAAGTACTCTGATTTTTTCTGCATGAAAATTGTCTTTTTTGCACAGCCACAAAGATTAAGATTTTTAAAATCAAATACACCATTGATTAGTAAAATTGATTAAAAGGACTAATGAAGTGTCACAGCATGTCATTAGAATTTCACAGTATTTCGTACACATACTGTAATGCCGACTCTAAGGTAAGATGCCATTTAACTCACCTGGCATTTGGGGAGATCTGACTTGCATGTGGTTTATCACACTTACACCACACGATCACAGACAAAAGAGGACGCCTTGCCTTGGGTTACCTAGCACTCTGTGCCTGTATTGCTAACCAGCAGCTATTACTTTGGCTTTTAGAGCCATTTTGCAGACATTACGTTGCTCGTCTACTGTTACTAAAATGTAAAGCACGGACACCAAAATTAATATTGACACTGTAACCTAGCACAGCATTATATTACACATTAACACATTCTCTGGAGATAGGAATAATACCTGCTGTTACAAAAATTAAAGAGCTACTGCCTTGTAATATTTGTATATCTTCTATTTTACATATGCTGGACTTTGCTGTGAATACACAAATATTTAAAGAGGATGTCTTGTCCTTGCATGTGCCTTTTAGTCAGCCTAATATTTCCAGTCAGACTGGCATTCAAGCACTACTCCAGTGGTGCTTGTTCAAAGGTAAATTAAATACAGAGATGCTAAGCAAACACTAATGCTTAAGGCTTGTCTCAACTATACGCATTATATTCTAGAGGTACTAATGCAAATGCGTTAGTGAGTATTATCAAACCCACAAACCTATTTAAGAGGAACAGACATAAAGAAAAAGTGTTTATCTGCAGGGCTAATACCAGTTGAAAGAAGTATTAAGTTATGCTTACTGCAACAGTTTATGGTCATAAGCGGTCAGTGTGGGACAAGGAGTTCACCTTGCAGCCAGAACTGTCCTGCAGAGTTTGGTTAGACTCTGCTGGTACTCCCCACCAGTCCCACATTCTCTTACGGCTCTTCAGTTACTACAGCATAAAGTTATCGTACAAATGACTCTTGAGTAATTGAGTCCTGACAGCAGGAGTGCAGGGGCATAAAGAGCTCTTCCTTTATTGACAATGAATTTATTTCCTGTTAAACAGCAACAACAAATATCTGCTACCACAAAATAGTAAAGACTGCCGTTGGACTACCAAGCACATGCCAGGGTAGAAGTGACATACCCTCGTGTTCAATACACACCGCTGGCCCCAAAACTAAGATTAAATAACAGCAGATCTTAAATGAAGCTTTATTATCCACCTAATTGCCTGCTCACACTTAAGGGCAGAATTGTGGAAAACAGACTACACGTCCCATTTCCACCTCGGAAACCCAGATTTGTGCCCCTGAAATAAGGTAGTCCAGCCAATGTTCTCGCCTGCTTCCCTTGTATGGAAGAATGAACTCTAGACTTAAGTAGCTGCTTCAGAAAGGACAACACTGGCTTAGTCTTTTGCAAGGACAAGACGAGGCTTTAAATATTTATGCACGATTGCTGTACCCAAAAGTGCAGTCTCAGATGTATTTAACACCAAATTAGTAATTTTGGCACAACATTCAGTGATCACAGATTTATTTTATTGCTTATGTCTGTGGTCTCAAGCCTTTACAAAGGTTTGCTTAATGAGGGGCAAGTGAGAGGCCATGTTACAAAACTTAAGCGTTTTGTAGCACAGTAGCAATGGAGGCCAAAAAGAGACAAACCCATCTTCTGTCTCACTTGCTCATACCTCCCCAGAAAATTAACCTTGAGGACCAAAGTGTCCCTGCCTTGGGCTGTGGTTGTGAAATATATGGGGATGGGAGGGAGATGGGAGAAGAAAAGGGTGTAAAGATGGGAAAAAACATCTTTTGTAAGCTCTTCCACACTGTTAAGTGTCAGCACCTAAGTTACAACACAGTTCCAAAGCAGCAATGGTTTCCTCTCTCCATTGGGAGAGAGCAGAGCTACTCACAGCATAGGATACCACAGGTGTCAAAGGACCTGCGCTGCTCCGGCCAACGCTGCCTCTGCAGAGGGGCTGTGGGCTCAAACCGCCTGCGGGACCCAGCACCGCTCCAGTCCCAGGTCTCACAGGCCTTCAGTGACAGACCTCGGACTGCAGGGCAGGAACTCAGCACAGGCTCTCGCTCTCTCCTCGCCCTTCCAAAGGGCCAGAGGGACGCTCCCCTGCTGCTGCAGGTCCCAGCAGCCCCCGTTCCCGCCAAACACAGCCAGCCGCAGCACCCAGAGGGGAGAGCAGTGAAACAGAGGGAAAAGTAGGGGGGGCTGGGGCAGATGAGACACTTTAGCGGAGAACTTGAAGCACAAGAACAGGAATCCCACCAGGGTTCCAAGCAACCGGGAGTCTCGACCCATCCGCAAATTACTCTTACATGCTCCAGAACAGAAAGTTGTATCAGAGGCCCACAGCTCTTGGCTGTTCTGCCTTTAAAACCATCAGCCCCTCAGTACTGTTACAAAACTCTGTGGTTGTTTGAGGACTGCAAATGACCTAATGTCTGAGGGTTTTATTATTTTTTTTCCTCTTACTGCAGGAGGGGAAATGAGCCAGCATCTTTTGCCCCACCTCGTAGATCTGGAGGCAGAAGAGTAATTGAGAATGCAACAGAAGGAGGTGATGAAGAAATGGATGCAAGAGATGGAGATTTCAATGGAACAAAAGCCAGTGAATAAACACGCTTAAAAAAATTGCACTGCAGCAAGGGGAGGGAGGATGATATTTAGCACTGTATAAGTCTACTCTTAGCGTCAAGGTCACATACACCCCACTCCTCTGACAATAAGAGCACAACTACCTTGCCGCCAATGTATAGATTGACGTTAAAAGTACTCCAAAACTTACGTTACCATGAAGTGTATTTGAAAAGGTGGGGTTTTTAACACTCAGAGTAATTCACTTTGATAATCTACCGGAAAGTGAGTTCTAGTAGCTCAGATGATTTTAATCCCAGTGAACTATAGTTTACACAGGATTTGTGAGATTGTTGCAAGAAAAAAAAAAGGCATTGTTCAGTTAATCTTTTCTTAAACTTTCATTTTGTCTTGAGTATTTGATTAATATAGGGTTTTTTCCTGGTTACTACACCCCTGATGCACAATTCACAAGGTGGAAGTGCCTTTTTAATCACTTACTGAAAAGTAAAATATCATTTGTTCAAATTAAGTCAACTGTTACAGTTTTATATGCACCATGGATGTGCTTACACACAAATAAAAGGCTACAAAAACTACTCCAGTGCTCTTGCGTACAGGTGTCACTTGGGTGCAATACAGCATGCTCGAAGGGAACGGGGGATGCAGCAGAATGTCTTTACAACTCAAATGCTTTTTAGAAAAGGTCAACTGTAATCATTAGAACAAAAACCTGATTTTCTCGTAAGCAGTTGCTTTTGAAGGAATAAAAGAAAGTATGTACACTGAGCTGAAAGTAAAATGGCATGAAGTCTTTGGCACAGATTTGGTTACCCCATGGACACATGCTGACGGAGGTGCCCCAGGATGTATCCAAGGGCTGACAGACAGGATTGCAGGAGAGGCGCAGCAGCTGGAAAGCAGGCAGGCCCGAGCCCCTGCCTAAAGGCAGCTGAACCCATCCTTGAAGTCTGCATGCATAGGGCTATTCCCAACTAAAGCCCCTAAAGCAGGCTGAAAACCATTAGAAGCAGCAGCCCAGGCTGAATGCAGAGCCCCAAGCCAAGCTATTCAGCATTAAGGGATCAGCACGCAGTCCCTTTTTATTTTTGGAGCGCTCCAGCAGGACCGCAGCCCCCTCCTGGGAACTACCAGGACCTACCACAAAGCCATGAGCTCCAGTACTTTCAGACAGCAGCTAGCTTTGGGCTCACACTGGGGCAGCAGTGCTGCGCACAGCAAAGCCAGGTGTAGAGTTACTCTAAACCCAGTACAGAGAGCTTATTCCGTGTCTTAGGTTGTACAGCCAGTGAACCTTACGCGGTGTGACTACAGGGAGAGCAAGTCATACAAAAACATCCACCTTGATAGCTAAGGCAACCATCTTCTAAATCTAAGCACTGTTCCAGAAGGTAGAGATCTGAACAGGAGATTCAGACTAGACACCATTTAGCCAGCAGAATCAGAGCCCAAAGAATTCTCTCTGCTCATGAAAGAGTAAAGGAAGATTTTAAGAACGAACCCACCTACAGGGATTGAGATGATAAGCTGCAGAGGAGCTATCAGGTAAGACCTTTTCATAAGAACAGTCTTAAGCACCAGCGCTTGGAGCAGAACCAGCAAACTGAACATGGAGCCCTTCTAAAAGGAATTCATCTAGAAAATTCAGATGCATAATGGTAGAGGTTGGTCCAACAGTTAGAGCTCTGCCCTATCACTTGAGAAACTCAGGTTCCAGTCCCTGTTCTGCAAAGCTTGTCACAAGATAGGGAGTCAGAGTTTCTTCAGTAACACCACAGAAAGCATCCTTCTGCAACACCGGCTGAACTAAAGTTCCTCTCCCAAAAAAGAGTTCCTCTCTGTACCATTACAGAGGTGACTGTTCTAAATTATTTCGACAATTCTCAATAGCATATTGACCCATAGTCTGATTATATCTGTAGTCACATTAATAATATATCTGTAATATATAATAGTAACACAACTACGATTTTCCAACTTTCTACCTTATCTCAGCGCTGTGTCTCAATCTGACTGCAAGCCAAATTGCTCACCAAGCAGACAAATTCTGGCAAGATAAGGAAAACGCAACTTGTCTTGACGGATCCCTCCAAGATACACAGCCCACCGAACCGCAGTCCACGTGTCAGCACAACTAACAAAGCAGCCCACACGCTTCTGCTCCTCATGGGCAAGAAAAGAATGTCAACTCACTGTGCGAGAGGAGAGGACAAAAATCATGTTAAAACTGCCAGAGTTCAAGATTTTAAGAGAGAGCAGTGCCAATACTAAGCACTGTAAATCCCAGAGGCATCTTTAGCTATGGCAATATTTACATTCCTTAGGGTAGGAAGCCATGAGAAGAGAGAGATGGAGGAAAATCTTTGCATATGATTCAGCAAAACAAACAATGTCTCCTTCAGCTTTGCTGCTCAGAAACAGATGAGAAGCTGGTAGGAAACGTCTGCATGTAAACCACAGTGACTACTTGCAAAAAAACTCAAAATGAATCAACAACTAGCATTCAAAATAAGCTTTATTCTGCTCCGCAGTTAAGCCAACTTTGTAGATGGCCTGAATAATGGGAATGATCTGTGGTTATTTCCTAGTCCAGAAAAAGATACATCAGTGGCTGTTTTCACAGCATTTTCTTAAAAAAAAAAAAAAACAAACCCATTTATGCATTCTTTTGTCAAGTAAGCTCTCCACACCCCCACAAAAAAACATAGAAATTGTTTAGTCATGATTATTTCTGCAAGAACAGGCTTTCATAAGGTACATTAATACTGTGAGTGAACCTAGTCCATTTTTAAAAAAAACCAAAATGCAGTAATTCTACAGGGGAAAAAACTGATTTAAAAATAATTCTCTACTTATATACATTTGTCTAGCATAAAGGACTTTTCAAGTTAAAAAATATTTCTAAATTAGTAACAGTTGAAAGCATATTCTCATAAAAAAATAAAACAAGAAAAGAATCACTAATACCCAAGGCACATTAATAAGGGAGGTTTGGAAAGCAGTAAAACCCACCTATTAAGATGTTAGAACTAGGAACTTAATCAGGTCTCTTGCTTCCTACAACAGCCAGGCTTTACGGGCCACAATATGGCAAAAAAAAAAAGACATCTATATGCTAAGCCAGTCCAAAGTCTCCCACCTAGCTGTTAGCTCTGGGATCTCCCAAGTACCCTAAGCACAACGCAATCCTCACCTTTAAGGGCGACCTGTTCTAATGGGAAATCATTGCTTACCAAGCCATCTTACCACTAGAGAGGCAAGATTCTGACCAGCAAACATCCCACAGAGCTGAGCAGCTCCCCTGAAGAAATACACCTTTCTCCACATAAAAACTCTCCTCCAATTCGGGTGGCTGCAGCACACAGCACCCGTGACAGAAAGCCAGCACAACTGGAATTTAAGCCAGGACACCCTGGTGCTGCATTAACACCGAAAGCCAAACCCGAGGAGCGGCATAGGCAATGCTCTCTGTTGTAGGTAGAGGGACAACGGCTTTGACTGGCAGCATCAAAAGAAGCAACTTTCAAGGAGCTATTTACAGCAACTGATGTAGGAAGCAATTCGAAGCCCTGCACTGCTAAGCAGCATTGCTCTATCACACTACCCACCAGACTCAGCCAAGAGGCCAGATCGCGCAAGGCCACAGAGGCCACTGCCAATTGCAGCTTCTTGTTCAGCTCTCACCTACTCCGAGACTGCTGCCTGATTGCTTACTGAGATTCTCTTTAAAACTAAAGTTTAAAATATATATTTATTTTTGTCTTCCTTTTCCAAAGCCGGCCAGGCTTTTCACAGCAGAATCTTGACAACGCTTTGCGAGGGATGGCTCATTGGTCCTGGGATATTTGAAGGACATGTTCCAAACTCCAGGCGTTTCACTAACCTGCCAAAACAAAATATAAGTTAGTGCACTTCTTGCTCAGTTTTACTGTAACTGGTCCCTTCCAGCATACACCGCTCAGCTTGAGAAATCAACAGACAAGAGCATCACTCTGAGCACTAAGTGAGCCTGTTACTTAACTGGGTGAGTTTCCACTGTAACGCAGGGCTCTCTTTCCCTCCAAGTAGTGAGAAGCTATCTTTTACAGGTCTTGGAATTTCAGTTCTAGCATTACAGTGGTAGATGTATAATCAGCTGCACAACTATGTAAATGTATGGTCCTCAAGGCTTTCTTGTAGGAGCTTTCATGAGGCTTCTCCCCAGGCTGGGATAGCAAGTACAATGTGGAGCACTCCTTCCACACAACAATTTTGGGCACTGGGTAACAGGACAAACCAGTATTTCCAGCGCAAGGGTCTAGCTGAATAGTTAAGTCCGGAACAAACTGCACTGTAGGCACTAATTTACAGAGAATCTGAAGAATGTACAGTACAGGATTGGCAGGGTTTAAGCAGATGCTGAACTGCAACTTGTGATAACCTTGCTGATTTTTCTTCATTTGTTTAAAAAAAGATAACCCGTTCAAGTGTTCAAATTTATCAGTTGAGTCAGGTAACTTCCCGTCAGCGGCTCCTTGGAACCACATCTTAGCAACCGTAAAGCATTCTGATAGAGTGAGCTCATTATTTGCCTTTTTTCCAGTTCTCACATAAATGAGAACCTTAAGTGTGATAAGAGAAGTCTCTACATGCCATAATATTCCCAAGACATCACTTGTACAAGAACATAAAGCATAAAACAAATTGAGCCCTAAGCAAGAGCCCCTCTGTTGTACTTCATCCCATGTAAACACTGAGTTTATAATAAAACACATTGTTACATTTGCTTTGAATTTGAGGTTTTCAAAACTTGATTCCAACTAGCCTTTGAATTTCAGCACCTAGTGATTCCAAATTTTAAACTGATCTGAAGCATTCAAATCATAATGCTGAACAACTAAATTTCGTATCTTTTGAGAACAAATCCGTCTCTACCAAAACAAAGATTTAATACTAAATAGACCAGTACCAGTCCAAGTTCTAACACCAACAGCTCTCACTAAGACACAACAGCAGAGACCAGCACTCACCCTGTATCACACAGAGGCTGATGAGGACTCAGGCGTGTTTCAAGGACGTCTCTGTTCATGTACATGGACACCGTGGCTCTGCTTGGAGACTGGTCATACACAAAGTTTCGGCAAGATGCAAGCTTGGACTCCAAAGCCTAATGTAAACACAGATGAGGCAAGCATCAGACATCACCCTTCTCTTTCACAAGATGGCATTGTGGCACACCAAATGCCAACACAGCACTGGGGCATAAGGCAGAAAACAGAAGGAAGCCATGGCATAAATGTTCCAGCATCAGCACTACCTTAAATATCACACTACAGCTTAACATGATGTTAGGCCTTCCTCAAAAGACTACTGGATTCAAGGCAAACCTCACCAGAAGCCCTCGGGACAGCAGGCACCAGCCTGCTTTCTTCTCTGCCTTTCATGGTAGCAGATCCCTTCTTAATTTACTCACACTGATTTATTCTTTCTGCACATGTGCTTTCAGAAGTTTGCAGAGGAAGGTCTTATCCCCACGTGAATAAGATCTTAGAAAAGCAGAGCAGTGTCCATCTTTATGTGAGGCTTGGTCAGAATTGTACAAAGTCCAGATCTAACTCCAAGACCACACTTAGCTAAGCTGGGGGCAAAACACTCTTTACAGTCTCCTCTGAGCAGCAGCACAAATAGCGCTGCCTGCAGTTTCAGACAGCTCTACCTTCCCAAGAGCACTGGCCAGCAGGCAATCACTCACCCCTACTTTTCGCAGCAAGTCTCCCACGATGTTAAGTGCAGATATTCTTGCAGCAGGCGTGAGAGGGGTTGCACCGTAACTGTCCTCAAGACCTGTAGGTCAGGTTAAAGGAGGATACATTACTCATTTTAAAAAAAAAAACCAAAGCTTTGACATTGGAAATCAGAAGACAGCCTGACACACAGAGCAGAGGCAACATCAATATCTTCACCTTTTTGCTGTCTCACCTCCAGATCTGTCATATCCATCAGGAATATGAAGCACTGTCTCCCTGAGACAGCTCAAGTTACGCTGCCCTAAGCTAAAGTCTCTAGTCGTTCTGTGGCTTGGGTTTCTAGAGTTCTGTTCTACCAGACCACCCTGCATCTCTGTTGCTGCAGTGGGACCAGAGGGACATGTCCTCAGAGAGGACCATCACCTCATTTTACTAGAAGACTACAAATTCTGTCACTCTTACAGGAGCGTTAATTCCTCCACACAAACACATAATTTTAGGTTAAGCGTAGTGAAGCCCACAATCAAACTTTGTCAGTGCTCAGAGCTATAATATCAAATCATCAGTGTGATAGTACAACTCCTTGCATTTATGCATACACATGAACACAGTTACACAAATTTCTGGCTTTCGAAGTAAGAAAATGGGAGAGTTAGAGGTTTGAAATAATCAGTGCTCACCAAAAATAAGTAACTGATATTACTGACATGAAAGCAGAGCTATAGTCATTTAGTACAGAGAGCTAGGATGACCTGTCAGTGTCCTGCTGTTCCAGAGCAAAAAGAAAGCCTCTCTCAAAGAGCACCTACTCTCACAGAGAAGCCAATTCAAGTAACATGAGTGTGACATTAAAGATCACACTTAAGTTTTTAAATCCTTCCCCTAAGTTAGCCCAACATCTCTGAGACAGTTGTGAACTAATAGTAAAGTCTCAACAGCTCATCTTGTCCCTCACAATTATTATTACTGGACAGTTCAAATCAAGTGGAAATGAACAGCCCACGAACAAACCCCAAAATCACAGCCTGAATACTGGGACCATGGTGACTGGATTTACGTGTATTCAACTGAAACACTCAACTCTGTTCCCTGTTTTCTCATTTCTCCTTTAGCCAGAGACTATAGTAAAAACAAGAGCATCGAATAGTGCTTCTGTGCTGGTTCTCTGTAAGTCACCTCTCCTAAATGTCGCAGGGGTGGGTATGTTGACGTTGGGTGCCCGGTGCACAGAGGGAGTTGAAGGCACAGATAAGGACGCTTGAACTGCAGTGTCCGTTCTTTCTGTTTCCAGCGTAGTTCGCATTGGTGTCTTGGGTTTCTCCTGTTTCTGCTGCACTGCAAGCTCTTGTCGTAGATCTATGAAGGAAGCAGCATAAAGCAAGCCTTTGGAGCACGTATCCACCCAGATAAAAAGTTTGTTTTGCCCAAAGATTGTTCCTGTTGTGGTGTTTTTCCAGCTCCACAGTCTCTCTCTTCTCACCCAGCCTTACTGACAGATATCAAGAAGCTAGCACAAAAGGCATTCGAAGGTTACTAGAAGTCAGTCACAGCCCTCCTGTTTTACTGCCCCATTAGTCTTTCACTGACTCCATTTTTCACAGGCCAGGAAACAAGGAGGTTAATGGTTATTAAAGCTGACCTTCACGGTTAGAGGAAGGCAGACCAGCACTGGCCCAGCAGGCCTGGCTCTTCCTAACCCCCTAAGGCACTGAAGCATCCCCACAGATTAGAAGAAGCTGGAACAGACTTTTGCTTCTGTGAGCTGCTCTGGAACATGTCAGGAGTTCAAGGAGGGGGAACATCTGAAGCTTCCTCATTTGCTTCTACATTTCAGATAGCAGATTTAAAAGATGCAAACTTAAAAGCCAAGCTCTAAGATATATGGAAGAACTGAACAGCTACAAGCCAGGAGAGGAGAAAGGGAAAGACACAAGTAATTTCTGTCTAACCTCTAGCTTCATCTTTCAGGCGCTGCACGGACTCCAGAAGGTTTTCTTTCTCATCCAGTTCACTCTCCAGAAATGCATTTCTTTCAATAGCCTGGTTTAAACGTTGTTCAAAATCCTCCAGAGACATTATAGTGGCTCTGAAAAAGAGTGCACAAGATGTCACTACCAGATCCACCAAGCACACAGAGGAACTCCCTCTCTCAAGAAAAGCAATAATGTTGTGGTTTTGTTTGGTTTGCTTTATTATTGTTTTTTATTTTAGCTTGTGAGATTTGAAAGAGTACAGTGGGGGGGGGAGTTGAAGGGAAAAATCTTATCACATTGCCCTATCTGCCACAAACCTCTTCACCACAATCATCACCTAAGTGATTAGTTCAGAATGGCAGTGCTAATCAGCACAGCATTGCAAACAGCTCAGCACCATGCTCACAAGACAGGACAGAGGTGGAAAAAGAAAACACAGAAGGTGGGTCACCTTTTTGCTCTTTCCAAGTCATCATTTGCTTGCTCGAGTTCTCGAATGTATTTCTGAAGTTGATCTTTAATAGCTTTTGTCTGTTCCAAGTCATCTTCCAGTGCAGAGATTTGCCTGTAGCCTTCTGAATGCTGCATTTCAATCTTTTCCTAATCAAAGGCAAATCAAACAGCATGTCAAGGACTTAGCAATGCACGTTCTCTTTCTGTGGCATTGTCTGAGTCCCTTTAGAGGCAGACGGCGTGAAGTTTTTTGAGAAACATCACCTTACATATGGTAAAATGCTAACAAAGTCAAATCACTTACTTCTGGGCTGCCAGCAGAGAAGAGCTCTTCCTCTCAGTCCTTATCAAGCAACTGTGCTGGGGAGCAGTTCCCGCTCTCCACGGCACAGGGCCGTTCCTCGCTCTCCCAGAGAGCGACATTCCCCATAATTTCTGAGTCCCAAAAGCTCTAGCAACACAGAAAGCAGGATGCAAGAGAAACCACTTATTTTCAACTCTAAAAGTCAAACAGTACTTAGGAGTCTAAATAACAAGAAAGGGAAAATATATCCAAGTGTAACACAGTTACACACTGCTGTGGAGCCAGCAGGATTCTCCACTGCCCCTGTGGTTTTATTAGCCCAAAGCAGGTTCAGAGTTCTAGACTGCAGAATATCTCAGGTGCAGTTATGCAAAATGCTTTGGATATGATCCTAAACCAAACTATCTCCCTTTACAGCACATACACAAGGGTAGATTTAAGAGAGATTGAAGAGAGGCACAGGAAGGCTTAGCTTCTCCATCAAATATCTCTCCTGCCACTGCCACTATATGCAGAGTTAGCTCCACATCACATGGCAGGGAAAGCTTCACAGCACACCCTGTACTGCAATGCTGTACGCTCCATCACCTTGCTATCAGGGCACTTTGACATGCCAGAGATTTTTTTGAAACTCCATGACTGCTGTATAAGTAGCATTCCTGAAGTGCTTTTTCCATCCAGAATTTAAGTACAACAGACTTGAAGTCAGTGAAAACAAACCCATGCACTGGAATTTGAAAGCCATGGCATGTAGTCGAGCATGACTGATAATTTGAAGACAGCTATTTTAGCACATGAAATACATAGGAAGGGAGGATGGAAAGAGATGCCCAATCTGAATTAAGAAACTCTTATCTGATTACAGTGTGGCAACACCACTATAATTCCAGATCTCTGAAGCAGTTACATGCTGAATTTAAGAGCCCCCAAGCTCTACAAGGCAGACTAGAGAGTTCTGAAAAGCTAACTGAAAGTAAACAAAACCTCCAAAGCATTATTTCCATTTATTCTTAGGTAGTGTGAACTCTGGTTTCAGAGGGGGGAGCAAGCACACACTCGGCTAGTAAGCTCTGAGCCACGAGCTGTGTGGGCCTGGCAAAAGCTCACCAGTGCTGACCTAGATGCAGACACAACCCTTGATGGGCTCAGTTAACACTGCTGCTCAATAGCTGCATGAGTTTAATGCTTTGCTCTTGAGTTGATTCAGATAAAAGACCCTAACTGCAAGGTTTGGGTCTTTGTTTTTAGCCAATTGTAATAAAGTATCAGCTGATCTGGCATCAATGGAGTCTCTGTTCCTTCACTGCAGGCTGCTACTGTGTTTTCAGGCTGCATGAACAGCCAATTGTTAAAAGGTTCATTTCAAGCAGAATATGTTTTAATAAAGTTATTCACTGTGAAGAATAATTTAAGATTTTCTTAAATATGTTTACCCTCCACTTTTTGAGGTTCTATGTTGATTCCCACTATTTTCACTCTTAACTGCTTCAGCTGGTTCATTGTCCCCTCCTCTCGAGAAAGAAAACACTCCACACCCTCCTCAATTAAATGAGCTGCAGGTTTTATTTTTGTCAAACTTATGCATTCTCCCCAAACCCATCAGCTTCCATAGGTTTCTGTGGCTACATGGAACAGCAGAGCAATACTCCATGCAACATGCAGAGCATTTAATACTGCTAAGGCACTAATACAACCAGGACAAAGATCAGTGCAGCATAACAAATACAATGAAACAAGGCTTGGAGGTTTTGCGATCAAAAAGCAGAGGCGGATCACTAAGTTGGTTCTGCCTGGAACAGAAGAGTATTTCCTTAAGACAGTAATTTGAACAGCAGTTTAGACAAAAGGCATTGCAAACCTGGATTTATCTGCCGATTAATCACTGATAAGCAATTAATCACTTACACAAATACCTTCACTCCCATTAGCTCATCATTGCATCCAATTGAGTAGAAGTGTAATTAAATTAATCTCTGCTTCCACAGATACTGGCCTAGCCCTACCAAACAGAGTGTAGTGCTTCTTGGGTGACTATCCCTCACCTTTAAGTAAAAGACCAAGAAGTCAAACTTTAAAAAGGCATACCAGTTTCAGTGACAATTTTTTTTTCAACTTTAAGAAAACTTACCAGTATTTCCTAAACCTGTCAACCAGCACAGGGACAGCATCTTTAATGAAACTGAAATGAGGCAGACTCATCACTCTTCATACTCTAGATAGCTTCGTTATTTCTTAAGTCACTCTGGTAAGAAGTTCCATCTCAATAAGTTCATATACCATATGTTTTATAATTATGGAAATTAATGCTTTTCAGCTGGTTCTTAGTTTTACAGAAGGCTAACCAAGTGTAAAGAACATAAATTATTTTTCCCCAAGTCCAGACAGATTCAGTAACAAAACTAGGACTGAAACTGTTTTATACCTCTTGGTTCTATGTGTTACCCATCAGCTGCTGCTTCTCAGTTCACCTGGAATGCCAGATAATAAATACAAACATTCCAGCTGTGGTCTTGCATTACATAAGAAAACTCACTAATTTAAACACTTGTTACATAGTTGTGTATTTTGATTGTTCTGCAATATGATCTGTGTCTGCACAATGCAGACAGGAAGCAAGCCATGAACAAAAGCACTAAGTAGATGCAAGAAGGAACAGAACAGCAGCTCTAGCAGCTCTGTTATGTTCATGTTTACTCTCGACTCTACTGTAAACAATTCTCTCCCATCTCAAATCCATCCTGACACATTGCCACAACCTGTGAACAGGGGTTCAGGAACATACCAAAGTATCCAGCACTCTCAAAGCAGACAATAGATTGGTATTTCTTAATTTTTCAAGCCTTTTTTTGGGGCAGTTTTCTGTTCAATTTCTTTGTAATGCTGAAGGTCCCTGTCCACAAGGCAAGCTGCATCTGCACATGCCTGTCTCATTCTCCTTTACACTTAGGCTGTACAGCTACTGTATGCATCATCCACTCTTACCTTAACTGACTCCAGTTCCATTCGCAGACGATTGTTTTCTGACAGAAGGTCTCTGTTTCTGGACTCTGTTTGCTGCAGCTGAGTCTCCAGTTCAGCTTCATACTCTCGACTCCCTTCTTGGAATTCACGCAGTTCTTCCTGTGTATTCTCAGCACTAGAGAGCAATTCCAGCAAGAGAACTTATCATAATGAACAAAGAAAAAATCTCTTGTACACCCAAAGTAAAAAACAACAAAAAAAATACTACCCTTCAACACAGAAGGCTCTATGCCCTTCTCCAATATGCATATTCAACAGACAGAGAGGACCATAGGCAAATGTTCCCCCCTCGAGCATGGAAAGCCACCCCATACCAAACTAGTAAACAAATACAAAAACCCCACATACATAGCAAATCCCAAAGTCTGTCTTTACACTACAGGTGTTGAGGACAACTGGAGTCTCTTTAGCTTGTATGTTGACCACCCCCATCTGCATATTTAATCTATTATTCAATTCAATTACTTATTTGGAAATAAGAACAAAGTCGTTTTTTATTAGCAATAAAAAGTAAGAAAAAGAGAAAGAAGGACAAATGTTCTTGTATTCTTAAACAGTTCTACTGAAATAATCCTCCAGCAAACTAAACAAGCAGCACTGAAAGGTCTGAACACCTGGTCTAAGAAAGGACCCATCCATATCAGCATTGAAAAAGTTTGGGGTTTTTTCACCCTTCACTGCATTTAGAGCAACGTACTGAGCTAAAGGGAAGAGCAAAGTATGTCTGTTCTCAGCCAGGGATCCTCCTCCTATGTGCTGTCAAACCATTCCCGATCCACACGGAGATATAAAGAATGAACAGCAGCATCTCTGTCTGCAATGGTGCAAATCATCCACCCCCAACAAGGTTCTGCAGTGAGTTACGTTTACCCGGGCTGCCCGCAGGCTGCGGTCAGAGGCACAATTTCAGCACGCACAGCCCTACTCAAACCAGGGCAGGGACCCAACCAACAGTGCCACAACAGCACAGATTCACTGCTGAAGTGAGCATAAAGGACTCTGGGCTGCTGGAGTTTATGCAGAAGCATTGCTACTGCTACCACTCAAGACAGCTGAGCGACCTTGAATTCACTCCCCTATGTGCTGCTACCCATGTCTTTGCATGCAGTGCCCATGCACTCTATTCAACAGCTTCGAGGAATGAAGCCACTGCCATACCACTGCTTGTATTTCATAGCCAGCTCTTTCCAGTATCTGGTTTCCTCCTCCACTGAGCTGAAGTGATGTCCTTCTGAGTCTTCCATGATGAGTCCTCCAAGTTTAAAACTGCTGTTTCATTTTCTCCCCTCCTGGAAAATTAAAGGATCCAGCATAAGAACTAATGTAGTGGGCCACATCAGTACTTTTTGCAGCAGAGCAGTGCACCCCTCCTCCCAAGAAGGCACTGCACACCTGGAGACTGAACTAGAGACCAGCCTTGACAGGGCTCTGTCAGATATACCATAAACATGAAAGAATCACTACTGAGTATTCACGTCCCTTTCCCCAATTCTCCCAAGGCTACTGTGTGCTTATGCCACATCCCCAGCCACAAGCACCTTACCCACCCTCCGACTACACAGCACAGAGCACCCAACCTCAAACTTCAGCCACAGCTGTGCCGACGCGCACAGAATGTCAGGGAAAGAGAAGACATCTCAGGCACAACTTCAGCTCCAGAGACAGTGCAATTAAGGTCCATTTCAACAACCCTAAAGTCACTTACCCTGGAACTGAAGGGAAACTTCAAAGAGACACAGAGAAGGTACTCAAGATACTAATTTCCCGTGCTCACATTTCCAGGAACACGTGAAATATTTCTCCTTAGGTCAACAGAGACAAAACTACCCGACTTTAAATCTGAAATATTACAATTCATGCATGGCTGAGAGCCACAATATACCTGCATACCTCAGCGAGCCATGGGAGAAGGAAGCTCCAGAAATTCCCAGGGAACGGAGGATGAAAGCTCCACAGAGGCTTCAGTGGGATACCACCTGGCTGGACTAGGTACGCAGATAGATTGTGGCAACCCAGTGAGCAATGCAGACCATCCAGCTGTCCCTGTGCCAGCATAAACCCAGGCGCAGGACAGAGTCCCAGATGTGAGCAACACATGAAAGACGCACAGGGGAATCAAGAACCTTAGGTTGGTCACTCCCGCTTGAAGACTGAAGTATCAATTAAATAAATGTCCCCAACGTGCATGATGCACTCCAATAAACAGGTCACTAGCAAATATCATTTTATATGACTTAGTCTTGACAATGGAGAAACATCAGACCTAATGCTCTGGATAACCTGCCCACGTGCAACCCTGGGTGAGGCAAAGATTCCATGTAGACTATCAATTTAATAGAAACCCAAATAGATCAAGGACGGTAAATAAAGGTGGAGTTGAACAATTCATGACAAGGGCCGTTGTCAGAAAACTATTGCCGAAATCTAATGACTGAGGAAACACAGCTCTTCTACCAAGTTTCAGCTCCAGATCTATTGAGCAAAACATTTCCTAGAGGTAATCCCTGACTGAGCAAAGAGAAAAAAACAGCCAAAGCCTTAAAAGATCATGTAGACATCAGTCCTGTCTTCTGCTCTTCTTAATCATTACACTCAGGAAACGCTGGAGTAGACCTTCTGAGCAGCGCGTCATCGCTAAAGAAAACGCGCATCCACAGCGCATCTATTGAACTCAATGGAAAAATTATTCACAACCTGTGTTCAGGCTGTCCTCTCTAGAAAATCACCTGGTTTAAATAGAAATAACAGCCACCCGTCTGATAACTCTACTGAGACAAACATAAGTAGTTCCTACCTCTACTACAGACAACAGTATCAGGTACTCAAAGTAGTCTGGGGATCTAAAGCCCAATTCTTACACAACCGAGCAGAGTAAGTCCTTTTCACAGCCTGGGTGACTTTCAGGCAATTGCTGGGCAGAGTAAGCAGCTGTCATAGCTAAGTGGGCTGTGCCCACACCTCAACGCACAGCATCAGCTACACACAGGAATTACACCATTACTTAGAAGGGGAGCTGGCAGGTGAGGGGAAAACTTACTACGCTTTAGTTTTTATAATTCAGCTTCTTGACACAAAATGTTAATTAGACAAAGCTATATGTCTTCCTTCTAACAAAGAAAACCACTGTGCGATGTACAGACACACTTCCAGCAAGAAGTCTCAAGGCTGCTGCTCTTTGTATGTATTTATAGAAGTATGCACCGGAGGAAAAAAGAGGAAAAGGAGCACGAGTAAGGAGGAGTGATTTTCCAAATAGTACCCTTGCCCATTAAAAAGAAAATCACAACCAAGCATAATTAACATTCTTGACCTAGGAAAGTTTACAACACATCTACTCTATTATTTTTAAGTGAGCTGAAAGTGCCTTTGATGTTAATGAGGGTGTCCTTATGCTCAAGGCACTGTGTACACACACATCCATCCTTTTCTTTCGTGAAGAAAAAAAATAATTCTTTTTTACAGATGAGGGTCAGGGAGGGAGGGTCAGACACAAAGAAGTGATGCAGGTGCAATGACAAACCAAGAAGAACCAGCATTCCATTACTGTGGTCAAACCACTCCAGAGAACAGTGAGCCAGTTTCCTTTAGATGGTTATTTCTTACCACTTAGACAACAGGCAGTTTCTGTATTTCTTCAAAAACAGAGATCCCATCCAGGGTATACCTGGTTTTGCTACAGAAATTAAAATATATTTCAGAAGAATTCCTCTTTGGAGACTTCTGGCACAAGTGTTATAATAAATCCCATATCTGCGTTCAGACAGTCAACAAAAAAGTCAGACAAGATAAGAGATGAAGAAATGCAAAACATCTTGCTCCCAAAAGCTTTCAAACAACCCTTTGGAAACAGAAGACACAACTCCTGTTGGCCTCAAATGCTTGAAAGTGCTCATATCTGGCTCTCACTCGTGTTTTCACACTGCACTTTGGAAGGACTAAAAGAATGTACTAATTTGCATTTTTGAAGATTGTATGGTCACATACAAAAGAGCTTTCACTAACCAAGCCATTAGATTTACAAGAGTTCCACAGAACCTTAATAGCTTTCACAGAAGCATAAAGATGCTGCTCCCTTTGGTTTCCAAGTATGTATTTGTAAACATGAGATTATGGACCCACCAAGGATGTTCTCCATTAAGAGTACGCTCTGTTTCATGGTTACCTTTACTACTTACTTATAATTTAGAAGCAATTGTTAAACTGCAAATACATGGAACGACTGTGGACCTATACTTATTCCACAGAGATGACACAACATGGCAGAGATTGTTTCACTACTGTCCCACACCACAGGCACATGGGTTTTGTCCGCAACACAAGATTTATTAGGTTCCCTGCACACCTACGCTACATCTTGGCCCACAAATTTTCAAACTAACCAAAGATTTAAGATACAAACTTAAACAGAAAAGAAAAATTCCAAATTTTAGACACAGTATTACAGCCTTTTTCAATTTTCTGAAATTTGATTAAAAAACCCAAAACACACTCAAATAAATCTTTCTAAATGGCCCATAGAACGAGTAGGGCTTTGACTTCTTGTTTTCCCCCCCTGCTGTCTTCTCCCCTCGATTTTTAACAGCTTGGAGACAGTATGCAAAATGCCTGGAGAGTAATTAATTAAACCAATTAGGAACTCCTCATTGTCTAGGCTCACTACAAAAGGGGGGATGTTGAGGGGGGTGAAGGAGGTTGTAGCAATGTTTTGTCAAACATTGGCAAATGTGGGAAAAACAAGGAAAGTCACAGTCTGTAGCAGGCACACACCGGCTGCACCCTGCTTGTTTTCACGCACACGAAGCCAGAAGAGACATCTGGCCAGGCTTCCTGCGAGCAAGGAGCTGGTCACACACATTGCAAAACCTCTACCTCATACGGGAAGTGCTCGTGGGTGGGGAATGGACTTCTGCAAGGAGAAAAATACCTCAGCATAAATGTTGCAGGAAACGATTTCATACAAGTGACAGCAGAATTGCTAAATTCTTAAGGGGGGAAAAAAAAACCCCACCCACAACATTAAGAAAAGCAACACACAAAGCTATTGAGGGAACTTCAATTTAGGAATCAGAGTCTGAGTTCGCCAAACTCATGCAGACCTCAACTTAGATCTTGTTTCAGTCCTAGAATAAAGGACTCAAAACCACCCTGCATACCGAATAGTCTTTTTTTTTTTTTTTAAACAAAAGAACGTTTTAGCTTGGTGAACAATGTTGGCCTATCTTTGTAGCAATGCCCGATGGTCTGAGTCAGGGAAATTCATATTGTAATAAAAAATTAACAGCAAGAGAGTACCATAAATACTACCGGATTATCTGTGGCAGAGATGATGAAGCTCCTATTAGACATTTTTTCCTAACTGTAAACCAAAACAAAACCCCTCTTTGCTCCTGGAAAGTCACTTTCCCATCCTATGCAAATTCCATTTTCTTAACACAGCCCCCTTGCAAGGCTGTTCCTGTAACATAAGGGCCTATTTTCTTTTGTTTAAGCAGTACAAAAGCAAATCACCACGAGAGAGAAAGAAAAGGAAGAGGTCAGCGGAGCGCCAGGATTACTACAGAACGCCCCAGCCAGCACTGAAAGCAGTTTCCATCTTCCCAGGGTCTTCTCCACCAAAAGGCTCAACTCGCAAAGCCCTCATCTCTTCAGAGGCCGGCCCGGCTCCAATACTTCCGAGGTTCCCGTGCTTCCTGAGGGAACGCCGCCAAGCCTTCTCTCCCGAAGCGGCAGGGCACGGCAGGCCGAGGGCAGCCCGGGGCTGCCCGTTCCCGTTCGGAGCACGACGCCGGGAGGGAGCCGAGCCAGCGGGCAGGGTCCCACGCTCCCCTCCGCGCCGGCAACCGCGAGAGCGGCCCCAGAAGCAGGAGGGGACCGGGGTTCGCGCGGGCAGGCAGGGGCCCAGCTCCGTCTCCCCTCGCCTCCCCGACCCTGCCCCAGTTACCACCGCGGGACGAGAGACGCCGGGGGGGCCGCGCCGCACCCGAAACCGCCCTTCCCTCCTCTACGCACGGCAACGGCGCTTCTCCGGAGGGGGGAGCGCCGCCCGCCCGCCCACCCTCCCGCCAGCCTGCCGGGGGGCGCGGGGGGACCCCGCTCTCTCACCGCCACCACAAGCCCGCGGAGCTCCGCGCCGGCAGCCGCCGCTCTCCCCAGCCCAGCCCGACACCGCCGCCCCATTGGCTGCGGGTCACGTGCCGCGGGGGGGCTCCGCCAATCAGCGCCGCCAGAGGCGCCTGCTGCAAGGTTTGGAAACTTTCGTTACTTTCAAAAGGCGCTTGGGGCGGCGGCTGGGCCCGGCCCGGCACCCCCGCTACCGGCCCGGCACCCCCGCTACCGGCCCGGCACCCCCTCCCACGGCCCGGCACCCCGCTACCGGCCCGGCACCCCCTCCCACGGCCCGGCACCCCGCTACCGGCCCGGCACCCCCCCCCCCCCCCACGGCCCGGCCCCCCCCCACCGGCCCGGCCCCCCGCTACCGGCCCGGCACCCCCTGCATGCTCCGTGCGTGCTCAGGCGCAGCCCCGGCACGCCTCACCCGGGCTAACCCCCTTCTCCCGTTCTGTGAGGCGCCGTGGGCACAAGGGCCCGCATCTCCCGAGGCGGTACCCGTACAAATCGGCATTTGCCACCGTGCTGCAATTCTAAACACACGGCTTTCCCTGAGATGCTCTAAAAGAAGAAAAGCTTTACATCAAATATCTTTGTTTGTTCCAAAGGCCTCTTCTGAAAGAGCAAGCAGTGAGACAGCGACCGTAACTCTTTAACGTCAGGGCAATGTTTTTAGACTAAAGTCCCTTTCCCGACCAAGGAATGGGCTTCCGTGTCACTGAAGCCTGCGTTGCAAGGACAAAGCAGTCTATGAAACATTAGACACTGCACTCGTCTACATCTCAGCATGATGTCATCGTTCCAGAGAAGAGCCGCAAGCATCCGCAGGGGAACCAGCTCCCCGCAGACCACGGACGGAGCTGCAGCCCAACGCAGCCCATGGATCACTTGCCACGTCCTCACCGCGCCGGATCAACGCGAGGGGACTGAGGCATGCCACGGCTTTCTCAGGCGCCCTAGGTGTGTTCCTACCCAACGGCGTACACAAACACTTGGTCATTAGGCGTGTCTGGCATTTGTTTCCTGAGCCAAAACAAAAACACAAATTATCCCGTATGGGCAGATACGCTCCAGCCCACATACATGTGGCCGTATGTCACCCAGTATCACTGCACACCCCTGCAGCGCGTTTTACAAACTGCGCCCACGCGCGGGGCCCGATCCCACGTCATTTACTTCTGTGACGCAACACCAAGCCTAGAGCAGAAGCTCATCCTGGAAAGACTAAACTGTCTAAATCAGGAACGTGCTTCTCCCAAAGACTTGGCAGAACAAGGCTGGGACTGTAACAAAGAGGACAGAAGCCTTTCTGTACAAATACCCCACTAAGAGAAATCTATCCACAGCTAAGATAACTTTAGCTGAAAAGGGTGAGCAAAACAATTATACTTTTAGGTCAGGTGTTCAGCAAAATAATTATATTTTGAGGTCAGATGTTCAGCAGAAGTAAATGGAGACAAACCATTATACAACTATGAATAGAGAACTAAATTAGGTATTTAAAAATTGGGTTAATAGCAATTTGCAGTTCAGTCATTACTCAAGAATGTTTTTATTATCGAATAAGTCACAGAAAACAAACCACATACTATCGTAGTATGTCCTCAGTAATTAAAAAATTTATACCTTCTTCATAAGTTTGGGACAAAGGACATTTTACTTCAACTCTTCGAACAAATCTTTGAAGATAGTGTGAGTACACAGATAATATCAAAGGTACACCTGAGTATTTTTAATAGTTCTCATTTTGAAATACTTGTAAAACCTAGTGAAAATCCTCAGATTTCAGAGGAAGCCGTTTAGCCTCTCATGCAATTCCAAAACAATGTAACAGCACCCTAACAAATGCCAGAGGCTCAGAGGCACTGCTATACACAAGCAATAAATATTAACAAAAGGTTACTATAATTACTATCACTGCCTTGTTTGCAAGAAGAATGAGAACATTTGTCTGTTTTAAAATTAGCAGAGGAGAAGAAGAAATTATTTTATGCATGTATTTTTAGTTTGTTGATTAATAATTAATAAAAGGCAGATTTTTGTGGTGCTAGGGTTCATGTGCTGGTTATTTTAATGAGAATGCCACACAGATTCTTCCATGAAAGCTAAGTGAGGAAAAATGTGTACACTTGAAGTTCTGGTAAGGTTGCAACAACTTATCTTTTGGCAATAACCTTCTTAGGGGAAAAAAGATTTGCTTTGCTGCAAGGATGAAAGAACTCACCACAGAACCACTCGCTCCACGGATGGAACAGGAACCGTTCATCAATTGTCATTAGAAACTACTGAACTCTTTGTTTTTAATGGATTACTGATACCCATAACAAGATGTGCAAACATATGTATTAGAGTATCACATGGAAATACTGCTATCACTGAAGAGCCAGTATTTAACATGAAGGAAACCTATTTCTGTCTCTTTAAAGATATTATAGAATTCTCTGCAGTCTATATATGTAACACTGGATTTGCATATGCTTAAGCAAGAAACAGATTCTCACTACTTTAAAACCCTTCTGATATCTTGAACTGACAAATTTTTGATGAAGCTGTCACATGCTTATTACTAGCACTGTCTTGTTAACCAAAGGAAAACATACCACCACTTGAGGCCTTGCTGCACAGCAGCGTTACACTCTGAGAGCACCACGGCAGCGGGGGCAAGGCTGGATGGAGATGTGAGCATTGTCACTAAGAACTCTTAACCTTGCTGCTGCCTGTAACCCGTTAGGCAAAGGTGAAGGTAAAAGGACAACTCGGCCTAATACCGTGATGTCACTTATGATCAAAAGACACTGAGCCACCAAAAGGTGTACTCTCACCCTGCTCTGTCACTAACCTCCTCCTCGAGGGGCTCGGCTACTGGCACGCCAAGGAGCAAGCCCAGCTTGGATGACACAGATCTGCTGCATGACTTAGGCCCAGACTTCTGAGGGAACTGCTAAATTGTGAGACAGAGCTATATCTGTAGAAAGACAAGAAAAGTAAAATTACAAATAGAGGTAGGTCTATTAGTAGCACAAGGATTCAAGAGGAAAAATACCAGCATGGGAAGTTATCCAATCCTAAAGTGAACAAGGCCCACTTATGGGTTGCCAGTGTCACCCACACCAACAGATGCAGTGAATGATGAGTTAGCAAAGCAGGTAGCAGCAGATGCCCACGCTTTCCTTGATGGTTCTTTGGCCAGCAGGCTCCAGGTGGTTTGCCAGGGGGTGGGGACCACACTAATGCCTAATCCAGTGCCTTGTTAGAAGCTAGTTCTTTTGTGTTAGCCAGAAATTTCTTTCTATTTTTAAATTGTATGTATCTTACTTGGGGAATTTTAATACACACAGCTAACGATGCTCAAAGCAACCCAGAGAAGGGCAGAGAGGTCAGACTCTTCTGTTAAAATAAGCAAACAGCAGATTTCTGAACAGTACTGCCATTTAACTGGTGTCCTCAGGTTTAGGGCTATATACTGCCTTCAAGGGAACAGGCTCCTAGAGACAGTTAAAACTGTCCATCCCTGGCAACCCACCACGATTATTTTGTGGGAAAAAAATGTCCTAACTGAAAGCTGAAATTCTGCACAAGGTGTCAAAAATCATTACCCAGAAGAGCCCAGTCCAACGCCGTGGCAATTCCCTCATTGCCTGCCGCACACCCGAGCAGCGGGCACCGAGCACAGCGGGGGGCACGGGGCCGGGTCCCTGCTGGGGGGCAGCCCCTCCACCGGGCCTCCCGGAGCCCCCTCCGGGCCGACTCCCACCGCCCTGCCGGGCCGGGGTTCCGGTGTGCAGGACCGAGCCCCCCCCGCTCCCGGGGTAAGGGGCACCGGGGCGCTCCTCAGTGGGGCCTCCCTCACCCCCTCGGGGCAGCCCCAAGCACCCCCACAGCCCTCTCCCCCAAGTCGGGGTGCCAGCCTAGCCCGGCCCAGGGCAGGATTTAAAAGCCGCCGCTCCGGGCTGGGGCAGGTTTAAAAGAAGCGGCCGCTCCGGGCCGGCCCAGCCCGCTGCGCGCCGGGGAGGAGGAGGAGGAGGAGGCAGCGGGGCGTTACGACACGACAGCCGCCTTTGCGGCAGCGGGCTGGTTTCCGGCGCTCGGCGTTGCTTGACGGCAGAAGGAGCAGAGAGGGAGGACAACAAAGGGGTGTGAGGGGCCGCGGCGGCATGTGAGGGGCGACGGCGCCGGGGGCGGCTCAGGTGAGGCGCGGCGGGCGGGGGCAGAGCACAGCGGTGCGGAGCCAAGCCGGGTCCGCCGGCTCCCGCTAGCCCGGGGCTGCCTCCGCCGCCCTGCGGCACCGGGAGGCCCCGGCGGAACGCCGCGGCCGGGCGGGGAGGGGGCCCGCTCCCCTCGCGGGCGGCAGCCCGTCCCCCGGGCGGGGCTGCACAACGGCCCCGGCCCGGCGCCGCCCGGCGGGCGGGAGCGGCCGTTTGCCCGGCAGCGCCTTGCGGCCAGCTGGGGCTGTTTGCCTGGGGCGGGGGGTCGGGCCTCGCCGTCGCCCCCCCGGGCTGCGGGCCCGGCCCGGCTGGGAGCGCCCGGGGAGCCGCCAGCCGCAGAGGGCGAAGCGCGGGCATCTCCGGCTACGGCAACCTCTCGGGCTTTTCAGCGACCCGAGTCACTCCGGAACGAGCTGCTGCCAGGCGTTTGTAGAAGTAACGTGCTCTAGAGTTGTAGAACTTAATTGGGGTACTTGAGGTTTGTGTGAATAAACACTTCTGCTTAAAAAAACAAAGTCTTACTTCTTTTGTGGTTAACAATAATGCTGGGGTAAATGTAATGCTGTGTAATGCGTTCCATGGTTCTCGTGTTTAACATTAAATGCAAAAAACCTGAAGGAGCCTAGTCTAACGAATGCAGTGTGTAGTTGGAGGGTAAGATGACTTCACTGCTAATCAGTTTTTCTGGTACAGTGTGGATGGGCCTTAAACAAGTTGCTTTGTTTCTTTGTGGTTCTGTGAAGCTAAATTGATGTGGTGTGCTATGGGCAGCTTGAGAATTAGTGCAAGTATTTGAAAATATTTCTAATGATTTAAAGCTCTGTTTAAGTATGAAATGCTGTGTGCTTAATACAGGTATATATTGTTTTGCTGGCCAATGGAAAAACAATGAATATGCAGTTTAATTTTTCCAGCTGAGCTCAGTTGCAGCAATTTTGCATTTACTCATGAGCTGTTCTTGACACCTATCTCCTGGCTTCTCTTTCTAGGAGAATACAGTGAAAGTTTCAGGGAATTCTTTCATGTCAGCAGTAATGCATTTCTGGGTCTAATGCCGTGGACTTAAACAGTGTTTTCCTCCAATTACCTTACCTGTTTTCCTCAGATTACCTTACCTGTGCTGCAGGTCATCAGAAATATTCCTGTACTAAATAGGAATAGTCAAGGCTATGCCCTGTATGAATAATTAAATCTAACATAAATAATGCACACTCAGTGATCTAGCAGTAGTGGAATTCATGGGACTGTCATGTTTTTTCTCTGTCTTGCCTTAAAAGTTATTTAAAGCATGCATTTTTTTTCTCTTTAGCAGGTGGGAAGAATGAAAGGAAGGGGGAATGAAAGAATGTTGAACCCTTTTGCCTGGCTGTATGATGGAAGGAAACAGGACAGAGAACCTCTGCAATAGATCATTTGGATGGCTTCAGCAACAAGAGAATGATGCTAAACCATGGCTCTGGAAACTTTCTAATTGCTTTTCTGCTGCTGAAAAGTCTTTGCCCTGCAGTGCGAAAACGGTAATTCATTGCTTTACTAAAAGCGTAGTTGATAACCTGGTACAGAGTGGTAACACTAACTGCAGTGATATTGCTGACTAAAGGGGGTGAGTGGGGAGGGGAGAAAGGGGAGACAGCACTTGCCATGGAAGTACAAAACCTACCTGGGGATTTAAGGTCTTCAGTTGTGTTTGCAGCTCTCCCATCAGTGTTGGAGAAAGCAGACAAGTTGCTTTACTCTCTACAGCTCTGTTTGGAATGATACAGCTGACTGCTTAAAATGTGCATAAAGCAGCTTCTTGAAAGCTCTACAAAGTTATTGCTGAAAAGTAGAATAGGGAGGCAGTCTTCCTGCTTCCAGATTTTATCAATTTAGTTTGGAGGCAAATTTAGGATTTTCTGAATTATTATTATATAGTAGTTACAGCAATTGTAGATACTGTTCTTCACAAAAGTCTAATTTTTCCTTGTTTCCATTTCTTTACGTGTTCCTGTTCTGTAACTGTATATGATTCTATATGTTTAAGATGCAAAGTGCTAAGGAATAATACAGCACAATGATTCACTTGAGCAAACAAGCTCCAGCTGTTAAGTAACATTCATGCATGTTCAAGCTGACTTTGAGTGAAAGACATAGGGGAAACGGAGAAGCATGTATACTGTTGTGTTGCTATTCTCATGTGCCAAGGGCTAGGAAGGGAGCTGCCACTTAACATATAAACCAGTTCCAGACAGATTTTTGGCAGAGTGTCTCTTCAATTCATAAGCTGTGGCATCAGGCAGAGAGGAATGGTTTTGAACTTGGGTAATCAATTATTCATTAGTATGTAGTAGGAAATGCATGAAATTCAATTTGGGAAGCAAAAGTGGTTCTAAAGTACTGGCCTAAAGCTCTGGAGCTGTGAGTTGCTTGCAGGTTAGGTCTGTTGACCTTGACTGTTCTGGTGCTTCTCATAACCTTAGTTTTCGCTGATGCCATTTAAAACCCCTGTATTTCTGCCTATGCCTTTGTCTGTACATCTTGATGTCTTAAATCAGAGTATGCAAAAAGCACTTGGAATCATAGAATCATTTTGGTTGGAAAGGATCTTTAAGATCATCAAGTTCAACCGTTAACCCAGCACTGCCTGGTCCAGTGATTGACAACCCTTTGGATAAAGAAATTTTTTCCTAATATCCAATCTAAACCTCCCCTGGCACAACTCGAGGCCTCTTGTCCTATCGCTTGTTACTTGGGAGAAGAGACTGACCCCCACCTGGCTACACCCTCCTTTCAGGTAGCTGTAGAGAGTGATCAGGTCTCCCCTCAGCCTCCTTTTCTCCAGGCTAAACACCTCCAGTTCCCTCAGCTGCTCCCATCAGACTTGTGCTCCAGACCCTTCCCAACTTTGTTACCCCTCTCTGAACATGCTCCAGCACCTCAATGTCCTTCTGGTAGTGAGGGGCCCAAAACTGAACGTAGCACGCAAGGTGCAGCTTCACCAGTGCTGAGTACGGGGGGACAGTCACTGCCCTGGTCCAGCTGGCCACACTCACTCTCATACAAGCCTGGATGCTGTTGGCTACCTGGGCACACTGCTGGCTCATGTTCAGTCGCTGTTGACCAACACCCCCAGGTCCTTTTCCACCAGGCAGCTTTCCAGCCACTCTGCCCCAAGCCTGTCGCGTTGCCTGGGGTTGGTGTGGCCCAAGGGCAGGACCTGGCACTGAGCTGTGTTGAACCTCATACAGTTGGCCTCAGCCCATCGATCCAGCCTGTCCAGGCTTATATAGTTGTTGTGGAAAATTACATAGTTTTGACAAAAATTTAGTCTTTGTGCTCTGTTAGTTTACCTGCTTGATATAGTTTCTCATTTTTGAAGTCTTAATACATTACTTCCAAAACTTTAATACAGTTTTAAACTCTTTATTCAAAGTAAAAGGTGATCTCTTATGTACCTCCAAACTATGAGGTTTTTTTACTTTACACTGGATCCATCTATGTTCTTGAAAGAAATCTGGTTTTGCTTTGCAATTGCAGAGTATCTCAGCCTTAGTCTAACAAATTTCTGCTTTTCAGATTCTGTTTACCAGATTCATTCCTATTTGGTTTATAGTTTTTTGGTTTTGTTGCTTCCAAAATCCACTGATACCAGTATACCTCAAGCTGGCACACATAACCGGCATGTTTCTTTTTAATGTTTTACCTGTTCAGGCAGTGAGGTAATAGTAATCATAAAGATAATGCTTTTCAAAATTTCTGTTATTGTCAACATTGTAACAGTAGAAGTATGTTTGTTTATACTATACAATTGTTGCTTAGTTCATGTATCTGAATGTAACTGAGCTTTCATTTTCCAGAAAGATTACATGGAGAACAAGAAAGCTGCTGTGGAATTGAAGGATGCTTCATCTCCTCATAATGCTGGCTCTAAGCTGTTTCCAGCAGTACCGCTTCCTGATGTTCATCCTCTTCAGCAACAGCAAATACAGCTTTCACCTGGCCCGAAAGTAAGCTGCTGTGCTCATGGCTCTGACTCTTCTTGTACTCCACAAATGCATTGTGGTGGTGGTGGTGGTGGTAACTTGATTCACCCTGGCACAATATTAGACTCAAAAGGCACTGGGACGATTACTTGTCAAGTAGGGTCAGGATTTGCCTATCAATCTGCATCTTCACTGAAGAACCCTCCAGCTACAAGCAATTTGGCGGGCATTTCGAGTGAGTTCCCTGGCATGTGTGTAGAAAACAGTGTATCTTCCTGTCAGCATCTGCCCTGTTGTGGAAAACTCCATTTCCAGTCCTGTCATGGTAATGTGCACAAACTGCATCAGTTTCCAGCCCTTCAGAGCTGCACGTCTTCTGGCTATTTTCCTTGTTCTGAATTCACGAGTGGGGCTACAGGCCACTTGGATGAACATATTGCACAGTCGGAGCTAACATCACACGTGTGTGCCAACCCTTTGCACCTAAACATGGCACCTTCAGTTTGTTTAAAGGGCTCTCACTACTGCAATGATTGCTTGAGCAAGGTTGGTACCCATCCCATTTCTCATTCGTTAAGCGTGGTACGTGGTGAATGTTGAAATAATGTTACTTGAGCAGAGCGCCAGCTTCCATGGGTTGCGGCTTGTGTCCTGGTTGGTGATGCACAGTCCAGGTGTACCAGATATCGTTTTGGAAGATGATCTCTTTTCTGAGGTAACATTCAGGTTGATAGGAAGACAAAAGAGGCTAGCAGAATGGTTAGCTTACAGGGGATCTGTAATGTCCTCAAGCAGAATTTTGACTGGATTTGAAAGACAGTTACCTCTTCCTGACAGCTCCAATCAAAATGTGCTATAGTAGTGACTCTGAGAAAAAGGCTACAGCAGTTAACATGTACCCTTTGGCAGATGATCAGTAAAGATCCATTTGTAAGTCGGGTGAAATGTCTGATGCTATAAGGACATTCTAGTTTTGGTTTGGTTTGATAGGTGTTGTGTTCACTCTTCCCAAATTTGTAATTTATACTTCAATACCAATTTGGTACGCTTTAGAACTGATTAAAACTGTGCTTGAATTTTAATAGGAATTTCAAGTGAAGTAATATACTCAACTTTGCAAGATGTGTTACTTAATTCCAAACATACTGAATTCACCATTTAGTTTATTGAAATGAAGAAATTTCACTTTTACATTGGAAACTCAAATTTGGAAGTTTATCACCACTGTTTTTGGGAGGTTCAACCTTGTACTCTTAATTGTGCTGATTTCACATGCTAGGTCTTTATTGATTTATTTTTAGAATATGTATTAGTACTTCTCAGTACATCCCATCTTTAAGGTGCAGAGTTTAATAGAACCTTTCCTTGTGTTTGGAAATCTAGAGCTAGGTATGCTAGGAAAGACTCTGGGATAGAAGCTCCCTTCATGCAATGATGCTGTTAACTCTGTAGACTGCATCTGAACTTGCATTTGTTGCAGAAGGGAAACCAAGTGTTTCTAGCATGGAACAGTATTTGTTAATATTGTATACTAAATGAACATGTATCTTGAAAAATTGTCCCAACAGCCAACCAGAAACAGCCTAGTTGATGCTGCTAAAATCTGGCCAAATATTCCTCCTCCGAGTGCCCAGACCGCGCCTGTTCCTATCCCAGTATGTAATGGCTGTGGAACCAAGGGAGCAGGTAACGAGAAGAGTTTGCTGCTGGCGAGCAGCCTTGGCAAGTCACCGCAGAAATATGGTAAACCACATTTGTTTGAAACTTGTGCTTAGCGGCTGTCCTTCTTGAATACTATTGCACATGAAGAATTCTCTTAAATTGCACTGTTCTCGAGAAACTTCTATAAAGTCATAGAAGACTAAAGAGTAAAAAAACCTGCCTTGTTTCTCTTTTGCAAATTCATAACTTGGAGTTACCTGTTTTGACTACCTAGCTAACTTTATTGCTTGGGTAGAGTTTTAATTTTTTACTATTATATTTGTTACCATTTTAAGAACTAGAAAAAGAAATTCTAAGGACTTGGAAGCTATTTCGTTCTGGTGGTGTATAAAGAAATTATCTTCAGCCATACTCTGAAAAGCATTTTCTTAGTCTGTAGTATCTATTGTCTCTTCATATGCAGCAATGTTTATAATTACAATATAGCTTTTTTCAGTGTTCTTGAGAGGAACATATCATGTGAAATAATTACATGGTCTTTTTTCAATATTAGTACTGCTTCAATTACAAAATCATAGCTAGTATGAAAGTCATAAACTTAAAGTCATAGAATATTAAGAAATTGGATAGTTTTACTGTTAAGACTACACCCATTTATAAGGTGCAACACTCCAATTAAGTGCCCTTAAAAAATGCAATTCCAGTGAATCTTGTAGAATAACAACTAGTCAACGTACACCCAAACAAATATGACAGTGGTCTGCTGTGCTTAATTTGATTATTTTCAGCTAATGTTGATTCTTAGCTTGTTTTTGACCCATGAGGATTCTGTGTCATTCCTTATGTTTCTTTTCCAGTTGTTTTGTGGAGATGGAATGGGTGTATAATGTCAATTCACTCTAAATATCTATTTAATTTTGCCGAAGCACCAGACACTTTATCTGTGCTTCTTAGCCTGTAATAGCAAAAACTCTGAACCTTGCCCTTCTGAACTGTAGGATACCTTTGTGTTTGTTCTGTACTGCCTTAATTTTGTATAATCACTGTCACTATACTGGTAATCTCATCTAGTTTTGTTTAGATACTTTATCTAATGCACACTGCAAATTTGAACAGCTTTCATGTTTCGCTTCCGTTATTGATCCAGCACCTGCTGAGTTCAGTGTGACACAACTTCAGACAATTTTCAGGGTGCATGCCACCTCAGCATTTGGTAACTTTTTTTAAAAATACATTACTTGGTTGTTTGAGAGTTTAAAAGTAAAGCTGAAGTTGTCTTGCATCTTTATCCTAGCTTAACAGTGACTAAATTTCTGTTTAAGACTGATTCAAGGTATAAAGTTTCTCCCTTAAAGAGAAACTTTGAAAACAACTGATTTGTTTTTTAGATTCCTTAAAAAAATAAAACTGAACTTGCATTCCTGGGCACGTTGTTCTCTAAAACATAAAGTTTCCCCATGTGCAACATCTATAGTATACCAAGTTTAACACTTCTGGTATTTGGAGATGAAAATGAACTGTGGTGTTAACCTGTACAGGGTCTCCGGAAGTTGCAATAACGGGCCAAGTTCTGGAAAACCTGCCCCCCATTGGAGTCTTCTGGGACATTGAAAACTGCTCGGTTCCCACGGGCCGTTCAGCTATAGCAGTTGTACAGAGGATTCGTGAAAAGTTTTTTAAAGGTCACAGGGAGGCAGAATTCATCTGTGTGTGTGACATCAGTAAAGAAAATAAAGAAGTTATCCAGGAGCTAAACAACTGCCAGGTATCAAAGCAGCATCTACTTGGTGCTTGTGCTTGAGAATGTGTAGCTGAGTGTGCCAATGGGGATTCCTGTTCACTAAAGCTTTATAGAAGCTCTCTGGTTTTTAGTGCATGAATTTATTATTAGTTTGTGGGTGAGGTCTTTAATGTTGAACTTTCTTGCTGTAATACTGTGTAAAACTGAAACTGCATGCCTTTACGTGTAGGTTACTGTTTTAGCTTTAGTTTTAGTGTTCACAGAGGATTTTGATTTCATTCAGTAATAAGTGGTGGGGGCATTTCTGGTGTTACCCTTCAAATCTGTGACTAAATCTTTAACTTAAAAGAACTATGATTCTGTGAACTTAACTTTTTTTACTTTCATTAGAGAATACTGTGCTGACTTCTAAATTAGTGGTATTGATTGGGACACCTTTAACACCATGTATTTTTCCATCAATACCTTTTGTTTCTTCGTATTTAGCTTTTTGTGCAGGTTTCCAAGTCAGAAATTCCCTTCCCACCCCCTAAATTGCAGATATGATAAAAGGTTGACAGTTTATCCGCTTATGCGAGGTAAAATGAATTGATAGTGAGTACTTACTATGTTTGTCACCCCTCTATTTCAGCTGAGGGTTTATGGAATGTTTTTAAGGTATGTAAATTGCAATCTTTAACACAGAACAGCAGAAGTTATCTCTAAGATACTGAGATTAGATAGACTATATATAGACTAAGATATAGGGTTGAAGTTCATTGCTCATTAGAACAGTTTGAGATCCATACATGTCATATTTCATGCATGTGGGCATTAATTTATCTAAACAAAAAGGTGCATGTGAAAGCTTGTATTTGTGTTAATTTTTTTAAAGCATTAAATTTGAGCAAGCATAGTTCACATTTTCTTTAGAGTGTATGTATGTATTTCCACAGGTGACTGTTGCACACATCAATGCTACAGCAAAGAATGCTGCTGATGACAAACTCAGACAGAGTCTTAGGAGATTTGCTGATACACACACTGCACCTGCCACTGTGGTTCTTGTGTCAAGTAAGTGTTTGTGGTACTCGCTCACCTGCAGTGCAGAACTCAGTTCCTCTCTTCAGTAGTACTTTTGCCTGTGACACTGTTCTGCTTTCCAGGGATTGTGTTTAGAATCAGCTTTAACTGAATTGCTCAAGGATTCTTAATAATGTCGGTGGCAGCAAGGGAAAAGTAGGGCCAGTAAGATGAGAACTTGCCTTAGTTTAATAGGCACTGGAATCTGGTGTCTTGAGTGTCAGTAGGTATATAGTACCTACATGCTGCCTAAAGTTAGGCAGCTGCAGTAGGAAGCTAATAGAGTAAAACTCATTGAGTCTTCCTTGTGGTAATCTTTCAGAATGCTTTGAGCAAAATGTATTTGATTTGTTCTCTATTCTTGTAGCAGCAGACTATACTGTTAAATATGCAAGCCACTCAACTATTTAATTGCTGTATGTTGCCTTGGGTTTCTCCCTAAAGCTAAACAAATGTTTTCTGTAGAAGTATACAATACCAGTTGAATGCCTTGCTCATAAATTGCTGTTAAAAGGAAGCCCTTGTCCGAGACTGAATGCTAACTGCTGATTTAAATTATGTCTGAGAAGCCTTGTAGCTGTTGTGCTTTGTCACTGGAAATAATCAGTGATAAATAGAACTTGTCAAGTGAGATCTGGGGTCTTGTTTGTTTAAGCTGACTTTTTTTTTTCTCTGAGTTTCCTTGTTAATTCAATTTTTTTTTTCTCCAGCGGATGTAAACTTTGCTTTGGAACTCAGTGACCTGAGACATCGACATGGTTTTCAGATAATTTTGGTACATAAAAACCAAGCTTCAGAGGCACTTTTACATCATGCTCATGTGCTTATTTGTTTTGAAGAATTTATTTCAGACTTGCCACCGAGGTTACCGCTGAAAATGCCGGTAAGGTTTTTAATTCTTAGTGCAACAGACATTTCAAAGTGTCAACTTCCCTTTTTTCTAATTTAGGGGGAGAATAGGCTGAAATTCTGTGTTTTGATGGTGAGACATGTCTGCTGTGTATTTGACGATTATCTGTATTTCGTTTCTTACCATGTGAATGCATACTTTCTACTTTAACACTGAAAGAATGAATTAATAAAGTAATTAACTAAAAAAGTGAAATAGCAAGGTCACATTCTTACATTATCTGAAAAAGTATTTAGTGGTATCTTACTTGCCTTTCTTTCACTGGCAGAAAGTTAGGGTAAGAATTTAGTTGTGCATTAAGACAGCTCTGTGATGCTTTAACAGTTTTGAGTGACTGTCTACTGTTTTCTTGGACTTTTTGTCTTCCTGACAATTCCTTCTGGATTTGCTGTGTTGTCTTTGCACAGCACTCACAACCTTTTTCTTTCTTTGAAGTAACTTCCTGAGCTGTGTGTTCACACACGTATGTAGAATTTTTGGGTTGCAAACAGTGATGCTTTCTTATCTGGAGAAGTGATCAGATACAGATTCATTGATCAGGGACTCTGTAGTCTCTTCTAATTTTAAATTATATTGGAGAAGGAAGTTTGAGGATCTCTGTCGGTATGAGAGTTTGCCAAACGAATGCTGCAAAAAGAATTACTTGGGTGGGGTGGGAGGGGGAGCATGTGTCACCAGAACCAACACAAAAACACTAGTTTTGTACAAAAGGGTATTCTGACATAAATTAAAATCTTACTCCCTATAAACAGGCATGCCATACGCTGTTATATGTTTATAATCTGCCAACAAACAGAGACAGCAAAAGTGTCAGTAATAGACTGAGGCGTTTGTCAGACAACTGTGGAGGGAAGGTGCTGAACATTTCTGGAAGCAGTGCAATTCTCCGTTTTTTAAATCAAGAAAGTGCTGAACGGGCTCGGAAGCGAATGGAAAATGAAGATGTTTTTGGTAACAGGATTGTAGTGTCTTTTACTCCCAAAAACAAAGAACTTAATGAAACAAAAAGCTTCAGCTTTGTGGGAACTGAAAAGGTGAAGTCTCCCAAAAAAATTAACAAGAACACAAAGCTGTGCCTCCTCAGCAAAGATTCAAGTGATCAGTCTTCTGGTACCAAAGGCTCTGCTGGGAGAGGATTCCAGATTCATGGATCTATCATCAAACCCACAAATGTTAAAAGTTTACAGGTATTGTTGTTCTAACTTGTTTAGTATTCTTGCTTTTCCTCATGTTCTGAGGATTGCTTCTGTTACAGCTTTAACTTGTCAGTCCTATTTAATGAGTAACTGGAACGTATAATGACGTTCCCAAAGGAGAGCTGTATTTGTCTGCCTGGAAAGCAGGCAATAAATTTGAGGGTTGGTTTCCCCCTCCCTGCCACCTTTTTCTCAATTTGCAAATACTGCTGTTACTGAATCTAAATCATAGGCCAATTTTGACTTTGATGTTGAGTAAAACATCTAGAGTGATCCACTTTGCTAGTTTTAAGGAAAACTAGGCTAGATGTACAGTGTAGCAAACTGTCAATTAGTTGAAATATTTTTGCTATTTTCTGTCACAGTAAATCAAATATTTCTGGTTATGAAGTATGAATGAAAATGCTATTAAAGAAAAAATTCAGTTATCTGGGTTTCCATCACAAGGAAAGCCTCTGACAAGGAATGTCTGGTGCTTTATGCTGACCTTTCATCTGTTTCATACAGGAGCTGTGCCGCCTTGAATCAAAGACCATCAGTAGAAATATTGAAAACCAGCAAGAACATTTAAGAGAACAAATTCCCTCTCCTCAGAGTAACCCTAGTGCAGCGATTTCTGCATCTCTGGCAACCAAAAAAATTGGAACAGGAGAATCATCCTGTAGAAGTAGTCAAAAGTATGTTTAAAAAAGACATCAATGTGAGATACTTTTTTTAATGTGAGTTCTGCAACTTAATGTGTTTTCTTTCTTATGTATATTTGTAAATAGAAGAGAGACCTCTGCTTCCAGGAGCATTACCAATTCCCCTGTAGATAAAAAAGATAAAGATGAAACTGTATTTCAGGTCAGCTATCCCTCTGCTTTCAGTAAGTTGACAGCCTCAAGACAACTCAGTCCTTTACTCATGTCTCAGAGTTGCTGGTCATCTCGGTAAGTGTCTGTTTGGTTTTTTTTTTGGGGGGGGGAAGGTGAAGTGAGACTTCACTGATATATACATTGATTATTGACAGCTGCTTGTGGAGTTGTGTATGCTAAGTACACTAATACCTGATTTATGTGGAGTCAAAAAGAAACCGTGATGGTGCTGCACAACCACTAACAGAGGGTGGATGTAAATACAAGATGGAGTGAACTCTTTTTCAGAAACTTACTGTGTGGCAATTGCTTCCTGCAAACTTTGTCTTTAAAACCTCTGAAAAATCTTCAGAGGTATTACAGACATCTTACTCCTCTGAATTTCAGTACCTTTGACATTCCCAGTAGAAGTTTATCCAGGCCCATTAAATTCTTGTAGACTTAAATATCTGGCCTTTGCCAGTTATTAAAAGCCAAATTCATTCACATGATTTTAATGTGTTTAGTAAGATAGTAGACTTGTTGTCCAATATATTATTAAATTGGGTGACTTTGAAAGATAATATGAATGATTTTTCTTTCTTCTCATAGGAAATATTTGTCTTGTTACGGTGTTTTGCTTGTGGTGAAATTTGTTTTGCCTGCACACGTGTGCTAGGAAAATACCTTTAATGTGCTGTATTTGTGCACTTCACCTGTGTCTATTTTCTGATAAATTTGGAGATCTGTATATCAGAATTATGCAATAGCTACTTTAGCTCATCAATTTTTTATTTTTATTTTTTTCCCCAGGAGTATATCTCCAAACCTCTCAAATAGATCATCGCCACTCACATTTAATGTAGTGAATCATACCAGTGGTACGGACTGCCCTGATCCTTTTGCAAATGGTGCAGACATTCAGATCAGCAATATTGATTACAGATTATCCAGAAAAGAGTTGCAGCAAAATTTACAAGAAATTTTCTCAAGACATGGCAAGGTAAAGGCTAAAATAACTTAATTAAATCTTTTTTTAAATACTTCCTATTTATGTATTTATGGACATGTTGTGGTCTAGCTTTAAGTGAGTAGGAATGGAAAGCTATCCAAACACGACTTTTAAACTTTGTTAAAAGGAGGTATTGTTTTTTCTTTAAAAGACCAGATCATTGCTTGCCCTAGGTTCTTAATTTGCATGTGATATTCATAGACCTGGTATTCTGAAGTTTTGTATATAAAATTCTTAGTAAGTGGCTCATTAGTCATGCAGGGAAGAGGTGTAAGCTGTAGCTGCATAACCTTTTTCAGCTGTAAAGCTGAATTCCTAATGTCAGCTTAAAAATTCTGTTTTGAATCAGAAGTGATCAACAGACATGGAAAGTGTCAGTCAGTAAAAAGCAATTATGCAAGGAGGGGTCAGTTTTGCAGCAGTCCTAGGTCTGTCTGTAGATAATATTCTTCTGGCATCATTTTCTATGTGGGAAGATGATGCTTGTGTTAAAAGAATATCTTGGTCCTTGCCTTGGCCAAGGCTCACTGCACTTGGTTCTTGTTTGCATTGTCCTCTTGGCTGTGGTTCATTGTACTCAGTTCCCTTGTGTGTTGTATTCGGCTCTTGGCCAAAGCGAGACCGTGCTACACTCATGTTGGCTTGCCTTAGGTTATTTTGTGATAAATCTATAAGGTGTTTTCCTTTCAGGTAAAAAGTGTAGAGCTGAGTCCTCATACAGACTACCAGTTGAAGGCGACAGTTCAGATGGAAAACCTGCAAGAAGCAATCGGTGCTGTCAACAGTCTTCACAGATACAAAATTGGCAGTAAAAGGATCCAGGTCTCATTAGCAACAGGAGCTGCTAGTAAATCACTTTCTCTACTTAGGTAATAAGCAATTTGGCCTCTTCTGAATTATTCTAGCATCTATTTAGTAGCTGAGAGATTTAAAATACTGAGCAAAGGAATGATAAGGAAATAAAGTAAAATCTATCTTATGACCAGATGAATGTGTTGAATACAATTAGGCTAGCTTTCAGTTTAGCATTTTTACGCTGCTTGTTTTAAGTTGCATAGAATCATAGAATGGTTTGGGTTGGAAGGGACCTCAAAGATCATCCATTTCCACCCCCTGCCATGGGCAGGAGCACCCTCCGCTAGCCCAGGTTACCCAAAGCCCAATCTGAGGAGTCTAGATGTCTATTTAATAGTTTCACCACTACTCTTTCATAATACTGATACATTTACATAACTTTGTGCAGCTGAGTTAAGATTACACTTGGCATCTTTATTTCTTCTTTCCTTCAAGAAAGTGCATACAGATTTTCTCTTTGAAGATGGGATACATGGTTTAAATGGTATTGGTGGTTTTGATCTCCATTTTCTATATGGAAGATAATAGAACTAGAGTGCTGATGCTAGTGAGAATACAAGTATTTTCTATTTCATTTTTTTCCCTACTGAAAGAAAGCATAGGAAAAATGTTGTCTTCTTTCTTTCACAGAAAGCTCCCATGAAAATAGTGCTTGGAGTGTATTCTACAACTACGTACTACTTGCTGTTACATAGTTTACAACTTTATTTCATCCTTGCCTTTTAGTTTATGACTGTTCCTTAATGTGATGACCAGGCTGGTAACTTCTAACGCTGCAGTTGCAATGTTGCATTTTATAGATGCTCAAAATCTTACCACTGCCTACGAAAGATGCAGAGACATTACCCAATGAGTTAGTGGAAATGTTAGTACTTGCACTCCCCTGATCTGAAGTGTCAACTGTTGTAGTCCTGGAATGGAAGGGAATGCAATTTGTCCTGTTAAATTTATAGTTCGTAAATTGCATTGGTAAATAGCTCACCAGTTTGGGCTGGAGACTAATACTAACAGATGAATTTTGTGCTAATGCTACAAAACTTCTTTTGTAGCTCAGAAACAATGTCCATTCTGCAGGATGCACCTGCTTGTTGCCTGCCTGTGTTCAAATTCACAGAAATCTATGAAAAAAAGTAAGTTCTCAGTTGTTTTTTCTCTAGTACTTCTAAAAAGAGTCTGATCTCATGTGATTGTGAATTATAGAGAGTAACAGAATTGAGCGTTATGGGGGTTTTTGTTAGATGTTGCAGCATATTATCCGTCCAGAGGCAATGACTGTAATGCTGGCCTGCCTTAGAGGGTTATACTTGGAGCATTTTACTTTGTTTTCTACATTGGGATGAATAGATTTGTTACCTTAACATGAGTTGACACAAGTTTCTAGCATATTCCTGTTTCTTAAAAAGTGTAGATTACTGCATTCTCTAACTGTATTTATAATGTGTATTTATTTCAATTTCTTCTTTTAGATTTGGGCGTAAGTTAATTATATCAGACTTGTATAAACTAACGGATACGGTGGCAATCCGTGAGCAAGGGAGCGGGCGGCTGGTGTGCCTTTTACCCAGCAGCCAAGCCCGACAGAGTCCGTTGGGATCTTCACAGTCACATGATGGTTCATCAGCAAACTGTAGCCCTATAATATTCGAAGAGTTGGAATATCACGAGCCTGTTTGTAAGCAGCATTGCCTGAATAAAGACTTTATGTAAGCTGTGTATATAATACTATAAAATCTTACAAAATATTTGAACAGCATTTAACACTTGAAGGTATATTAAAGTTGAGGTATATATGTTCATATAGCATGCTCCAGTCACTGTTTATATGTTTACGAGAATAAGTCAGGCAGAAAATAGAGAGATGGCAGAGTGAATTCTTATGGATCAGGTGTGATCCATTATGATTGGTCATGGAGGCAGTTCTCATGGATCAGGCTGTTTGGGTAAGGTTATTGTATTCTAGCCCAGCTGTCAAGACTTGAACACCCCTTAAGCAGAAGCTGAAAGGTACACTACCTTCCTCTGGTTATATAGGAAGGTTATATGTACTAGAGATTTCTATTAGCCTGAAGCTTGTTATGTAATTACAGCTGGAACTGATCATTCTTTGTCCTCCAGCTATGTTTAGTAAGTGATTCATACTGGGTTGAAGATTTCCTGAAGCCATATATTAAGCTTTTTGTTTTATTCAGCAGCAGCCAGGTTGTGCTACTAGACCAGTTATTAGGTGTTCACTGTTAACTGCCTGGTACATGCTGCTAAAACTTAATTTGAAATTTTTAATCTAATGATAATAAAAATGTGGTCTTCTAAATGTTGCTTGTCTTCTGAAAACTTGCTGTAGCTGTATTAATTTTTGTGAAGAAGAAAAGATGGAAGTTGTGTGTGGCTGTACATAGTGGTATTGTCAGCTAGTTGCAGTATATCAGATGCATATAGTATAATGTTTACTATGGGTGTGTATGTGAGCGCAGGCATACTATGCTAAAGCTATGTGTAAAATGAGCAATATGAACTTCAACCTCTTGTTTTTACAGTGAGCATGACTTTGATCCAGATTCTTACAGAATTCCCTTTGTGATTTTGTCTCTGAAGACATTTGCTCCCCAAGTTCACAGTCTTCTACAGACACATGAGGGTACTGTGCCTTTACTAAGGTAAAATATTTTAAACTAGGCTTTTAGTGTAAGGGCTGATAGGTTAAAGATTTAAAACTTTATTGATGGCTGTTGTAATGCTCCCAAACTACCTATTGTATAAAACCTCTGGTTCTTAGGTAAGGTGGTATCTTTTATAGCTTAAGTGCCTTATGAAATTATTACTTTTTGAATTCTCGTTGAGCAAAAAAGACACACATTTAAAATGTACATTTTATGAAGACTTCTGTAACGTGTTAGCAAGCTCTTGAAGCCTCTCGTTCAGAAAGTGTCTCAAAATAGTGATATTTTAGGACAGTTGTTATAGTGGTATTTTAGTGTATAATGGAAGCTTTTTTTCTTCCAAAGTTTTCCTGATTGTTATATGTCAGAGTTCAATGATCTTGAAGTGGTGCCAGAAGGCCAGGGTGGTGTTCCTTTAGAACATCTGATTACCTGTGTTCCTGGAGTTAACATTGCCACTGCCCAAAATGGCATTAAAGTTATTAAATGGATACATAACAAACCACCACCACCTACTGCAGGTAAATATTTCTATTTAAAATCTTTTCTCTGAACTAACCTTTCTGTAAAAAGAGTAGCATAAAGTAAAAATCTTATGTAATTGTTAAACTCTATAAAAAGATAAACTTTTTGCTTGAATGTTCATTGTTGGTTTTTTCTCCTGTGCTCTACCCATGTGTCATAAATAAAGTGCGGTGTTTAGTAGAAAAATATTAGTGAAAGGTTCAATAATGATTTCTTTTTTTTTTTTGCAGATCCTTGGCTTCTACGTTCTAAGAGTCCTGTAGGCAATCCACAACTTATTCAGTTCAGTAGAGAAGTGATAGATCTACTTAAAAGCCAGCCGTCCTGCGTCATACCTGTCAGTAAATTCATCCCAACATACCATCATCACTTTGCAAAGCAATGCCGCGTGTCTGACTACGGGTATTCAAAATTAATGGAGCTGCTAGAAGCAGTGCCTCATGTACTGCAAGTGAGTTACATGGCACTGTTCCTTTTCACCTGGGGAGCTGTACTTGTATCTTCAACTCTCTGAATTACTGGTTGGCATTGTATAAGGATGCTGTGCAATTACCTAGTCCACCTTGAAAGTTAACTGAACCATGGGGTGTAATTGTTCTCTTTTTGAGATGTTTCTGTTTTGTTGTTTTTATTGTCCCCACTCTTCCAAAACAACTTCTGGGGAAATTAACTCTTTATTTCATCTCAGCCTCTGGAGTAAAGTTTGAAGCTGGTTTATCCTGTGGCTAGTGCTGGGGTAAAAGGTTTTAATTGTGCTGTTTGTCATAAGAGCACAGCAAGTGCTGAGTGCTTCTAAGTTAGGCTGTGATGTGTACGTAGCCTGTGACTTGAAGGATTTCTGTGTGAAATAAGCCATGTGGCTTTACACTACAAGAAGAAATGCCATGGTCACATTAGCTTACTACTTTGAACACCAGTTGGCTGTAGAATTTTAAAATAACCAATAGAAACGTACAACAGTTGCAATAGCACTCATGGAGGAAGTGTTTCTTAATTTCTTGATGATATGTACCTCAGTACAGAAAGCATATGGTGGCTTCATGAGGCTGCCTTGCCAAATGCTGTCTTTATTATCCTTTATTTCTAGCCTATCTATAATAGAACTGGCGTATAAATATCTTGTAAAAGAATTTACTGAGGATGTTCACTGTGAGTGATCAAAGAAAATTTTCTTTCAGATTCTCGGTATGGGTTCCAAACGCTTGTTAACTCTGACGCACAGAGCTCAAGTGAAGCGCTTTACTCAAGACTTACTGAAGCTTCTGAAATCCCAGGCCAGTAAGCAAGTTATTGTGAGGGAATTCTTACAGGCTTATCACTGGTAAGTTCTCTTTAATGAAACCAGATCAGCTGTGCAGGGCATGTCTGTCAGTGGTGGTTTTAAAATCTACTGCAAGCGGAGTCAGCGCTTTAAATCTTAGTATGAAACTGTGGCAACTATATTGCCTCTTTGTTGTGATGTAGAAGTTCAAACTTATAATAAAAACAAAAATTAAAAGCTCTCTGGCAGACTTTACTGCTTCTTTTAGTAATAGGTTCATTTAACTTTATTTGAGTTTGAAATAGGTTATTGTATTTCATTAGTTCTATTTGAAACCATGACTGCAAGGGTGGATTTAAACAAGCAGTTCGTGGCACATTAACATGAACAATAAAGGGAAAAAAATAGTGTTAGGCTTTCTTTAGAGGGGAATATAAAATAGACTGTCAGTAGATACTCTAATTATACCCAGCAATGACACAAAAGCAAGGAGTAATACCTGTTTTGCTATTGCCAGGAAGAATACTCTCTTCTAGTATGGTAAAAAGCAGATTTAAATTTTTTTTTTAAAGAACCAAGAATGACACTTTCCTTAATATGGAGATAAAAAGTAGTCCTTAATGTGCTTTGAGGAAACCATAGCATCTTAGTGCTACGTGTGTGCTACTGTGCTGCACACGCTAACAGCTCCTTGGGAATGCACGCTTCTACTAATAATTGGCAAAAATATGTTATTGGTTGTTTCTAAATCTACTAAATGTGTATCTCCATTGTAGTCAGCTCTGGTGATTTCTTGAATAACAATATATTTGAAGTGTTCTTGCTTCTGAGAAATGCTTGCTGGCAGGGAGGGGGGAAGAGTAAAATACCTTTTAATGTATTGCGTAGTATTGTGAACCTTAACGTGGTGTTTTCCGGGATGTAGTCTCTGCCTTCTCTTGAGAACAAATCTTGTTTAGGAAGAGCATTTGTCTGTAACTATTAAGCAAGTACAGACTGAAAGTGTAGCCATATGAAGCTGTATAACATTATTACTTTCTTAAATCACTGAGCTGGAAAAATAGTACTTTATATCGTCATTTACCATGACTAGCTTCAGGCATCCACTGGTTGGTAGATACAGCTCTTCTAGTGTCATGTGAACTGTCAGTGTAACTTATTTTTTGGGTTAGAATGGATAGATAATTTGTATTAAGAATACATTTCCCCTTTGTTTCACGTGGTACTATTATTGCCAATATGAAAATTACGCCTTTTTCTTAGGATTTGAGGCTTATTCTCTCAACTTACACACTTCTTGTCTACACAGCATGTGTTAATACTTGTATTATACAATTTGCTAAAACTTCCAGGTGTTTCTCTAAGGACTGGGATGTTACTGAGTACGGAGTGTGTGAACTGGCTGATATTATATCAGAAATTCCAGACACAACCATCTGTTTGTCACAGCAAGACAATGAAATGGTAATTTGTATTCCCAAAAGAGGTATGTCTATTTACTTTTTTTACTGTTGCCAAAGAAATTGTTCTTTAACTATTTTAAATCTGTACTAATTAAAGCATATAGGAGTGACTTGGATTTTTTTGATAATTATTTTTCCACCTTCATTACTAAGTTACAAACTTCTAGCAAATAATTTGTCATTCTAGGAACACTTATAATAGAACAGACAGGAAAGCAGTTGGCAAAACACATAAAATAATGCTACTGCTTCTGCATGTAGGTAAACTTGCTGTGGAATTATTAGTGGGTTGTTTCCACACAGCAAAAATACCAATGTATTTGGCTATTTAATGTCTTCTAAAGTGCTGATCGCTTGGTTATTTTGGACTTAAACATGTATGCTTAGTAAAGGTCTTCAGTGGTAGAAGAAACTAGTGATTTGGTATGATATGTGATTAAGCTGAAAATCAGTCACCGTATTTTCTTTTTATGTTCTGTTGGCTTTTACAAGCGTGTTGGTACATAGCTCTTGCATTTTTTTTTTATTTAGAACGTACACAAGAAGAAATTGAAAGAACCAAACAATTTTCTAAAGAGGTAGTAGACTTACTGCGCCATCAACCCCATTTTCGAATGCCCTTCAATAAATTTATTCCTTCTTACCACCACCACTTTGGTCGTCAGTGCAAACTTGCTTACTATGGTTTTACAAAACTACTTGAACTCTTTGAAGCCATACCAGATGTTTTACTTGTAAGTTCTAAAATCCTAAGCTGTACTAAGCTGTACAACTGTTTCAGCAGGGTTATATTTCTCATTGACTTTCGAGTGAGTTCTAAACTGTACACCTGTAATATTAGACAGCTGTAATTAAGGAAGTCTTGATTATAGCTATTTTGGGAAACTGGTCCAAGGCTTTTAGCACATTCAGGCTATGTTTGTTAACAAATTCAAGTTTTCTAAATTGGATCACATTTACAAAATTCAGTGCATCAAAATTAGAGCTAAGTTTCATTAAAGTTGTGTTAAACTTGCTTTAAAGAAGGTTAATAACTATTTAATTGCCTATTTGTTGTATTTCAGAAATGACATCATTTTGCTTGCTGTACAGATATCTCTTGAGGTAGCTGAGCCCTGCTCCATAGCAAAGGATTGCCTGCAGCACTGAGTTTTAGTTGCAGATTACGCTTTTCTCATTCAGACTAGGTAAATCACTTTAACAAAGTGTAATTTCTGTTTTGTAGGTATTGGAATGTGGGGAGGAGAAAATTCTCACGCTCACGGAGGTGGAACAAGTCAAAGCAGTTGCTGCCCAGTTTGTTAAACTGCTGGCGTCTCAGAAAGATAACTGCCTCTTGATGACTGATGTACTGACAGAGTACAGTAAAACATTTGGATACACACTGCGTCTTCATGACTATGATGTTAGCTCAGTTCCAGCTTTAATGCAAAAACTTCGCCATGTTGTAAAGGTAACTTTTTATCTTTGTAGTTTATCCCTCTAAAAGGTATGTAAAGTGTTAAGGAATTTCCTGTCTCGAAGTACAGGTCTTGGTGTGCTCTACTGTATTCTAGAAACAGTATTTCATTAAGTTGGGATGGGGGGAGAGACTCCAAAGGGATTTTAAATGTAGCTTCTGTATTTCTACAGTGTTCTCTCTGTTCTTTTGTAACCTTTCAACTTTCTCTGGGAAAGCTCATGCTTGTTTAGCAAATAAGTAAAAGATTGTATTCTAGTACTTATTCAGCACAAATCGTGTTGGTTTTTTTTCCAACTGACTTTCTAACTGTGTAAAAGCAATCATTTCCTGCTAATGCTAGTAGTTGCCAATCTGTGTTTTATATTCCTAATTTCTTTTGACCTACGGTTTGAGGCTTTGACTCTATGTAAATACATAGATGGTCCTATGTGTTAGTGGAAAAGAAAGATTGCATCTGCATGGACATAGGCATACTGGTTTACTTGCTCCAGTTCTGTTAATTTAGCAGCTGGTGTTCAGGCTGGAGCTCACTCAGGTCCAGCTGGCTTGGAACAAAGAGTAAAATCATGCCTACCATGTAGACAAACTGCTACACAGCTTTTGTATATTTAAAGTAAATTTTTCCACATAATAAGCTCCTGTGTGTTTTTGGCCAGGGGAGTATCAGATGCTGGTATGTAATGTCAGATACAGCTGTGCTCAAACAAACCCCAGCTACACAGCTTGCTTATAAATTGATCCTTCCCTGTCCCTAACTGCATTCCCAATTCATTTTTCTAGGTTGTTGACAAAGAGTCTGGCAAAAAAATTCAGCTGATAAATAGAAAATCTTTGCGGACTCTGACTGCCCAGTTGCTGGTCTTGTTGATGTCCTGGGATGGAACGTCCTTTCTCTCTGTTGAACAGCTTAAACAGCATTATGAAACAGTCCATAGTACTCCGCTTAATCCCTGTGAATATGGATTTATGACCTTAACTGAACTCCTGAAGAGTCTGCCTTACTTGGTTGAGGTATGTAAGCTCTTTCTGGTGTGTTTCAGACTTTGAGAAGACATAGTGAGTAGAGGACATGGAACTATGCACTCTAATTCTTTCTCTGTTCTTTTTCCAATAGGTTTTTACCAACGGTGCAGCAGGAGAATATGTGAAGCTTACAAATCTGTATATGTTTGCAAAGAATGTCAGGTCCTTACTTCACACTTATCATTATCAGCAGATTTTTCTTCATGAGTTCCCAGTAGCATATAGCAAATACACAGGAGAAGTGCTGCAACCTAAAGCATATGGATGCAATAACTTAGAAGAGCTCCTGGGAGCAATTCCACAGGTGTGAAGAATCCCATTTTGCACAATTGCATTGAGATTTCTGTGTGGATTAAAAAGTTACACAACTGCAGTTTCTGTTAATTGGCGTGAATTACTGGAATAATTGCCTTCTCTAGGGAGGCTTATGCCAGTTGTATTTTTAATAGCTTCTGAGAAATCTAGATTGTAATAAGAAAAGGGAAATTTCTTTTTACATGTGTTGGTCAAAGTTTGTGTAAGAACTGTTCCTGGTGAGGCCACAAACATCCTTGGCATCTTTTATCAAGTGAGATAATAGATTTCTGTCTTGAATGAATGAAGTATTGTACTGAAGCTTCATTTTGATCAGGGTCGATTACTAGGTGGGGAGTGAGGAATTGTGGGACCTTGTCAGAAGTGCCACAGAGTGGAGTTTTGCTGTGACATCTTCCTGTCATCCACATGTGCTGAGTGCTCTAGTATAATTATGTGACTCAGTTCATGGCTATAAGCTTTCCCTTAAATAAATTAATCTTTGCAGAGTAACAAAATGGAATTTTGCAACTCCCGTGTTTAAATGTGTAGGTTTGTTAATATATTGTTAGTATACTTACAGCCCTGTAGTTTCCCTTTGGCATCAGTTATTTTGAGACAAAGCTTTTACTTGGGTAGTGTAGTACAAATTAGCAATGTGATTTAGTTTACTTTTATAAATCATGTCATTTCAAGGCTATATGAACAGCAGTGAGTAAGCTGCTTTAGGCTCTGAGCATAGTATGTGCTGATGTTTAATTCTGCTTTTTTTCCTCTATAGGTGGTCTGGATTAAAGGACATGGCCATAAGAGAATTGTGGTACTGAAGAACGACATGAAAAGTAAGCCATCTCAATTTTGAGGAGTATCTTAGTTTCTTCTTTCTTTTTTGAGAGGTGACTTGAATAAATGAACCAAATGAACTTGCCTTTTTGTAGCTCGTTTTAGCTCACCTAGTTTTCCCCCTGCTGATCATGTGGATGATCATGGAAATCAACTTGCTGACAATAATGGACATATTATGGAGACCCCAGGATCCACTTCATCAATGGAACTAAATCTAGGAACACCTAGCAATGGTAATGCAAAATTGATTTATCTAAGAAATTTATCTTGGGGGAAATAAGCAGACTGATCAAAGCAGCACGGGGAAAGCTGTGTGAGTTAGTCAATCTGAACTTTGCTAGAAATGCTTTATGGCTTGAAAGCTGCTGAACTTCTCCAAAAGTATATAGTTAGATGCCCTGTCAAGAGGACATGTGCCTGTTGTCCTCAGCTGTCTGTATATATAGCTGCTAGGGTACTGTTTCCCATGGACTTTAGTGGAAATTAAGTCTATGAGCATAAAGCTAGTAAGAAAAGATGGTCAGTCTAGGAATGTCTCCTGTATTCTGATGAGAATATAGTGTTCTTCTGTGGTGTTTTTATGTTGATTTTGTGGTGTTACTTATTAATGGCAGTGCTGTTAGTATAAATCTGTCCCCAAATAAAAATAACTGGGAAACAGTGACCTTGTAGTTCTTATCTTGCTGTGGTCTCCAATTCTTTTACTACCTGCAAGTTGGAGACCTTGTGGTGCGTGAGTTGTTTCAGAAGTCTAGGCTTGTCCCTTTCAATAAGGGCAAGTCCCTTTATTTTTAAACTTCCAGCTTAATTTTCCACATGTAAATGTGTTGAACGGCACATAAATAGCTGATGGGATATTGGTGTGTCTGCAGGGGAGTTGTCTGGTAAGGGCTGTTCCTATGGGACTTGATTCCTCAGCTCTTCTTTGATTGTTCAGGTTTGGCAAATACCAGGCTTTACTATAGGGGTATATTTACTCAGGCAAGCAATAGGTTTAACATACTATTGCCATGTATTGCAATTAGTTAGATGCTCTTGATCCTGCAGAGTATCTCTTGAATGAATCTGAAGTTAGTTAGCATTAATTAAATCAGTTTGATATCAGTATTTCAAATACAGCACAGTTCTGAAATCCTCAGAGTTGCATCTGAAGACTTTACATTTACCAGCTCTGAAATAGCGACGCCTTCACAGTTTTTGCAGATCCTTTGAAAGATATTCCCTTATTTTTGTAGTTTCTAATCAAACTGAGCAAGAACTTCTCTGCCTCACAAATACATCTCCCGTTGACCTCCTGTGTGAGCCAGTCCCTTCCTGCCTGCCATCCCCACAGCTGAGACCTGATCCAGTGGTTCTGGAGTCTGCAGATCTCATTCAGTTTGAGGAACGCCCTGCACCCCTCCCAGGTAAGAGCTTGCTCACCTCTCTTGTATTCCTTATAGATGAGAACTCACACAGTTTGGAAAATAAAGCATCAAAGAAACGGTTGACTGTATAAAGTTCCATTTAAATACATACATGAATATATTGCACAATGGGATGTGTTGGAAATACATTGGAAATACAGTACTGACTGCAAGTACCTACTGTGATTGTCTGCACTGAGTTTTATAGGGACCGTATCCACCACTGAAACGGCATTTGCCAGCCTGTAGCAGCCTTCCCACCACAGTAATTTGATAGTGCTTTTCTGAGCACGGGCAGACTTGATGCGTGGGAATTAAACTAAGTAGTACATGATACAGACAGAGCTAGAAGCAAACATCACCTCAGCTGCAGAGGTGACCATGCCAGCCTGATTTGAAGCCAGATGTGTCAAGTTCCTTTTAAATATTTTATTGCCTATTACCGGAGAAATATTCTTTAAGAACGGACCATCAATAAACAGAGTTGTCTTATTTATTTTAGAGATAATGATTTTAACAGAAGAAGAAAAACAAAGGATTGTTACCACAGCTCAAGACAACTTGACCTCTGGTTCTGTGGTATCCAGCACCACAGAGAATGCTTCAGTGCCTCCCTGTCAGTCCTCCGACACTCAGCTAAGCAAGGAAGCAATGGACAGCCCAGCCAAAAAGCAACACAAAAACAAGGTGAAACTGGCAGCAAACTTCTCACTTGCACCTGTAACCAAGCTTTAACTCTTTCTTTTTAGTGTGAAAGACAAATACCTATGGACTCTGCACAAAGTAAAGCTATTTGCTAGCCCTTATGTATTTTAATGAAAGGCCTAGAAGAATTAATTTGTATTTAATGTATTCTGTGAAGATTTTGTTCCTTTTACACTGAACACAGCTGTTAGCAGAGCAGATTTTTTCTATTATTTTGAAAAAAAAAAAATTCTGGCATTCGTTAAATTATTCTTAAATTTTACAATTTTTCATAAATGTGTGTTCAGTAAAAGCAAAATATTAATTCAACTAAAATGGAACAGATTTTATTTTCTTTAAGCCTTGTTGGTGGTGTAATCATACATGTAGCATATTGTATTCTATAGGCTGTTGCTTACTGGTATTGTTTCAGACAGTATTAATAAAATGCATGATCTGTCTTTCAAAAGCCTGTTGAGAAATTTTAACTCGCTGACCTGAAATGACAGGAGTGAGGGAGTTGATTGTGCTCCAGAGGAGAAATTTTAACTTGCTGTTCTCTGACCGTTCAGATGACTTGTAACTGCATTGGAAATCAGTTTGTCTAAAGATGTCTGTAGAAGATTATGTGGATCTTTTGTAAAACTTGTTTTAAATGCTTTCTGTAGCTCTCAGTTTCCTGTAGGAGCTTTCTAGGACACTGATGCTTTAAGCTTCCCTTTTATATTTAGTTCCAGTCTGGCATGGATTTGGTTATGGAAAAGACTGTCTTGGTGTCATGAGTTTAAGGTACAGACACACACATTTTATTGTGTCTAGAGATGAAGTTAGCAAGTTTCTGATATTTCTGAAATATGCATTGGATGCATAAATTACAGATAACGGAGCAGGTATTATAAAATGTTTTGTGATGGAAGGTATTGATGCTATTTCCACCTGTAAGGGAAGTTCTAACTACATGTGGAAAAGCTAAGGTTGTTCTGTTTAACCTTGCTTTCTATTTTTAAGCATGTACAGTAAACGGGAAGCTTATTCTTTGATGTGCTGTCTTTTAGCTGTGTCTGTTTTTATTCTAAAACTTACTCCTAGTGTTGGAAGCTCTTTTCAATTTGTGGTATCTTGCGTTGGCTTTTGAAAGGGCCGGCTTTGGAAGAGAAGTTAAGTCAGTGGATGGCCTGAACTCTAGTTAGCAGAAGTGTCCAGTGTCTGAGACTTTATACCCATTCTGGGTAACCATGGCATTTACAATGGGTTGTATTTGCCAGGCAGCAAATTAATTGCTTGTAGTATTGAAAGAACCTATACTAGAGGTTTTCCACTGGCCAACTGAGTATTTTTTGGGTGAATTCTATTGTAATATACAAGAGACAGAACACAGGCTCTAATTTCTTAGCCAGCGACAGGAAATGCCACTGAATAATGGCTATAGACAGAATTTTACCAGTCAGATTTTGTTAGAAAATCTTTTAAATTTAGGCAAGTATTACCGGTAGTGAACTTATAGCCATTGTGGACGCAGAGAAACACTGGGAAGTTTTTGAGTGTTATGGCACAGTATTTTGAGTCCTTAGTAAACCTCTACAGACATACAGCTATAGAAAGAGAAATATAGAAGTAAGCTTTCTTGGAGTGTTTTTAATGAGTTAAATGCAAGAACATCTGCTTTCACCTTAAGTTTGATAAGGTTAACAGTGGTCAGTCTAGATCTTTGTTTCAGAAGAGCATGCATTGGAGAAAAGACCAACATGAAATTCTACTTTCAGAGCTGCAGCTACAAGTCATCTGGAATACTAAAGAAAACCAGGTTTTTGCTTCAGAGGAAAAGATGGTATTTGTCAGAGTGAGAGCGGTGGTTATACCACTGATGGAGGTCAGCATATCTTTTCTGGATTCATGTGTGATTCTGATGAAATCGCTGTTTGAAAGTAATAGAGTAATACTTTTGAGAAGTTGTGTTCATAGTGTAACAAAATAGCTAATTGAATTGCAATATATTTTTTTATCCAAAGGGTTAAACGAATGATGTGGCTTACAGATTTAAAAGCATTACAACCATGAAATTCTTTAATTTAACAATTAAATGTACTATTTCAGATTCATGTCTGTTTAAAAAAGTCACTGAAGCCCTCAATTTATGCACTATCTTTTTCTTGGAATGGGAGGGAGAAGAAAAAATTCTTTTCTTAGCTGTCTACTTTGTTTGGACACTTTCTTTTGTGGCTCAAGTGCTGTTTTGTGTGTTGGGACCAAACAGTTGTGTCAATAAAAGTTTCAAGCAAGCATAACCTTTTGTCCTTGTCTGAAGACCTGAAAAAAAACCTGTCCTAAAGTCCTTAACTTGCTGTGTCACATTAATTTGAATTATCCAGACAGAGCAGAGAGCTAAACTTTGGGATTTAGTGAAGACAAAACAAAAGTCATAAATCTACAACTTGGTATTCTGGAAAATGAGGGTTTTCCCGATCCTTATAATTCAGCTGTTAGCAGATGTACTTGTATCTTTTACTGCTCTTCATGCAGTATTGTGTTCAGGGTCTAGTTCAGAATGAAACAGTTTGATTTGTCAGCCTAAAGAGAAAAATGGAGAAAGGAGTGTAAATGCAACAGGTAGAAGTAAGGAGTTCCTGCTGGGTGTTAGTGTCACTTTGAAATGTTAAAATCAATGTGAATAATGTCATACGGAGTGTTACTGTGCAATAAAGTTAACAAGTCACTTTTGAGTTACAATACCCTTGTTTTCCAGCTTGCTGAAGGTAGTAATTATCCAGGAATTACAAGTCTGACAAGAGTGCTTTGAACTTTACTTCCGTATCTAACAAAATAATAATAAAATAATCTGCAACTGAATTGGACTGTTCTGTCATCTCCCAGCTTTATGGGCAGAAGTAAAGAGCCGGATGAGCTGCTCCCGGCGGTTTTGTGTGTGTGGTCTCATTGCATATTCTCACTTAATGGAGCTGTTAAGTGGAACAGTCTGCTAGAGAAAATAAATGTCAGGCCTGCTGCAGGTAAGTGTTCACCTGACCTTGCAGAGTGCTGCCTGGTTCAGTAAACAATTTTAACCTACCTACCTAAAAACTTAGGAGGAAACTCTCCATAAACAATGTAATAAATACCACCCTTTAAAAGGAGGGGCAGGCAATTTCTAAACCCTTTCTGTAGCATCTTAAAGCAACACCACAAACTGTAAATCACCACTCTGGAGTCATTCTTTCAGTAGTGGTGAATGTTTTAAGTCTCCATGAGTAAAATCCCTCAAACCACCTGGTATGTGATTTACCTTCAAAAGGTGAGTTTGATTTTACTTGTTCCGTTGTTACCATGCTGCGAACATTCCCACTTTCATTCTCTGTTAAGCCATCTGTTTAAAGTAGTAAAAAGTTTTAAGAAGTCATGATGGAAATAACTTCGAGGTTTTTTTCCTAAAATTAATATGGCTTGTTTTGTCTGCCACAATGTAACAGGACAGAGTGTGATTGCATGGTGAACTCTAGTTTAACTCCTATTAACTGTAATTAAAAAAGCACAACAAGGAGAGACTTGGGCCTGATGCCGGAGAAGGGTGTTGGGGAAGTCATTTAGCTGGTGCTTCAGGTGTAGGGTGGAGTAACGCTGCCAGGAAACACGCTGCTGAAGAACAGATGACATAAGGCTGTTTGTTCACCTTTGCAGTTTGAGCGGAGGAGCTGATGCGAGGCTTTTCCTTCGGCCAGAGCAAAGCCGCAGGGTGGACAGGAGTGAAAGCAAGCGATCTCTCTATAGAACGGGCTGAGGACTTGGTGTGCCCACCGAGGACAGGCTGCCCTCTGTATTCTGCAGGGTCTCAGGTCTTGGTGCAGAGAGAAAAGCTGCCTGCCTGGAGGAAGGTGTGCGGCCTGTCTTTGCAGGTAACCTTTTTGCAATTTGAATATTTGATTTCTTTTGTGCCTCTGAAAACCTTGGCTTTAAGTGATTTCTTAGTCACAGCTTGACATTACTTTTAAGGACGTATTCCTTCTTGTATGGACTGTTTTTGTTTATATTAGAGGTGGAGAAAATAAGAAAAAAAAAAATCTTAATTCAAGTGACTTAAGTAGTTTGTAGTGCTATATGTATGCTACAGGAAGCAGATTGACATAAACGGAAAATGCCATTTAACAACAAATTTCTGAGATGCCCCTCCATGGCATTATTTCTGAGTGTTCTGTAGAGTAAAAGAGGCTTCCCCAGTATAGATCAGTTTTAAGGTCTTTCTTGATGCTCCACAAGTTCTAACCCTTAGCTGCCTTCGATCTAGAATGCCTATCTAAGAAAGAGATGTTTGTTTTTTCCTCCTTGGGCGAATTGCTGCTGACAGTGTTGCATTTGTTTTCCCTAAGCATTTAAACAGTGTGGCTGTAAGTAGTGACAAGCTTGGCAGACAAAGGCTGGCCGTGCCGGTTTACTACAGGGAGAGTGGTTTGGGTGCGCATTGGTGTGTTTGAAGACCTCTCAAACTTAAGGTTGAGCTATTAGGACAGGATTCTGAAATGATGACCGAAGGCTGCTGCCAACAGACCTGGGATGAAGGGGATAGCATGGATATTATGCAGTGAGACCTGAGCACCTTAGCAACTGCAGGTAAGTTAGTTTTACCTGAAGAGTAGGATGAACAGTTAATGTCTGGAGGGAATTCAGAGAAAAAGAATCAAGTTGTGTAAAGGGAGAAGAGCAGTTCACATTGATAGCCCTGTCACCAGAGACCGTGTTTGCATTTTGTTGTGTGTGTTTTAAAGGTGGGAGGGGAATGTGAGGTGGAATATGACAAACTTCCAGGCTGCTCAGAGGAGAGAGCTAGGATGAAATAATCAAAACAGATTAGGGGAGAGATGGGAAAACTTCCTGAAAACAGTACCTCTACAAGCTTGGGGTCACTATCTCAAAGGATCCGTATCTGCAGGACTTCCAAGATAGGCTGGACTTTGTCTGAAGCATAGGTAGTGTCTGCAAGAGGAGTAACAGTGCAGTAGCAGGATGACAGGTATGGAAATGCCTTGCCCTCACTAAGGCAGTTTCCCACCTGAAAAGTTGAGCAAGGTATTCTGGCACCAAGATGATTGTCCTGCTTTTGCAGGTGGCCTGTGTGGGTACAGACAAGGCATAAAAGCATCTGGCTAATACTTTTGGTGCTTAGCTCTGTATTTTGTGTTATGAGGGACTGTTCTCAGTCCCAAGACAAACGGAAACTGGAGTGTTCCTATTGCTCATGAAGATACAGGTCATCCCTTTGGAAACTCTCTAATCTGTTGAGCATGACAGTCCTAAAGCAAAAGCCTTCAAAGTATTTCCTTTAAAATGTGTCTCTGCTGAACAGGGTTTTGACATGACAATCCTGCCTTGTAGGTCTAAGGAGGCTGTAGGGCAGCCTTTGCCAGCTCAAATGCAAAGCAATTTGTGAGCTGTGACATTGTGCCAGGAATAAGTTTGTGGTAATTCAGGAAGAAAGATGGTGAGAAACATCAGCTGTCGCAGGCTTTATGTTGAGTTGACATTTACTCATTTCACCCTGAGATCTGGAACCTGTATGGCTGCCGGGAGCTATTCCGCTCAGGGTATGGGAGGCACAGCGGTGCTGGGACACAGACCGGTAAAGCCTCTGGCATTGCATTGGGTTGGGGGTGCGTCGCTGTCAAAGCACCGTTCTGTGTTATGCTCTGGGCACAAGTCTCAAGTCAACCTTCCAGTTACTGGATTCAAAAGTAACCAAAACGGTGTTCTGCCAGAAAACCTGTTTTGTGTGAAGTCTAGTGGTAAGAAAAAAAACAACAAACTCTGTCAGTGTAGATGGGATGAGGTAAGTGGCTCCAAGAAACTTGGAATTAGCTGCAATCATCTCTGCTGGTTTTGAGCTTTCTTAAACTGCTCTGTAATTTACCTGAAGCAATTTTTGGTAGAAGTCCAAGCTGTAAAATGGAGTGCTCAACAGGCCAGCAGTTATGTCATTAGCTCTGACACAGACCCTGCAGGTCTGTTTGTGCAGCTCTACCAAGCACGTGGAGAGCAGCACGAGGCCCGGCCCGGTCACTGAGGTGTTCCTAGTGCTCTGGGCAAGGTGGTCCAGCTGTGACTTCCTGCTGTCTGGCCGGGTTCCTGGTGTCCTGGGCACCGCGTGTATTTTGACGGGTGGTAAAGGACAGCAGGATGCGGGGGGGCTCTATTAACACGTTGAGGCACTTGCCAGGGATGCTGAGGGATGCGGTGGTGGTCTGTCTTCCAGGCTGCACTGTCATCAAGAACACCCACCCTCGCTTGGACTCTGCCATTGCATTCTATGGACATGTATTTCTACTTCTTAACTTTCTTCAGATGTGCAAATGATCTTTGAGGTAGATATGCTAAAACCTTTTGATACACTACACTCGTGTAGAATCTGGTTGCAGTTGGGTACTGTCTTGGTACAGAGGCTCTTGGAGCACTGTGAGCTGCTCTTTAGTGAGACGAGGGTCTTAGGACGCTGCCTCAGATCCTCAGAGGGAAGGTGTTTGCAGGGAAGAAGCTCATTCCTTTGCCCGGAGGGAAGGTGTACGTGTGGGGGTTCTCGTGGACATCAGTCACTGTCTTAGAGCAGGAACTTACCTGAGAAACTAGTGGATGATTGTAACTTCAAATCTATAGTCATGTTCATGACGCCCAGGAGCAAGTCGAGCTATTGTTGGTAGCTTTGTGGTGCATGGGCTCTCTATTCTTGTAACTTGACAACCCTAAGTTGGAAGTTCTGTTTAGCTGTTTACCTGCTGGAGTGAGTCTGTCTAAAGCATGTCCAAGTAGGTTTGAAAGTCTAATCCTTTACAACATCCAGCCTATTATGATCCATTGACTTCTGTAGCTGATGAGGTTTACTTTTTATGTACCAGTTTAAACCTCTCTTGGTGTCTTACCATAATTAGTTCAACCTCACATGAAGCATTTCTGTGGAAAACTGCCTCTAGTTAAGAAACTAATAATGCTGTAAAGGATACAAGCCTAAAGGAGATGCTACTGTGGGATGCTTCCTTACTCATCTCTGAGACTGTAAGTTGCTGCCTAGGCCGTCTGGATCCAGGCGTTCACAAGATCTTATGTGAAGCATTGTATCCACATGGAGGGAGGAGGAAGTTTGGACTTTAAAGGTTTTGTGGTATGATCCTGCTCCAAAGCAGCCTGCTGGACTGGCTGCTTACAGGATTGATGAGATCATGGAACAAGGTGCACCTTGATAACGACAGTCGCGCTTGTGCTGGGGCAGAGTAGGACAGTGTTTGAGCTCACTCGTTTGGGCTTTGAGCTGCCTGGGAACATGTGCTGGATCTGGATTTGGAAAGGGAGCTGCCCTATCTTCAAGGTCAAAACAGAAGAAAAACTGCTTTGCTTTTCCTCAGCCTGCTCCTGAACTGTAGGAGCTTGGTGGTGACCTGCTGGCACTTGGTTTGTCAAATGTTGACATTGCTGTGTATGTGGGAGCACCCAGAAATTTTCCGATGTTTTAGGTAGGAGCAAACCAGACAGAGCAGCTTGGTTGATCTGTGTGTCTTGGAAGACCCTACATGGCACAATCCGTGTTCTCTGGGTTGTTGTCTGCCTAACGAGTTTGTGGTTGTCTTTTACTGTAAGAGAAATATGTTTATTGAAAAAGATCTGAACTCAATTCCTTTCCAATAAGAAAAATATTCTCCTTCATGACCAGAAACATTCTGTGATTGTTTACCAGTGAGTCTAACTTGCAGGTTCTCTATTCGTTCTCACTGGAATTTTAATTCAGTCTTAACTGTAAAAGAAGCCAGAGATCTCTTTTTGGTTTTGGAGCCAGTAGTCAAACTCTTACTTTCCAAGAGCTGCCTCTGAAATGCCAGCAAAGAATTTAACTGCTTCAGAGGCAGGGAGTATGGATAAGGGTAGAATATGTGTGTTCTACGTGTCTTGTGTAGAACAAACTCAGACTCATAATTCGAGGTAATTGATGTCGGTCTGCTGTAAATGTTTTAGTTCCAAGTGGCATGGTTTGAGATAAAGCTGATCAGAATATTGGGAAAACTCTTCTCCTTAACCATCTGCTTAGCAGCAAATGAAAACGAGCTCTTACGCCTACGCAGGAAAACCAAGTGTGGCGGAGCCTGAACCGCACATGAACCGAGGGGCATCGGCCGCGGGGGTGAAAGCGTTGCCCTACTTACCTCTCCAGCCCCACGCTGTGGCCTGCAGTCATGTGTAACTGAGTATCTTGTCAGGTAAAGGACTGTTTCTGGGCTGAGGGGGTGCACTTAGGAAAGTACTCGTTAACTCTTGTTAACTGCGTCTTGGTTAATGAGACAATGGTAACTTGTCACCAGGGTGCAGCTGGGCAGAGAAAGTCTGGCTGATGCATTCTCTCAACTGGTGTTGCTCAGTTTTGACTAAGACTCCTCAGCTGGCTGCAGGGTTTTGTTTAAAGCTTTCTGCTGAGCTGAAAGCTTTTAACGTAAAAAAAAAAAAAAGCTTTATTCTGGGGGATGCAGAGGAGAGAAACAGATCTTCCACACCTCTTGTTCAGATGATGCAGTACCATCACTGTTAGATGTTCCCTAGCTGACTCTCAACATCAAAACTTTGCTGATACCAACTTTGATTTGTGCTAGCCTCCTGCTAGAGGAAGGCTGGGGTGGTGAGAGCGCAGCAGTGAGAGGAGATCCACGCCCAGGCACACCTGATTCCATCTCATGCCCTGTATCCAGCCACGGTGTCTCTGGTCCCAGAGGTCCCCGGAGCCTTACGCCACAGGTAGCAGCTGTAAAACCACTCTGAGCAGCCCAGAGGTTTGGTGGGGGCTTGGTGGGTAGTTTTGAATTGCTGTTAAGCCCTTCTGGTTTGGCAATATTTTTATACTCAAATATATAGGGACCTTTATCTTCCCAATGCAGGGCTGGGAACAGTTCTCTGGTCTGTGCAGTGCTCTGGGCTGCAGGAGCAGAATGAGATTGGCGCTTTTGGTGGCTTGTTTGTGGAATGTCATTGGGGAAACTATGTTTTTTCAGTGAGATAAAATCCTTTGTTTTTATTTCAGTAGCATCACTAACTTATTAAATTATTCCTTTCCTGCAGAATCCCCTTTTTTTTTTTTAAAAGCATAGCAGCATGAGTACACCCCACTCTGCTCCACAACCACTTCCTTCAGTAAGAGGAAGAAACACATGCTTAGTACAACACAGCAGCTTCATTTATTTGGAAATGTGTTTAACTTTGCTGAAGAGATTAGGCCGAGGGGAAGGTACAAGAGAACCATTTGCCGGTAGAATCGGTGACGAGTACAAATAGCACTTTAGCACTTTTTGTTTTTCTCAGTAGACCAAGATCCTTTCCTGAACATAGTCATGTTTAGCAGTTCACGAGGAAATACTGTGTCAAATCCACTGTAAATTGTCATCTTTGAGGCCTTGCCTTCTTCCGGAAGTGATAAACAGCCGCGATTTCCAGAAGAGATTTTTGGGTGCTTCAGTCAACCGCTGTCCCTCTTTGCAGACAGTAAGAGATACCTGAAAACCAGCTCTGAAACGATGCTAGTTACTCGACATAGTCACCTACAGGTACTTGTCTGGTGTTCCCTGCTGACTTTTACGTATGGGGATTGCAGAACATGCCATGTTCAAAGGATCACGGAAATTACAAAGCCCCTCACTGTACTTGGCAATACCCAGTGGTTTAGTCTGATGTATAAAGACAAGGACCAGAATTTCTACACACTTAATTCCTTCTTTAATTTATGTTTGAAGTAAGCCATTTGGGCTCTGCTGTGTTCTGGATGGACGACACTGTAAGGCAGTGTGGAACACAGGTGAGAATCTGAGTTCACAGCCTAAAAAATCCAGGACTTTATTGCTAAGCAGCATCACTGGCCCCTTCTAAAGAACCGCTGCTGCGCTGCAGGCAGACTGTTCCCACCCACCCAAATAAAAACAGAACTGAGGCATTTGCTAATTAAACCCAAACGAAAATCACACAAAGCAAACCCTTCAGCTGAGCCGAGCCAGAACTTCTGAAAATGAAGCTCACCCTCATTAGTACTGCTGGAGTGCAAGTCCCTTTGGGGCACTGGCTACCAGCGCTAACTGTAAGAATATTAGATTCATACTTGCTCTAGTTTCTCCGCATTTTAATTAAGCAAGGGAGCTCTGTAGCCTAGTCGTGAATGCTGTGTCCCAGAAACACCTAGCTCCGTTTCCTGTTAATGACACTTTCTCATACAAACCTACATTCTACTGCTTTCACCCGTCCTGCCAAGGGACTCCGAATTCTGTGCAGCTGCAGGGATCACTCTGACCATCCGTGCAGCCTGGTTTGAACCAGGCTGATCTGCCCCAGTCACCTCTTGCCCCTACAAAACCCACGCCAAGTCCTTCAGGAGCTTTCACTTGCCAGCACTCACAGTACTTGGTTGTAGCAGTTGATCCTCCTAAGGCTTTAGGTTTGGTGCTTCACTACGGGTTTTTTCCCCGACTTCTATGTGCCCTTAATGGCATTGAACACCTGCGTCACGTCTTAAGGTACTGACAATTCCTGAAGTCTCCGTTGGGTACCAGCAAATTCAAGAGGCTGAATTTTACAGACAATGGTGGGTGTTTCTCCCCCGTGTGCATTTTCCCTTACAAGCAGCTTCCCCGTAACTGTTAGCGTACGCAGGTGCTATAGAGTCCAACCCATACCAGATACAGTAGGTATCAATGGCCACAGAGCTTAATATATGTTGTATGTATCAACAAGGATGCAAGAACCATAAATGACTATTCAGCCTCTGGATATGTGTTGTCCTCTGTCCTGCATCTTTGGTCAAAGTAATTAAAGTGCTTCCTGTCTTAGTGGACACCTTTTGTATGTTTTCCTCCTTGGTCCTTAAACCTTAAGGAACTTGGTGACGTAGGTTCTTTGTCTCAAGTGCATCTGCAATACTGAAACATGATTCTGGAAATGCAAAGGTTCTTCATCGAACCAGTCCCATGCTAGGGATTAGGTTTTATTTGTACAAGAATAGTCTGAGTTACTTTAGATGGTGTCTGTCTCCTTGAACCTTTGTAAGATACTTGCTTTCTCTAAAAAATATTCCTGTTTATTCTTTTTATATAACTGCTGTTCATTTTTTCTCCTCTCCTGTAACTGCGGTTCCTTTGTATGTAAGTGCACACTTCACTTAGCTGGAGTCACAAAATGGAAGTTCCTCTTGAAAAAACTTCATTTTAGGAACTTTTTGCTATCTGTTATTTCTAAGCCTGAGATTTTCACATTAGACCCATGTACATTTATTTTACTATTTACACCTATCACAGTACACTTATATGGAATACCATCACACAGACAAACCGGCTACTGACAGCTAATATAAAGATGTTGGATTCCACAAGGCTTAATCTGCATAGAGACTAGAAACACATTTAATGGTGAAACATAGGTAAGTCTGTATTTCCCTTAATTTTAAACCCATTTTGTGTAGAATGTGATGTTCCTACTACAAACATCTACTTCTGTATTTGTGTATCTGTCTTGTAGTCAATTTGTCTTGGGTGGCTAGTGTCTTCCTATGCTTGGTAGTTTATATTCTTATGGTCATGAAATACTCAAGCAATAGTTGTTTTAAGCATTGTTTTAAATATTAGTTAAATTTTGTCTTCCATCTTCCCAGCAACCTACCAGTGATATGTAATCTCATACTGCATGTAACTTCTAATGGTGGACAAAACTCTGGCCGAATATTTCTCTGACTCAGTGTGAGGTGGAGATCTCAGAGAGATGACACAGTTTTGGACTTACACGGTCTATTTGCAGATTACTGTAGCTGTGCTTGCCAAACCTTTAGCAGAGATTTATTTTCCCTGGTGCAAGCAATATTCATTTGACTTGAGTAATTTAGATGTCATATGGGATATAAAAATCTGTCTCTACTTGCAGCATCCTTGTCACTGATCCTCATTCTTTAGGAAGAATTGAAAGTGAAACTCCACAGCAAAGTAGTTGAACACCATCCTAGTTTGGTAAGTATTTTGTATGCAACATCAGTTATCCTGAAATTGCTTCATCTATCAGTTGCGCTATATACAGCATTGCTACTTGTGGCTTTGTTTTGAAAAGTAGCCAAAATGGGCTATTTCAGCAATTTTTGAGTGCTGTGTGTCGAGGGGGAAGTGTGCAACAAAATCTTACAAAGTGATGGCCTATTAAAATTGCTGGTTTATACCTTACTGAATGAAATATACCTTCTTTTCATTCACTTTTATTACTGGGATGTTTTTGTTGACTCTACTACAGATCTTTTCTGGTCACTGGACAGCCACTATATAGATTTATTTTGTTTAGGCATGCGTGTTGAGTGATCCATGCAATGGTGAAGAACCTGCCATTGTACATTCCATATATTACTGTTGTACCAGTTGCTCTCGACTCCGTTAGCAGCACGCTGTTAGTTCTCCTCACCCTACAGTTTCATTCAATGAAAACATTTGCAAAGACAGACATGGCAGAGAGCCCAAAGCTACATGATGTTGCATTGTGTGGCCCCACAACAATCTTTAATAATAGCCAATCCTGCTTTGGCAATGGTGGGCTTGCTTGGAGGAGGTTCTGCCTTCTTTTCTACTGGGCTGCCTGCAATGTTTAAAACAAGAAACCATTAAAACCAAGAGCTGGTCAAACTGTTTTTTCCTACCTCTGGCTTAAAGAATGCAAGCCTTTCCTGCCCTTCCCTCATCTTTAATTTTTTACCTCTTATTTAAACAATACATCTAACACTTTGGTAGTAACCAAGCTGGTTATGTGGATTCAAACTGCTCAGGAAGTCTTAACTCTTCAGCGGGAGTTAAGAGGGGGTTAAGGAATCCAGGTATCTTCATGGGAGGGTAAACCTCTGGCATCTTGTCCTTCCACAGAAAGTCATTTTACTGTGTTTAAACCCCAACAACTAAGAGGTGAAGAACAAAAATATTGCTAGAGTTTCTTTTGTCAACTTGGATGTCGTAATTGGGAGAACATGATAAAGGTAGGTTTTAAATTTTCAGGGTGAAAAGAATCTTTTTATCTCTTAACACTGCATTTAAAAGCAATGACATGAAGTAAACTAAGGGAGATGAGTCATGCTCCCTGTGACAAAAGGGTATAAATTAACGATGCATCTTAAAATGTCTCAACCTTGTACTTGAACTTCACAGTCATTCCACATCCCTCTGTGCAAAATAGCAGTGTGTTTGGATCCAAACATCTTCAGCTGGTGGACTAAATTCAATTTCTAAGGGTGGCACTGCTCTCACGACTACCTCTCTGCCCAAGAGCTCAGTTTGAGACAGGTCAAAATCAAGCTGTTAACTTTCAGAGCTCATGCTGTGACAGTCTTGTTTGAAAGTTGCAGCTAAAAGCTTCCAAGTGATCAGGTGATCCACTTAGTTTCTGAGAAATTAGTGTGTTTGCAGTTCTGGCTGTAAGTGATTTGGGTTGAGGTCATTGAAAAGCCTATTTATGCTGGTAAGATGTAAGAAATTTGGGGCAGCTGTGGAAGCTTGCAGTCTTTTCTCTAGTTTCCATCTTGCCTGCAATAAAGCAGGCAAACTTTGCTTCAGATATCCTAGCATATATCCTGGGACTTTTTCCCCAGTTATTTTTGTAGAACCAGATGGGAAAATGGCTGGCAAAAATAAATCTAGTTGCTTACAAAAGCAGGTTGTAGCAATGCGTATTCAAATCTACTTTGCATATTCAAAACATATGAAGCAATTTTAAAGCAGCCATAGATGACTTGGATTCAGTTTTAAGGGGTAATTGGGCTTCTGAATTCTGTGGCCAGCAACTGCTGACATGCTAGCTTGTTTTGGGGTTATCTAGCTAGATTAGCCTAGCTTTGGGCAGAGGCTGGCCCAGCATGGCCTTTGAAAATAAAATGCTCTTTTATCCAGCTGTCTTTGGAGTTTTTCCTATTGTTCTTGGAGTTTTTTTTCCATGTTTAAGAACTCACTGGTAGGAGACTGTGTTGCTTTGTCTAAGGGTTTTAACTTGGTGCGAAGGAATTCAGCCATCTCTTTGTCTTCTTCTTTCTCTCTGGTGGGGAAAAAAGGAAAATAAATCTGTTACAGAAATAACGGGTTTCTCTGTAAATGGGACAGTAAAAGCTAGAGTAGCTAGGATCAAATCACTAGTAAACAATTCACTTTTTCTTTTGAAAAACAGTTAATTTTTCTTATTAAAGAGCAAAATATTTTCCTAAATAAAATCAGTAACAAACTTCTTGTAGAATTTAAAGACAGAATTTTCCCCAGGGTCCTTTACTTGTCTCCAACAGTGTTAGAGTCATTACATTCCCTAGTTGGTGGATTTAAACCATGATGTATCACCTATTTACCATAATTATCACATATTTGAAATTGGCCTCACAAGTGCTTCACAATGCTTCCTCTACAAAGTAAAGCATAGGATACATATTGCTGTGATTGTATGGCTTATTTTTAAAAGCCTGCTTAGACAAACAACTGGATCTTGTTGTCTTCTGCTGTTAGTGTTTACCAAAACCAAGTATATTTCTCTTTGCCTTAAGATGGCCCAAAATAAAAAGATTGTGTTGCTAACCTTGATTGTATCCATTAACAATATTTCCATATTAGTTTCTTTGCTGTTTTGTTATTTAAACATCAGCAATGAGCACACTGATTGAATATCTCAGTTCAGAGGAAAAGCAGATTTTATTATCAAGTGTTTTAAAGAAAAGCCTCAGGTTTTACTGCAAATGTGAATTGACACTAATGTATTCACAGCTGTGTAGTGCTTAGCAGTACATATGCAGCAGCCTACAATTAGGCTTCTGTATGGCCTGGCTGCTGCCGAGGCTTTTGCGATTTGCACATTGCACTAGCGGTTGAGAGCTCTGGATTATGTTACTAGCTAAGGCTTCCTGCCAGCTGCTGACTTTGGCCAGCTCTTTGATCAGCTGCAGGGCTCTGGCAAGCTTTCTTCTCCTGCCCTTTGCTTGCTTAGGATTTAAATGTGTTGGAAGAGATACTGTCATTTAGGATAAATGGATTGATGAGCCTTGAATCTTTACTGTAGAAAGAGATGGGGAAGTAATAGCGAAACTCTATTTGTAGAGTGTTGGGATCTTGGTGCAGCAGCTGGAAATGAACTTTTGAGAAAGACCACAGGTTTCTCAGCAACTTTGGGCTAAGATACTGAAATGAAACCATTCTGAACTCACTTATGCTTTAGGTTAGGTAGACCCGTGTTAGTGATTGCATTCTTTTTTTTTTTTAACTATGGGAAGGTAAGAATAGTAATAATAAAACCTGACCACATTAATAATTTCAAAAAAGGCAGATTTTAGATGTCTACAAATAGGCCCCTTGTAGAATGGCATTTCATGTCTACTCATGCCATGAGGATCCTCTGGTAGCAGCAAAAATCCTTCTTTTTAATGGTAAATGCCCAGACACTTTCTGGTAGCAAGGTAAGAGACCAAACCCTGTTGTAATCACGAGATGACTGAATCATTAATTGGATCAAGAGCCACAGAAGTGCAATAATCTAGTTTTAATGTTTTCCCTATGGAAGCAGGAGGAGGCTTTCAATTTCCAGGTTGTTTTAAAGGACCAATTCTCTTCCTTTAGCATCAATGTAAACTTTGTCACTCACTCCAGTGCAGTATTAGACCTATGAAATCTCACAAATAAGTTCAGTTGCTTTTAGTTCTTACCGTAATCTCTCCACTTCTGCATCATCTACAAGAAAATCTCTTTTTTGGACCAGTCTATGGATCTTCTGAATCAGTTCATCCTCTCTTTGTTTCTCCATCTTTGTTTTTTCTTTTTCTGGTCAAAAACAGAGAAAAGACGCTATTACTTTGGATTCTAGGGGCCGGGGGGTGGACATTGCAGATGTCTAAGAATGAATTGCTGATTGAAGTCAATGGTTCTTCAGACCTGAGTCACCAACACCCCAGCATGTTCTGGTCACTGCCTTGTTTCTCTCTTCCACTTGCTGTTGTGTCTCATGAGCTTAATGGTCTGGAGAGACTGTGGGGCTTGCCAAGCTTACTTTAATATTAAGTTACTCTGCAAGACACAGCTTTGAATTTTTTAAAGAGCTTTGGTAAGAAAACAGTCTAGGATGCTTCATTGAAATCCATGGTACAAATTCCCTTTGACCTCAGGGGAAATGAGACGACACCAAAAGGAACCGTTGTTCTGTATTTTGTGACAGTATTGGCTGTTGACCGCAACACTTTTTTTTCTTATCTGGTAAGGCAAGTAAGCTGCAAATCCACACAAATAGCATCAATTATAAAATGTGGAAAAATAAATGGAAGTGTTTATTTTCTCTGTGCTTCAAAAATCTGAATACTTAATATATTGTCCTTGATAATTGGCCAGTCTGTAATGACTAGGTTGTCTATAAACAATGATTTTTGTGACATGAAAGATGTGCCTGTCACAAAGTAAAACTCATGAATGTTAGGGATTACAGAGCTGTAGTTTAAGGCTATAACGCAAATGCTAGGTTTGAAGATTTCTCTTAACTACAAGTGAGGCAGAGATGAGGAAATATGTGGGCTGGGATTTGCCTCTGGCTTTCTCAAGAAGTTGAAAATGTTGATTAGCTGAGAAGACACTTTGCATTCAATCAAGAATTTTGGGTTTGAGCAGTAGAAATGCGTTTAGAGAACCATAAAATTAGGCACAATAAGAGTTGTGGGAAGAAGGGTGAGCTGCCTGCAGTCTGATGCATCTGAGCTATGTTATGTCTGCTGATTGAACTTAAAAGATATTTTAAATGGCTAAAATCAGACATTTTAAAATAGCTGTTTAATACAGCTTAATTTTGGATCATGGGCTTCAGGATGCATACTGCTGGGAATTTCTGCAACAAATCCATTCCTTAGTGAGATAAAAGCACCTTGAATGTATTTCTGAGACAATGAACTTCTGTAAGTCTCAATCTCAGTCATACTCATTGGAGAATTTTAAATTATGGTCTGCCAGTAGCAGAGGCAATAATTTGTAATATAACATAAGGCTGCTTTGTCTGGGATGTATTTTCTGTGGTTTATCTTTTAGAAATGATAAAGGAAGGTGGTTGTCAACTGCTATGAATATTTCAAGACCTCTACGTTGTTACCTATGGAGAATTCCTGTGATTAATGCTGAATTTGCAGCAGAGAAAAAAGGAGAATGCTTAGAAAACACTGCATTTCTTTGCTTTGCCTCTTATGTCTACAGAGCAAGGGATCGCCTCTCACTACTGAAGGCAGAAGCTACTTTCTACTTTCTTTCAATCTGTCTTCCTCCCAGCCTGAGGTGTGCTGTCCCATGATATCCTTCCAGAAACTGCCTGCCAAAGATGTGCATCCTGAATTGTGGCAAAGTACTGCATACTCTGTGTACTGGAAGCCTGGTGTCTACTGAAATTGGCTAAACTGGGTATACTGAAACCAAAGAGCAAGTCTCTATACAAATCTGTATACTAATGGGAAAAATATGATGAAGGTGTTAAAAATGAACCTGTTTCTGGAAAGTGTTTTTCTAGGTTAGGCACATGTTGTATTAGCCCTGCATTCTGTGTGAATGCCAGCAGGCTTTTTTCTTAAGACAAGAGTATTCTTGTTGTGAGTCTGCCAAAAGGTGGTGCTGCTGGAACTGTGCATACTTAATTCTGAAGTTTGCTGACATTTGCAAAGTGCTAAGCAGAAACTGCTGTCTGTGGATCTCTGCTTAAGACTTTGTGAATGGAAAACAGTTTCTAAAAGGTTAAAAAGAAATCCACAAAAAAGAAAACTGACCAACCTTAAGTCTCAGTTGAAAGTACAGGTAGGAAAGCTGCAGACTAGAAGAGGCAAGGAGAATCACTCAGACATATTTTCTAGGATTCATAATCCTTTCCACTATCATTTAAACCAGTAATGTATAAACAGTGTTGTTAGAAATTAAAAATGTGACCTATAAGTAACTAAGAAGTATAAAGAAAAAGAAAGATTATGAATCCACTTTTGTGTGCAAAGAAAAGTGGAAAAGTTCTTATACAACTAAGAATGTATGGCCTCGGAGTAGATGCCTGTTTCCCATTTCATGAGTGACCTTCTGTCTCCTTTCTGGGGAGAAAGTTGTCCTTTAACATTGCAAAATAAAAAGTTGGCAGGAAAAATGAGGATAACCAAAGGTGAGTCAAAATTTGTCCTTAATAGTTAAGCAGCAGCAAATTATTTCTGAAGGGTGCTAGAGGCCATGGAGTAACACTAGTGTAAATGGCCCACTACTGTTGCGGAGTGTTTTGCAGGGTCTGTCTGTACTGTTTTTCTTGAACAGAGGAGGGCTGTAGTGAAGCAAAATTTCTCATTGATTTCACCTGGAGTTGGACTGCAACACTGCCTGCAACTCTGTCACTCCCTAGAGCAGTGAATTTGCAGAGAATTAAGGCAAAACACAAAGCAGACTTTTGCTCCTTGCTTTTTGTAGAAACCTGTTTTACTTTATTCTAGAAAGTAGATTTAACTACAGGTGTGACAATGAATTGGTATATCAAGCAGGGGAAAAAAAATCACATTCACAGTGATGGTTACAAATCCCTCTCTTTTCTCCTTTGTATTACAGGTATCTCAGCACTCTGTCTTTTCTACCTGACAATCTCTGTGCCACTTGGTTCCCTTGAGATTGCCAAGGGAGTGCAAGAACTAAGGAATGTGCACCTTGTCTGAGTGATAGTTGTAGGGTTGCTGCCAATGGAGTGGTGAAATACAGCATCAAAAGAAATTTGGAGACCAGGAGACTAAAGATGGGAAGGAAAAATAACAACTAGAAGAAAGATATGAAACTCAACCTTGGGGGAAGATTTCTGATTATTCCTGACACCATCCCCACCCATGCATCACCCCAGCATTATCCTAATATTGGGCTGGAGATAGCCATTACCTGGGATTGCTACCAAACTCTGCAGTTCTTTCTTAAGGTTCATAATGTCTTTGCACAGCTGGATGTCATCCATCCTGCAGAAACAGAAAAAGCATCATCAGAGACATGCAAACTCCATCCTGCATTGATGGGAGTGGCCAGATCTCATCTGAATATATGATGCTGTCCCCTTCCTGGGACCTGTGCATCAGCTTGAAAGGCAGAGGTTTAACCTTGGGGTACTGATACTGTTCATTCACCAATTTTAACAGACAGCAAAAGGTACTAAATGCCTGTTGAGCCCTTGATTACTTGTCTTACTGGGATCTAATTTGTGTGCAGGTCATATCTGTCAGTGCAGATTACTTCCAATGCCATTTGCTTTCTTGAATGACCAAATATTCTGGAACAGCCATCTGTATATTTAGTAGTCATGAAAAGACAGATGTGCCATGTTGCACATACTGCAGCAACAGTTTTCACTGGGGAAAAGAGCAAGAGTGGGAATAACAGGGAGTCTGGGAAGGGACAGCAGAAGCCGATACATTATTTGGCACAGCCGAGACAAGGTTTATATTCTACTACCAACTAACTTTGTGATCTTATTAATAACTTAGCCCTGATACTAAAGATCTGGAAACTGTCATCGGAATTTGGCATCTAACTATTTTGAGGTCTTGTGCCTTGGGTGAATATCTTCCATGGTTGACATGAGTGCTTCAAATCCTTGATGTGTGCAGAAAGTCCACTAATGTCAAAACACAGAAGATGGCTCAAAAAAAAAGAAAACCAGTAACATTAGCAGAAACAGCACCTTCAGTTCCTATTGAAACTGATACTGCTGCTATACTGAATTATTCCCCTGGAAGCTAGCAAACTTCAGTGTTAGCTTCCTGGCAAATGTTTTATTTTAGCATCTCAACCATATTAGCAGCCAAGGCTCAGGTGTTGGTTCTGAGGGCTGCATCAGGGGCTTCCATTTTGAAATCACACCCTGAAGAGTACAGAAAAGAGCCTCTGTGATTAACTGTACGTTCTTCAACTTGGATGTCACCAGCGCTATCCTCACCCACAGATCTCCGAGTCCTTGTTTCATAATCCTGTGCCTGAAGGGGGGATTGCCTGTTGCCTAAGCACCTGAAGGGTAGCTGAAGTGCTCTCAGAACATGGGTTGTCACAGTGGTACTTCAAAGGAGAAAACCTGAAAGAGTGTGTGCGTATGTGAGAGCAACCACATGAGAGATAATGCAGTCAAATTATTGAATTAAGTGAGGAGTGGAAAAAGTAGGTGTTTCTGGCACAAATAAGATTTTAATCATAACCTAAGAGCTTTTATTCTCACTGCTGCCTCTGCATGGAGCACAGGTCTCGGCAGGGAGCTGTCCTTCAGCTACCTTCCCCATGCTATTAAAACATGTTGATCTTTTTATTATTTGCTGCTATGGTTAACTCCATCTTGCCTATTCCACTACTTTCAGTGTACTAGAACAGCTATTCCTGCCTGCCTTTTACTTCTCCCTTTCCAAAATACAGCAGTGAAATACCTCTGATGATAACCTTTATTGCTGACCTCTTTTCCTCGTTCAGGTGCCACTGTCACCTCTGCTGGGGATCTGCTCTCCCACCACACATCTGCCTTGTCAGACTGACTTTTACTGGGACGATCAGCATGCTAGCCTCAGGGCTAGTCCATGGTTCACTTCTGTATGTGTTTAGAACATGTGGAGGCAGAGATGTTTATACTGATGATTATTCTTACTTGGGCTCCCCATGTTATTCATGCTGATCACAAGCAAAGCCTGTTTTACTCTTGAGATCCATCATGCTAAATGGCACTGAAATTACTTCTATCAATTAATAGTCTTAAACATTATGCTCTTAGGAGAGTTGATCTTCAAAATGTGCTGGGATGCAAGCAAGCCTCACAGCTCCTTATTCATTCAATGTTCATGGAGTTTGGGTGTCACATTAATATAATGAGTGTTAATATATTTGAGGAAAATGACCATGGTTAACACAGATGATGGTTTCTTGGTGAGAAATGTTCAATATTGAGTTGCTGTATTCAAATTATATCTAGGGGTCAGACCCTCAACTAGTGAAGAGACCAGCGAGTTTCTACAAGAGATCTCCATGACATACAGACAGAGGATATTCTTTTTTTTCTGTATCAGGTAGATTGGGCTTCATTTTGGGAAGATCTGAAAGACACTAATTAAAATACTTCACTGTATCAGTGTGGCTCCCTGCCCTCCTGAAGGAACTCCCAAAAGCTAATGTCACTTTAAAATTTAAATTTTAAAATACCATTGGCAGTATGTTCCAAGTGAGCATGATCATCAATGTTCAGTAGTCCCTACAGCCCCGATGCTCAATTTGTGGCAAAGGTACTGGGCTCATATTGCCCCTGTAGTTGCAATTCCTCCCATTATTTTGGCTCTTTTTTAATCTGACTGCAGAGCATATAGCTAGCATTCTCCATATATATTCTTAGCATGTCTTTTTCCTGAGACCTAAACTTTGTTCCTGCCTTGTAACTCACAGGAGAGAAGCAAATACGTGGCCAAGCACTTAAGGGCTGTAACAACTCTGTGACAACCTGAATTCCAAAAGTCATAAGCCAGATGACCTCTCCAGAGTCCCAGCTCTGTAGCCTAATGTGCTTTGGTGACAGACAAAGACTAAACCCACCATCTGTACCAATCCCCTTAAGTACATGCAATATCTTTCCTCCCATCTGTATCCCAAACAGCCTTTGTGTTTCATCCACTCCATGGTGCTGACTAGGAAAAAAAATATAAAATAAAAAGATATGGTTAAATGACTAAAGGAGAGCTACGGGACATATTCATGAAAACCATGTGAAGTTTTCATCCATCTGAGTTAGTTAATGAAAGCATGAGTTATAGTTGCTTATAACTATAAAGCATGTCACACATCTGCTAGCAAATAATACTGAATGTAGATCTACATTTGCTGTCCTGGGCAAGAGTCACCTGGCTGCCCTCAAAGAAAAGGGAAGAGGAGGAACTCCTGGGAAAGAAAGGTCTTGAAAGGCTGTTCAATCTGTACTGGTAATGTGAACATTCCTTTCTTCACCCCCTTATGCTCTGGTTTGTGGAGCAGTTACAGGAGGCCCAGGAGAAGTTAATGCTGTTTCTAAAAAAAATAATCAAATCCCAGTGGATTTCTCATTTGAAAGTTGGATAGTCAGCAGGGTTTGACTGAGAGCACATTTGTATTACTGTGAGACCTCTTTAGGAACTAAAAAGAGCTTTTGGGAATCTTAAAGAGAGCAAGAATCTGCAGAGTAGAGAAAACAAAACTCCTTTGGGTCCCCAAACCTTCTACAGAGAAGCTGGAGAAACAGGCTGAGCCTAATTCTGCAGCATTTTCTCTCCTATGTTATAAGTCAAATCTATCAGAGTGCAAGACGGGCAAGAGGAGAAGTTACACAGACTATTGTCCAGCTTATTTGAGAGCACTGTTATGCTCCCTGTGCACCCGGTGCTTTTCTCGAAGAAGAGCAGCACAGTCAGGTTGCTGGTCTGTGCAGAATGCAATGGCTTTTCCCCTATAGATACAGCATGGTGAACAGTACTAAAATGACACCTTCTGCCTGTTTAAGTTATCCACAAAGCTCCTCAAGACATTTGCATAAAATTTGCAATATATAAACAACCTTTGCTGAACTCGCTGTTCTCTGCAATACATAGTACGTTCTTTCCAGTCCCTGTGAAATTGTTTTTGATGTTGTAGGAAAAACATCAGTAAAGCAAACAGCAGTTACGATATGTCAGTTTTTTCCCCCAGAGCTGAGCTTTAAATGTCTGCCCAGCAATCTTAAACACATGAATTATGAGAAAATATTTCTCTTATTAAGAGCCCAAATCCATTCCTGGAGTAATTGCAATAGTATTGAACTAGGGATGAATTCTCAGTGTGCTTTCATGTATTCCTGACACACAGTCTGCAATTCTGTTTTTCTGCTTCTTGATGGCTTAGCGCAAGAAACCCTCTGTATGCTTGGAGATATCACATAAGCACGTATTATTCTTTTCTCTCTTTTAGTATTTTAAGCTATATCATCAAAACCTAAAAGCAGACTCTCTGCCCAAAAAAAGATAAAATAGCTCATAATGAATAAACAGCATGAGCAAAAGATTTTCTAAACATGTCACAAAATGACAGGAGAATAAGTGGGTCGGAAGAGTCTGCAGTAATCTGGCACAGTGACTCAGCCCCCATACGTGTTTCTGTGGTCCAGTTACCAGGAGAAGAATGCTCTGAGCACTGTCATTCCCAAAAGATCTCCAAGTGAGGTGAGAGCGTGAGTCACCTCTGCCGTGCACCATCTGGGCTGAGGGGGAGCAGGGCAAGGCAACAGAGAGGAGACCTCCCATTCAGCTGTGTCCTGGCAGTCTCGGAGGCTGTGAACATAATAGCAGGCAGGACTTAAAAAAGGAACATTCGCTACTGAACACAGAGGAAGTGTTTTGTTTTAACAGAAATTATTCCATAACAGCTAAATTTTTCTGTCTTCTTTTCAGCTGAGGAAGAAAACCAAATTCCCTAGTGTAAGACCCAGGTACCATCTAGAGCCATGGATGGGGGGAAAAAAAAAAAAAAGCAAAAATGATAGTAAAAGGCAGTAGGAAAATCACTAAACGCTCACCTTAATGGTCAGCCAAAGAAAAAGAGATGGCCAACAAGTGTCAAATGCTTAAGATTTGAGAGTAAGAACTATTAATAACAGCTACATAAGCATCAAATATCTTTTTCATTGATTTCAGGACAAGCAGAGCAGTTCAGCATGTCTAGAGAGCTGCTGCCTTTGCTGAATGACTTTCAAAGCTAGAAATAGATCTGTGCTCCCTCTAGCATGTCTGTACGAGGAGGTCTGAGATTCTTTTGGTTTCTGTAATTGCATTAAAGTGCTTGAAGTTAAAAAATGAATGTAGAGTGGTTTTGTTGGTTTCCTTCCCTCTCTTCCAAGAGGGTTTGCAGGCACGTCGGTTATTTTTAGTTCTGTTTTAATATATTCCTGTCCCAGAAGTAAAATGCTTGTAATTGTTAGAGTTTCTGAAGACTTTGATAGTGCCAGTCTAGGAGATGGCCTAAGAATCAGACATCATGCTAAGTCACAAGTTGACACAATTACATGTATCTGGAGAAGGTCTCAATATAAGGATCGGAATATCATCTCCTTGGTAGTGTCACTAAAGAACATGCTGAACACCAGCCAAGAGCAGCCAGTAGTGATGGAGAAATTTGCGTGATTGAGGTAAAAAGCTGTGTAGAAATAAAAGAGAGTTGCTACAGACAGAGCTGGCAACGTGTGGTCAAGCTGCAGGTTCGTTAAAATGAGGACTGAGGCGGGGAGGAGGGACATCAGTGGAGCCTGCCTTTGGGGACTGCAGGTGTGTAAGGCCTCGCCAAAGCTGTGGGGAATCTGGGATGGTAAAAGTATTCCGGGAATAGAAGAAACCAAGGAGTTTTATCTGTGTCCCTCTTCTACATTTGACTCCATTTTGTCCCTGTCAACTCATCTTAGTTTCTTAAAAGCTTCTAATTATAAATCTGTGAAATCACAGGCAACATTTAATGAAAATAGTACATGTTGTCTGAGTCATTATGGTGTGTGTTTATCACCTTGTTATTTAGCTCAGCACCTGGTGCTGCTCAGGCTGGAAGATGCAGAACTGGCAATTAAGATAACAGATTGCTGACCAGCCTGCTTGGCAGGTCGGGTTACAAATCAAAAGTCCTATGATTAACGTTAACTATTAAAATAAATGTGTCTCTCTTTTCTTGTTAAAAGTGCTCTCTGGTGGACAAACAGTGGATAGAAGCACTGGACCACAACTTGCAAAGTAATGTAATTCAGCTGTCATTTCAGAGAATTGAAGATGGCAGGCCTTGAAAATCTCAGTCCCCGGAGTTCATATTTAAGGCACATTTCACAGAAATTCAGAACAGTGTCTAAAGAAGCTGTCTGTATTTCATTCTCACTGACATTGTTCAATTCTCTTGAGCTTGGCCATCTCCTCTGCCAGTTAGGAAGTTTTACTGTCAACTTCAATAGTAACAAGAGGAGCTTTCCTGGAAATGCCCCGCTGTGGAGGGGAATACTTCTCTACATGGCAAAAATTAACTAAGTTAATTTGTCTAAAAAAAATACAATAGAGAAGTTAGTTAGATTTAAATTCAGAAGTATCTAACCCCATTGCAGTACCATACAGAAGACTGCATGTAAAAGCATCAGGCCAATATATGTGCATGGTTCATTTAAACTGGCCTGGTAGTTTTATTTTTTGTTATTAGGCAGCAGAAGTAGGAAATTCTAGGTTTGGCTACATATTGTCTTTAGCAGAGTTGATGATAAATTTCCTTCTTAATTTGCCTCTATATTTGACCTTTTCTTATTTTTAAAACCAGAAGAGCAGTTATTTGGTATCAAAGCCAAAAAGAATATAAAGGTATCTGGTATAAAATTAAACACTGACAGTCCATTTCTGGACTTTTCAATTCACTGTTGACTCATGACTGATCTATACTCTCCTATTTATAGCAGAAGGCAAGTGAGAGAGACCGCAGAAATACCACAGGTCAAGAGTTACACGTTACTACAGAGCATCCTTGCCTACAGGAAGATCAACTGTGCCAAAGAGCGGGCCACAGTAACTGTGAGTACTACATATGTATGCTGTATTATGAATACATTATCTTGGATACACGGTCTCATGGGAGACAATTCATTCCACCATCCACTCATGCAAACCAGACCACAGGGAGCTAAGAACTGGGAAATCAAAATGAGTTTGGGATTAAAGGTTACATTTGGACATACAGTGCTAAATTACTGACTTACTTAAAAATTACTAAATCAAAATATTAAAGATACCCAGAGCTGCTCTCTCTTAACAGCAATTTGTGACAACCACAATATATATTCAATGAAGAAAATGCTATTTAAAGAAAATTTTCTATTACATAATTATTATCCTAGCTGTCCAACAGAGATGATAATGAAAATTCCTCCTTTTACATTTTTTTTCTAAGACACAAACATCTCAACTAACGGGTACTAAGTCTACAATTCATTAAATACTTTGCTAACAATATGTTTATCATTACACACCAATAAAAATGTTTTTCCTTTCTGAGCATTTTAACACAGCATTTTTACTGCCACACAGTTGAAAGTGTAACATATTTTCCTCCGGGGTTGTTTGCTGTCGAACAGGGCAAAGGAGATGGATCAGCAGAGAGATCAAACTGAACAAAGGCATTTTTCTTTCCTCCTTGAGAGCTGATTTGTAGTTACACTTTCAGCTTAAAGTGCACAGTCCAGAACTTTGCAATCCTGTCCAGAACTCATGTTCCTGAGGCTTCCAGGCTCCCATCTGCAGAGCTGGGAGGCCCTCATCAGAGCTGGACCTTCTACAGTGGGCATGCTGACATCCTTGAGGCTCCCAGGTCCATGGCAGTCCCCTGGAAATGCTGTCCCTAATCTCAGAAGCCTCAAGCTTGGAATATCTGACTTCTCTTACAGAAACCAGGTTGTACCATTTCCCAGCTTACGTTTCCAGGTTATTTCCTCAAGGACTCTGGGTATTTGCAAGTGAGACACCATTGCAATGTGCTTGGGATGGGAAAGGTGAATGGGGACATACAGTCACAGCCCAAATTAATCCTATCTTGCAGAAGAGTGTGTGCCACACCAGGCTGTATCAATGGGACAGCCATGGTATCCCTCATAAAGCTGGCCTTGGTATTTTTCCTAATGGTACCTTATGAAGCCAATAACCTGACATGTATATTTATTGAAAACTATGTATAATCACACAACTGCCTCCTTCTCTACACCATCCCAAAGTACATCCTGTGTTCCCAGAGCAAGATACAATCAGGAAAAAAAAAGGATGGAATTCACAGTAAATTATATTGTATTGTTAAGATAATAGAACTGTGAAGGAGAAAAGATTCATTACTTCTTTCCATGAAAAGACAGATCTTACCAGAAAACACTGATGACAACAACTCTATTCATGAAAAAAAAAATCTGTTTTTGTTGGTGTTATTTCTTTGCACTGTAGTAACAGCTAGGTGCCAAACTCAGAGAAAAGTACTATAGATACTGTACATATAAGTAAACAGTCATAAGGGAATTCCATGCTTCGCCTTAGAGGAGAGAAAATAGTATACAGTACAAAGACAAAAAGTAGCAGAGAAAGAATCAAAACTAGCCCAGAAAGCAAAAGTGAGAACACCTGCTTGGCAATATATAGCCAGCGAGTTATCACTGCTATTTACACCTTTGACAGTATGTTTCTCTCTTTACGCTCTCCCTCCCTCTCACCCTTGCCCAAGGTGATGCTTAGTCTGTGTCACTGTTGCCACACGAGGCATCAAGCCACTGAGAAGTCACAGCTGATGCCATACTACTGAGTCACTAGAAACAAAGATAAAGTATTTGGTTGAAAAAATAATTAAAATTTGAAATTAACTTTGTTCATACAAAGACAGCAATCATTGCTGCCTCTTCTCCCTTCAGAATGGAAACACTCCTCATAAGCAGGCTTTATAGTATAGTCTTACTTTTCGAGTTTAGCCAGTAACGAGAGACTGACTGTTTCATAGAATCACAGAATCATAGAATGGTTTGGGTTGGAAGCAACCTCAAAGCCCATCTAGTTCCAACCCCCCTGCTGCGGGCAGGGACACCCTCCACTAGACCATGTTGCCCAAGGCACCATCCAGCCTGGTCTTAAACACTGCCAGGGAGGGGGCATCCACAACCTCTCTGGGCAACCTGTGCCAGTGCCTCACCACTCTAACAGTAAAGAATTTATTTCTAACATCATCTAATCTAAATCAACCCTCCTTCAGCTTAAACCCATTCCCCCTTGTCTTGTCACTACACTCCCTGACAAACAGTCCCTCACCATCTTTCCTGTAGGCCCCTTCAGGTACTGGTAAGCCACGATTAGATCTCCCCAGAGCCGCCTTTTCTCCAGGCTGAACAACCCCAACTCTCTCAGCCTGTCCTCATAACAGAGGTGCTCCAGCCCTCTGATCAGCTTTGTGGCCCTCCTCTGGACTCGCTCCAACAGCTCCATGTCTCTCCTGTACTGGGGCCCCCAGACCTGGACGCAGTACTCCAGGTGGGGTCTCACAAGAGCGGAGTAGAGGGGCAGGATCACCTCCCTCGACCTGCTGGTCACACCTCTTTTGATGCAGCCCAGGACATGGTTGGCTTTCTGGGCTGCAAGCGCACGCTGCCGGCTCATGTTGAGCTTCTCATCAATCAATACCCCCAAGTCCTTCTCCTCGGGGCTGCTTTCAATCCATTCCTCGCCCAGCCTACAGTCGTGCTTGGGATTGTGCCGACCCACGTGCAGGACCTTCCACTTGGCCTTGTTGAACTTCATGAGGTTCTCACGGGCCCACCTCTCCAGCCTGTCAAGGTCCCTCTGGATGGCATCCCTTCCCTCCAGCGTGTCGACCACACCACACAGCTTGGTGTCGTCGGCAAACTTGCTGAGGGTGCACTCGATCCCACTGTCCATGTTGCTGACAAAGATGTTGAACAGTGCCGGTCCCAGTACCGACCCCTGAGGAACACCACTCGTCACCGTTCTCTACTTGGACATTGAGCCATTCATGTTCCCACTTTGTGTGAATCTACTAGACCTTACTGCACTCATTATAAATTAAACCATAGGATTTCTAAGTTGGTTAACTGAAGGTTATCATCACCAAAAGAATTAACCTCTCACTTCTCAGTTCTTGTGTAGCTGGATGTTGCTTCCCTTTGCAGTGGTTGCATAAAGCCAGGCAATCAGCAGACATACCTGTTCATACTTTAAATAACAATGTGCTGTGCGTACTGCAGAAGACAAAGGTGAGAATCCTCTCTGACCTCTGTTGATGTGTAATTGTCCTCAGAAGGAATATGGACTATAAATTTTTCTCCATGATGAATCTGTCCTGAATTTGAGATTCCACCATTATGTCCAATACCCTATAGAATGACCATTACTGACTATCCCACCTCTACTACTACTACTACTAGCAATGGGTACACCGATGTCGCAGCAGCAAAAGAGAGATGTATGGGGTTTTTGCAAAGTGGGAAAAGGATAAAGGTTAGAAAGGCAAGTAAAGAAAAAGTAAGCCTGATCTTGGAAGCAAGAAAAAAACCCCAAACCAGGGATTAATTATGTACTCAGGACAGCTAAGGAAGCTGTGGCACTGCTAGTATGAGTTTACTACCAGGGCAAAGTCAAGTTGCAGCAAACTTATCTACATAAAATGTAATTATTCCTGGGATTACAAGTAAGCAAATGTAACAGTGTAAAATGGTCTAAAACCCTGAATGGATCTATGGAGAATTTGGATGCTGTAGAGATTATGAGCACTCCGGAGAAGAGGGAGTCATCTAATAGTGTGTCACGAGAGTGTACAAAGACAATGACCAATTTTAATTTTGCAAAGTCAATGTAGAGGTGAATTTTGCTTTTTCACAGTATTAGTTTAGCAATGTAAAAACCACAGAGACTTTAAGCAAATACTCTGTGTATTATATTTATAATATTTTTACTGATAAAACAAGTTTAATGAGGTAAGTAAAACCAGTTTCAATAATTGCCTAAAGCAACCTAATAGGGCTTACTATTTAATAGCTTATATTCCCTATACATTAAAAAATTGCCATTCACCTACATAGCAGAAATAACCACTCCCAAGACAGCTATCACAGGTGGAAGCAACTTCCACAGTTTTTGTTCAAGGTCATCCAATATAGCTGGCTTCAACTTTTGTTTTCCATCTGGAAAGCCAGCAGTATCAGGCCCTGCCAGATTTCCCAAGGAGCACATTTCATGATGGCAGTGAATGCTACTTTATAAGAACTCCGTGCCTCTTCTATTCACAGCCGTAGGCAGTAACTGCGGGTGATAAGATCTCACCTATACTGTTAATATTTACTGGGCCAGAACATGCTAATACATTTTAAAATGCATTAATTTTGCACTACTAATGATTTTGAGGTTCAGTTTTGATCTGTTCCTCTATCATATAGAGCTCTGAGGTTTTGCTGCCTGTCTCCTCTGTCAGCTAAACTGAGCTAACACACGCATTATCTATTTTTACAATCGTGTCTTTCAGCACGATAGATTTCCATGCCCCCCAGTGATATGAATCCTAAATTGCTTCTGAAGCCACACACAAGTATCCATAACAGTAACACATTAAATGTGCAACGAAGAGGATGCTGTCTGAGCAGCTCCCTCGGCTTTTGGGTCTATTATCTCACCAGGAAAGAAAAAAAGGAAGTGGGACAGGAGAGCGAGAAAGGGAGAGAGAGTGTGCACGTTCTGAAGTGGTATGTTTGCTTTCCTTAGCAGCAAAGACAGATTGAAAATTTACTGTTTGACCCAAACCTCTTTTTATAGAGAACATTTTAAGAAATGAGCTGAGAGAAGCCTGAGAAGCGAATTAGGGGGAACGCTGGCTAGCTATAGACTGATGCTTTTCCGTACATATTGTCTCCTTCGTATCAATACGTGCTGAGTCCTCAGCTTTTCTGAAAATAAACTCAGAAGAGCTGGAGATAGCATATGATGGCTTTAAGCTATATTTTCATTTCCTGGGCTGGCTGGAGATGGTCACAACAGCTCCTGGCTTAATTTTATGAAATTTCACAATATCAGTAGCATAGGAGAGATGCTACAAACAGCCACAATTGCTACATAACCTTGACATATCCTGAGGAGGTCCCGCCTGGGCACTAAGTGAGACAGGGTCTTGAGACAAAAATAGGATTCGATAATGTAATTACAGAGCAAATCACAGTGCATCTGCTCTGCTGTGACTGTGGCTGCCTTAACTAAAATGTGATTGCACAACGTAAATTGTGGCCTTACCCAATTGAGGAAGGCTTGATTTCATAATCTGAAAATTGGTTCCATGTAAACTTTAGGTAATTCTTCATAGCAAGCAGGTATTCAACTGGAAATAGTACAGACTTCCTGGATATGAAGAGTACAGCTGTCTTCAGCTGCCCTCCTTTTCTTTTCAAAGGAGGAAATAACAGCATGGAGCAAAGCAAAGGACAGGCTTACAAATGCTAATATCTGACTTGCAATTTGCTCCAAGGTCTGAGAAACAGTCGTGACCTGCTAATCAATTGCTTCAACTGATTTTGCTTTATTTCTTTGTATTGATAAAAAGAAAAACAAGAATTATCAGAAAGCTGGCCTCTTTTAAAGCATACACTACAAGATGAACTGTTTCATTGTGGTATATAGCATGTAATCTGTTAAACAGATAAAAGCGTTCAGCTGCTTCCCTTGCTTTTCAAATAAAAATATTTCAGGGGACGGGCTAAGAACACGCTGTCACACATCTGATTTTATTGAGCTTCACTGAGCAAAATTTAAAAGCTGTGTTTTGCAGTAACAAAGTCTCACAAATTTGAAAATCAGAGATGTCAGTTGGAGTTTCCTGTACTGTACGTTTTTGCTTCACTTCAGAGTTCCACAAAGTTACACTGTGTAAATGTATCTTTAAGTGCTATAGCTTCTCATTACTGAAATGAGGTTTCACATTATGCTTAGTACACCAGTACAGAATTTCCACATCTGTCTGCAAGGCAAAGACAAAAGAGTGTACAAAGGACTACAAAGCAGTACAAAAGAGAGAAAAATCACATGTAGTCAAACTGTACAGATATTTATGGTCTTCACACAAAAATTTTTGGTGTTTCATTTTTAAACAGGGTAAATCCTGTTCCCACTGTTCTCGCTGAATGTTCACTTTCCCTGTATTTTGGGGAAGTTTTTCTTTAGCACAGTGATAGGTAGACTACAAAATATCTGTATTTGTCTAAGAGTAAACACAGGTATTCCCCTTCAACAGCAAATTATTGGTCTGTCACTGAAAACCAGTATCTGTTGCTCTGTGGGCCTGTTACAGAGATGCAGACAAATTTCAACACCTTCTTAAAGATATCTTCTGAAATTTAAAATAATTTTGATGGATACTAGTACATACCTGGTTTGTCCACCAGTCAGGAATGATGCTGTTTCTGGAAGCTGTCAGTAGATGTCTGCCAGAGAGTTTAATTTTTCAGAGCTGTGCCCCATGAACTGCAGAGAGTTCTGCTTTGCGCCGGGGTACATGGCTGCCTTGGGTGCTGTACTTGGGGTGATCTGAGCAGTGTGTGTTTTTGTTGAAGGACAAGTGGGAGACACATGCATTAACAGGCCTGCACCCAACTATCCCCTGGTTTTCATGAAGGCCTCCTGGGATGGACTAGCCAGCACTCTGTTGCCTCTCACCAGAGCCAGGGGCATTGGAGGTGATCACTAGAAAACCAGCTTTTTGAGGGCCTTAGCTGGCAGCCCATGGCCCTCTATGCCACACAGCCCAGCAGACAGTAAGGGGAGCACACAGAGTTTGTGAGGAAGGAAAAAAATTCCTCAAATCTGTTGCAAGAGGAAGGTGGGTGTCAGGGGAAGCGTTGCTGCAGTGGCCCCAGAGGTAGGGCAGCCATTTTGTATTGTCTGGTTGAGCTGCCACAGAATGGCAGCCATTTTGTCTCTGGCAGCCGCAAAGCTCATTTCACTTGTGAGGGCAAGCAGTTAGCATGGCTGGTGTGGCTCTGCGGTGGGAGGGCCCCTATGAAAGGCTCCCTCTAAACTTCAAAAATAAAGTGTGCCCCTTATTAAAGGAATGTTTGCTGCCCTTTCTCTTCTTTAACCAGAATTGTAAACCTGCAGGCAGGTGAGGCCTCTTATCTGGTGATTTACCAACTTCAGTATGATGTGAGTTACTGTTGCTGACTGAGTGTCCAAATCTCTTTCTAAAGGTGGAAAATTTCTTCCTGATGAGATTAACCTTTCTGCCGATGGCCCAGAGTGAAGATCGTGAGTAATTTTAATATCCAGTACAGCACAAAGCAGCTTGCTTATTCACAGAGTGAGTGTTGCATAGAGGTGGGCGGAAATTCATAAACTAAAAAAACAAGCTGTGATGTTTTAACTCAATCACAGAAATATATATGAAATTTGTTCAAATATAATTGAAATTTTACTCACTTTGATTTTGAAAACTGAAGATCTGGGTCTGTTGAACTAATAGTATGTTTGCTAGACATAGGCTAGCAGATGAGATAGAGCCTGCTTGGGTATGTATGAGAAAAAAAACCCACATATAGTTTTGTATGGTTTTTGAATGCTACTCTGTACCACTTTTTAAGTCTAATACTATTAAATCCTTTTATTTTTGAGTTTAATCCCACTGCCTGATTCTCAAATACTTTAGGACTTGCTTTGAAATAATAATGATGATTAAGTATCTGGCTTTTATTTCTTCACCATCCCACTCTTTCTTTCACCCCTACTGGGTGACTCTTCTAAAGCTTTTAGTGATGATGAACTGTTCAGTAAAGATTTTATTTAGATACTGAAGTGTTACCAACCGTGAGTACTGTAATGTAACATTTGTGTAGTGACGTCAGAACAACATATTTCATTTTATCCCTTTTGTTGTCCTACAGATTCGTTAGTCATTGGTGTTACTTTGTTCAGTGGGGAGAGGGAATATTGACTTCATAGTATGAATAAGGGAAACTAATTAGCGTAGAACAACTTTAAAAACAGAATATAACTTGGCAACATTTGAGTCAGGCCCCACAAACTCAGGCTTTGCCTGTCTCATGCTCCAGTACAAAAGAAAACAATTAATAAAATAGTTGGAATGTAGAAACAGGATAAGAGAAGCCGTAAATTAGGGAATAGTCCTTGGGTATGAACTAGAAAAAGACACAAAGTTTGAGGCAACCTGATAAAGGGAGGCCCAATACGCCAACAAGCCTGGGATCATCTGGGCAGGATGGATAACAAGGTTGCTGAGCTTGCAAAACGGAGATAATGAAGAAGAGGTCACCCAACTGTGTACACTGAAGAAGAGGAGAAAGAGGAAGATTTGAGGAGGATGACCCCTGCCGACCACCTGAGAAAGAAACTGCGCAGGCGTATCAGGATATTAGCATATATTCATGAGTTCCTGGAATAATAATGAATATGTATTAAATTTATCGGAAACCTACTGAATATGTAAACTCTTTTGTAATATAAATCACGAACAATTTGTTTCTCGTCGAGACCCACGTTCATGGAAATACCCTGGTGCGACTCCCAGCGCTGCAATAAAGGATACCTGCTTAATAGTCACATTGGCTACTGAGCGAATTTTTTTTTTTATTCAGTATTACTATGGTAAAAGTAAGGCCTCAGTGCCTCAACTTTCAAAGCAAGAAAAGCTGTCTGTATGTTTTGCTAAAGACTCCTTCATGTAGAGTTCATGTCGCTTGAAGAGGAACATGTGCTATATAGATCACAGCTGAGGAACTGCCTGAAAGAATATTATGTTATCGATGATCTCACATATCAGCAGGAAGAGTTTTTACTTGTTCACGCACAGAAGTGTGAAAAATGCAAACCAACTCCAGGTCCACTGAGCATTCAGACCTTGCTAGGGTTTTGTGTTTTATCAGTTGGGTTTGGGTTTTGTTGAGTTTTTTTGTACTGGCTAACCTGCAGCAGTTCTCTGCCAAATGCCATTATTTTATGGGTACTGCATTTGTTTGGGCAAAATGTTGACACAACAGTTTAAAGACAACATGTGTTGTTGCAGAGCTCTTTCAGACATCAGTAACTGTGAGTTTTATTATTATCCCATTTTGATCTTCTTTGTGCATTGTCTTCAAGGAAAACAGTAATTTCAATTAGCAGTCTTAGAGCAAGTTCCTTCCATGGATTAAACCTGCATCGCTCTGACAAAGGAAGAGTTTGTTCTGATTTCCATCAGCCACAGGTCTAGCTTACAGTGGTTTGTTTTCTTATTCTTGAGTGTGACTATTGTTAAAATACAGTGCCTGTGCTGTGAAGAGTTATGGTAGTTGCTGGTGTGTGTAACTAAAGCTGACAGGCTGTATGCCTCTAACAGGAGGGAGCCATGCACTGTTAGGGCTGGTGATATGCTCAGAGCACAAGCCCTCTGGCTTATTTCTTTTTTTTTCTTTTTTTCTTTTTTTTTCCTTTTTTTTTTTTTTAAAGCACAGCTACAATGTACTTTTGTCCTAGCTTTAGGATCTGGCTACATGTGAATGGAAAAAATCAGTCATACAGAGAAACAGTGAGAAGAATGAACCATTACTTTTTAAAAGGTAGCTAGAGATGTAAGCAGTGGCTGGATGTGTGATACGGAATTATTTCACTGGGTTCATGCTTTTATAAGAACTAAAAAAAGCCCAATTTAACTCAAGAGAATTTCTACTATGTTGCTAACAGCATGAGGGGGAAAAAAGAGAATACAAACATACCACACATTTTGTCCATTACTATATGTATGTTTTATCCTTTTCTTATAATTGAACGAAAAGCTAAAGTAGTTACAAGAACGAAAGAGATCTGGTTCTCATTAAAGCTGGTCTTGAACTCAGTAGTCTGAGCGTAGATGGAGTGCTGACAGTTAGCAGCCACATGTTCAAAGTCGAGTCTGCCTTAAACCTGTCTGAGGCGACTCAGTTACATACGGTTGGTTGTATAGGTCATTCATAGGGGAATCTAGGCCTGTCAGAAGAAAACAATTACTAAAATTCATGACCTACATATAGACTTCTGGTCTTGGGACACTGGCAGTGCATTACTTCAGGAAACAACTGAAAAAATCTAAATGTGGCCACATATAAAGTCTTCTACAGTATGTCTATGAATTGTGTAATTTGTCTAGTTAAACAGATGATACAAAATTTGGACCACTGAAGTAACCGTGAGTTGTGCTGTTAATCTCAGAAAGAGGTCATTAAAAGACATTTGTCTTTGAAGACAAATGCAACCGAGACCCTCTGGTGAGTGTAAACTATCCAGAATGAAAGGCAGTAAAGAACAGATGCTGCTCCATTACTTGGACATCACTAGCAACATGCCTCTCACTTGTCAGGAATAAAATGTAAAAACATTTTTAAAAATGAGATAAACACAAACAGACATTTTTTTTGACTCCTAAAAGCTATTAAGGGAAGCATGTTCTAATTCTGGAGGCCTTTGGGAGTGAGAGAGGCTGCTGCTTCTTTCACTCTTGCTGAGCCAGTATAAAGAACTTGCCTGTTGTAAATGGGCTTAGAAAGATGGGAAGCCTACACAGGGCTTGAAAAATCATGATCAGTGCAGCCTTGGTTTACAAGTAGTGTCCCAGTGCAGAGACAGATGCTATCTCACAATTTCAGTCAGTGGTGTTAACAAACTGAGTTTAACAGCCTCAAGGATTAATGATATTCTGCCACAAAGAAGGGAGCAGTTGGGCTAGAAAGCTGCATGAATATCCCCAGAAAAGTCATCTTGGCCCACTGCTGCTGAAGGAGTGAGACAGTCTTTGGCAGTGGCACAGACCTAAGTCCCCCTTGCTGAAGACAGTGGCAGCAGCAACAAGCTAGGCTTTCCATGACTTAGAAAAGACAAAAAAGGGGGGCCATCTCTGGCAGTTGCTGCCTCTGTCACCTGCCTGCTTTGCTAATACCTAGGGCCAAACCTAGTGGAGACACTGATGCTCAGAAGAGCTTTCCTCACTCAGGCAGTGAACGGCTGGGGAGTGCTCTCGGTAGCTCTAGGCAGAGTGTGGATTATGAAGAGTACTGTTGCACAGTATGAATGTTAGTTATATTCCCCTTTCAATAAGCAAGCTCCTCTGTGTTAAATTCCCTACTCAAACACCTGCTGGGCAATACAGAGTAAAGAGTGTGATGAATGTGAGCATGGGGGAAATGAAGAGAACAGACTGGATACAAGAACAAATAGAACAAGTAAAGAACATGCAAAACGATGACAAGCGGATGTCTGCCATGGTTCTCATTCACTGGGACAGTTTATTTCAGTGCTTTGTTTGATATAGAAAAATGTCAAAAGTAGTACAGGGTTCAATGATGAGGCAGCTTCTGGATTACATTTATGTACAAGCCAATAACCAAGTAGTTATTTGACTACCAGGAGGAGGTATGACAAAACCTTTCCCATTTACTTTATTTGTACCACTACAGCATTATTAAAGGTCAGTGTCACTATTACCAGTCCTTTTTTCCAAAGGTGTCTAAGCAGTGATTCTGGGCTGAAGTCTTCTGGGGTAGTACTCAGAGACAGATGTCTGTGCTGTTTGAGGGTGAGGCTTTCAACTTGTGGCAGCGCGAGTCAGGGCACTAGGTCTGGGTTCAGCAGGTTTTAGCTCTACCAAGGCTCTTGGCCTGTCAGCAAAGGTGTTAGTTTCTGACCTCAGGTACTCACAGAGAAATGGGACTTCAAAATAATACACTCCTTATTAATAAGTCCTGGTCTTCTAAATTCAGTGATTTAGAAATATAAGCCATATTGACTTCATCATCAGAACTGGATTAATATTCACTAACCTTCAGTGAGGCTCCTATGCCTGACCCTTTTGGCAGTTTTGAAAATCTCTCTTGGAGTATTGCTATTTAATTTGACACATCAAAATGTGTTTTGTGTTCACAACTTAATGGCTTCCATTTAACAAATGTCAAATCTTGGCTGCTGTTAGTCCAGAACACAGTGTGCTCTCTTGTGACATGAACTAAGACCACTAATGAAGTGAGGAATAAAGCCTGAATTAGGTTACGCTGTGGAAGCTCCAAATCCCCTACCTGTTGATATTTTCTTCAGACAAATATCCTTCCCACAAAGGATTGAAGTCAGGTGTAAAAATATGCTCTGTAGACACGTACTTTACTAAAGTTTCCTTTTGTAAGTAATAGATCCCTTTTATGTCTTCTGCAAATCATGCTGAATAAAAAAAGTAATTTCCTTTGCAACTACAAAAATAATTTCCCAATGGCATTTTGCAAGCATTCACCTAACCGGGATGCTCTTTATCTTTCTTCCTTTTAAAATGTCAAGCAGATAAAAGTCTTCTAAATAGCATTCTTTCCTATTTTGATTAATTTTGCATAGTGTTTTCCCAGAAGCATTGATACTTACATAAACCTGAGTTCTGATTCTCTTCTGACTAAGACTTCCCGAAGCCTCTGGATCTTTGCCATCTCAAGCTCAATTTCCTCAGGCATCATTGTTGTTTCAGCCATTGAAATGATGTCAAGTTGATCTGTGTGTGAAAGCAGAGAAAATGAATTAAGCTAGTCAAACTGTCTTAATCCGGTTTTTTTTAGGAATGTAAATTTAATCACAGTACTATCTGACTATGGGGTAATTAATGTAAGTAGTAAAGAACATTCTAGCTGAATGCTACATTGACTGGTTTCTCTATTGTTTTGCTTATTACTCTCACTGTAACCATTTTGAAGTGAAAGAATCCCTAAGCCAAAGTTACATTCATTTTGTTAGTCACACTCTATCATACCTCTAAGGAATCCCAACCAAGTACATAGGTACTGTTCCTTAATTGGTATGACTACAAACTCTGAAAGAACAGCCATAGACTGCTACAGAACTTGCAACTCTGAAGAGTTCTATCTTGGTGCAAGTGCAGGCAATGAAAACTGATGAAGGTTTCCCATCTTTAACTCTTACAACTTTTTATGCCATTCCACCATCTAAGCTAAAGCCCAGACCCACTAGAGAGGAGCCAAGGATGTGATTAGAAATGACATAGGGCCTAACCCTTTGAGGGGCTGAGTGTTTCTTAGTAGGGCAATGAAATCAGTTGAGGAGACAAAACAGCACTCTGTAGTAATTACTTGGCAACTGGTAAGGCCAGGCTCCTTCTATGATTATTTCTCTATAATTGATGTATTACCTCTTCTAATCCAGAAAGAAACAGAGCTATGAATTGTGTTCATTGAAGGTAGAAGGAACCAATTTTAGAAGGTGGATTTGGGAAGGAGCAATTTAGCCTCTGGAAAATCTTATTCCAAGGGTTCACCATACTTGGCCTTCATTTTGAACAAGAATTGAGAGACTAAAAAATAGAGTGTCTGCGCGTTTTGGTACCCAAATGGAGACATATTCCTGAAAGCAGGGCTGTTTCAGCTGTATTGGTCTAAAAAAGGAAAACGGACAGGTCAAAATGTACTCAGCATGATTATGCAGAAAACAGGAGACAAAAAGTATCAGAAGAAAGGCTGTTCAATTAATTAAGAGGAGATGAATTCCCAAGTCCCTCATGACAGACTAAGCACAAACAGCTGAGAAGAATTTCTGACAGAAACTTGGAGTAGGAATAAAACTACAAAATCTCAACAAACACAGTCCCTGCATGAGCTTAGTTCACAAAGACCCGTTTTCCCAAAATGGAAGCAAAGTAAAGAAATTCTACAGGATATAAAGAAAATACATTTTCTTTATATATAAAAATATATTTTATATATATAGTTAAAGTTATCCTGCTAATATTGTCTGCAAGTTTTGGCTTCACTTCATAATGAAGAAAGTGGGCTAATAAATATTAAAATCACCCTTTCCCTCCCCTCACACCTTTATCTGGGTGTGTGGGAATGAGGAACCATAGCAAAGTCTTGAACTTAGTAGCAGAGTACCTAACATGCTGTGTTACTACTAACAGATGGGCAGAATTATAATTCAATATTCACTAGATGTTTACAGACATCAGTCAAAAGAAACGAGAACAAAGATTCTGTAAGTATAGTTTTGCCTCTTGTTGCTTTTTGGGGTTGTGGAGTTATTTTAACTGCTTGCAGCATAATTGGCTTTGGTGCAAATTTATTTTCCAAAAGTATTAAGCAGGAGATAGGAAGTTACTCTGATGCTACCATGAGTTAAAGCCAATAATACTGGTAATTAGAAAGATAAGCCACAAATATATTACACATAATACTTATTTTAAAATTAGTTCTCAAGAGCTCAGAAAACAGGAAAAAAAACCCCCACTATCTTATTCCCACTCTGCAATTCTAGCTGTAAATGCTACAGTGTTACCCCTTGGATCAGATCAGCTATCATACTGTGTTTTCAATAATTCAGGAGGGGAATCGTGAACAAGCCTTATGCCCTGAGCACGTGCTTAAACCAACACAAGAATTAGTGTGACAAGCAGTAGCTTAGTCTGACCTCTTGCAGAACAGTCACAGATTCTCCTTCACATCCCACTCAATGTGTACTTGAACCAGAGAAAATATTTTTGAAAGCTATCCAAAATTATGCAATGTTTTCAAAAGAATCAAAAATGTAAGCAAGGCACCACAAGTTTGAAAGTGGAGGGAAATAAATATAGAAACCACAAGATATTAAGTCGCAACTTGTCTGCAAACTTAGAGATGTAGCTAGAATAATACAGAGATATAAAGAGTGGTTTAGTTTCTCTTCATAGCAGTACTTGTGCTGTGAACGTACTGTAAGGTTACTAATTCTCATGGAGATCTCAAACTGGAAGGAGGATTGGCAAAAGCTGCATTAAGGGAACTTTGAGAGGAAAAGCCAGACAGGGCAGCTGAAATGAGAAGAAATTTGAAGGTGAGGATATAGAGAACTGAGTAGGGAGAGTGCTGGAAGAGATTAAGAGCCAATTCTAGAGGGGTAGACACGGTCTTCCAAGGAGAAGGAACTGAAGTAAATCCATACTTTATGCATGTTCACCTGTGCACTATTAAGGAATTATACCATTTTTGCACTGAACCTCCAGCTTTTCTAAACCTCCTTTCCTAACAGGTAAAGACTAAGTGAGCTCTTTTGACAGCTGCCAATTCCATTTATATAGGTGAGTCCATGGGTCTCATAAACCCAACATAGCTGCAGTATACCACCCACTTTGGCCCCCTCTGAAGAGTATGCATTTTTAAGGTAGGCTTTGAAGGAAAAGGCACAATTAGAACACTGTGTTTCCCAGAAATCCTGGAACAGTAGAGCACAGGTGTGAGGACACTCCAGAAATAGAAGCCTCTGAAGAGGCCACACGTCAGGATTCCCACCTCACACCTTCACCATTGCGATCCTCACAAATCACCAACCTGTTTGTGGCTGAATTTCTCTTCTGATATTGTGGATAACTGTTTGGCCTACCTGGCAGCAGCTATGCTGAAGGATAATTAATTATTTTTCATAAAATGGTTTGAGCTCCTGGGATGTAAACCACTTGGGAAGGAATATGTTAACATTATTAAGCCTTTGAGTAAAGGTCTAGCTCTGTCCCAGTGATGAATGACACCTTTAGTGCTTTGAGACATGATTCTCAACAACTTCACACAGAAGTCTCTTACCTTTTCATAAAAGAAAGAAGAAACCTTTTATTTTGTTTAAAGCAGGTATGCGTTAGTCAACTATTTTTTAGCATATATTGTTGTTAAGCTCCATTTCTGGTCATGAGCCAAAATTCATAAAGCAAAAGTGGAGACAACACTGAGATTAGTCACAGCCAGTGACAGGATGAAACTATTTTGTCTGCTCTGCAATCTCCAGGATAATTTTCAGTGACAAAGAAAGAAGTAAAATATTATTACTGTATGCACAAAGATATTAGCATGAAAATAATTACTATACAGAAATAAAATTATCAAGCTATTACATATAATAAGAGGGACTGAAGAGGTAAACCTGAAGCTATTTATGCATCTTTTTGCTTCAATTTAAATGCAGACTGGTATAGTTAAACTGGGTATTAACTTAATGATCACATTTCATCTTCAGTGTGCCAGCCAGAAATGGAACATTAGCCACCTGCAATGAAAAGCAACAAAAAATAAAATGCCTATTAAGTCAATAAGCACAAAGAAAACTTTAAAAGAAGCCTGAAGTGATACAATGAGAAATGGGAGAATGCATTACACCTGGTGTCAATAGTTTCCGACAAATTGGTAAGGAATGCTGTAAGGAAAAAGTGATTATCAGAAAAAAATCCTGCTACTGTCACTTGATGCAAGCATATTGTTCACTGAGAAGCTCATTGTGCTCTACAACCATTAACTGGTTTAATTGTAACTTGGGAGTTCTGTTATCACCATCTTTGTCAAAGACAGATGCACGGAGAAGGCGAGGTGTATCAGTAATACAAAGGGACCCAAACCTATGCTGTAGAAACACAAACCAATGTCATTGTTATTCTGGTGGTATCCACGTGCTGAACAGCAATCAGACCTCCACTTCATAAACACCTAAAGCAGCATGCAGGCACTTTGCAGTCTAGACGCAGTAAGAGCTGAGTTGCTTATGGAAACATAGCAAGTCTGTGGCAGAGCCAGCACGAGGTCTGCTGGATCAGTGCCTCTTCAGGACATTGTTTATCCTTTTTCTTGCTTGTGAATCTGTTGCTGTTGGAAACTATCAGTCACTCAGCCTTGAAGTCATCTCAGCCATTTAGCAACAGAAGAGCTCCAGCACAGGTAAGGGTAATGGCCCAGCTATTCTGCCACTTTTTTTTTCATCTTTGACATGGATGAACCACCTTAAATGGGACTGTGTTTGTTCAATCCATGACTGCTGAGAGCTCTTTAAAAGACTGCAGTACAAATCAGCTGCATGTCCTCTCTAATGTGGACACCACTCAGCAACAAGCCTGGCTGCTCAGCCCACTCAATTACACTGCTTCAGCTGAAAATTATTTTAAGTCATTGTTGTCCCGGATTGGATTTAAACTGAGCAGTATGAGGCCTATATCCAGTCCCTTGAATTGTCCAATAATAAGATAATCCTTGTTAAAATACTGTTAATGGCTAAGTTTTGTTCCAAATCTGTGTCAGCACTTTTGGGGTTTTCTCAAGAATCCAGTGGAATTCTCAGAATAATCCTTTTTCACTGAAGTATATTAAATGTTAATAGAGCACGGTGCAGCAAGTGTGCTCTTAATGCTGTTTCAGGTATCAAAATCAAGACTTTCAAGATGACTATTAGTTGATGAGCCAAAGCAGAATTAAGCATGAGGCACAGGTTAGAGACAGATGAAGAGAGAACCAGATGGTGCAACTTAAAAACAACACAATTGGTGGAAATCAAAATAGTTGTATAATGCAGAAAAATAAATTGTTATAGTACAAAATATTCCAGATAAAAAATGTTCATGTTAAAAGAATCAGATGAGCCCTGTAGTTTGTCACTAGTTTGTCATCTGGAGGCACTAATGACTAGTCTGGTAGCCAGGCCTTTTACTATACCTTTTACTGTTGCCTCAATGTATTCAGAGGCCCAGAGTTGTTTTTTTTTCTCTTTGATTTAACCCATTTGGAGCAGGATGCAGTGACCAATAACTAACCTGTGAGAAAAAAACAACATCTAATTGCTTATTCCTAATCTAGCTTGCTGCAGCATTCTATTACTGTGAATCCTAACAATGATTAAATTTGGCATGTGTGTGGAATGGTATTTATTCAATGTTTTATGCTGGAATTACCATATAAATATAGCTAATAGCTAAACACAATCCAAACAGCTGCAATATATTTTGTTCCTGGCTTTCCTAACAGGCAGGCAACATTGCGCAATTTAAAATGGGTAGACTGGAGGAAAGGGCAAAGGTGGCATAGGATAGTACCAGTGTGGAAGTGACCTGACTGTCACGGTGCTGAGCACATCCCCACCACTCCTGCTGGTTTGACTGCCTGGGCTCAGGGCTGGTTCGGACATGGTGCAGGTGGCTGGCTTTGAGAAGCCTCAGCAGAGCTTCCCCCTCCTTCCCCCTCCTCTTGCTCAGATGCAGATTTCAAGCTGAGACTCTGGCCCTTGGCCATTGCCTCCTCCCCGGGGACCTGGACTTGACTTCCCACTTGACCTTGGGCTGGCCTTGTACTAGGGATTTGCCTGGAGATGTGGACTATGGCTGACCCTGGTTGCTGTCACCAGACCTGCTCTTCTTTCCTTGCGCAGGTAGCGTTGGGCTGTGCCCTTGCCAGTGAGGACACGGTCCCTGCCCCTGCCTCCCTTGTTGTGACTCTCAGCACAGGGCTTCCCTACCCTTTTGGAGCTGCAAGCCCTTCTTGTACCCAAGACTGATCCTCCATCTACAGTTATTAATGGTGATATTCCTCATGGCTGCAGCGAACCTTGGACAAAGGCTCGTTTCACCATGGTTTCCCTTTCTTACCTTTGATGATTTCTGGAGAAATTCCAAAGGAATCTGCATATATATATATATCTAGACTGTGGGAACTGGTATCAGATCACTGCACATCTGTTTCAAATAGCAATGCACAGGCATATTACCTGCTTCTAAGTGCATTACATAACTCAGTGCTTCACATTCTCTCTTTCTATGAACAACATTATGAATATTTTTGTACTGCCTGTGAGTCCCAATGCCTCTGAGATAGAGGCTGCTCTACATGCATCCCAGGAATGAGTCCTCATCCTGCCACTGAGTACAGTCCACACAGTCCATTTCAGTGGGTTATTTTAGAAAATGCTGCATCCTCCTCTTCTCCCTCAAGGCAATCGCTTCCCTCTGCTTGTCAGTTGGCCCTCCTATTTCATCTCTTGCACTGAAAACAGACTGGTGATGACAGCCAATTTAGTAAAAGTTGGAATCATGCTGCTGGTTATATCAGGCCTCAGTAACCAGCTAATAGACTACACTGAGGCAACAGGAGCGCACATACCTGACGAGTTTTAACACTGGGGAAAAAGTAATCTCTAAAGACAATAGTAGCATGCAGAGGCTATTACTGGCAAAAAAATAATGTTCTACTCCCCTTAGATGTGCTAAAGTTACCAGAATCACTTTGCTTCTGCTGCCATCAATAGCACTGAATACCGGAGATGACACAGCTAAATTTTGCTTCTGGCAGGAAGCTGATGTTTCTTCTTCTCTTACTGTGCCTGTTACAGCTTTTGAATCCTTATTAATAAGGATTACTATTAATCCATGGGTTGAGCAACACATTTATTTTGGACTCACTGGCATGTATATCCATGAAATACACTTTGAGCTGACACAAACTGAGCACATGTCCTTCACAGGTGGCTAGATGTTCATTGTCCCTGCAAGTAATGGTGGCCAGAAACTTTCTGACAAAACTGAGTCTGCTAGAAAATGCCAGAGATGCACCATTCTGGTTTCCTGTCAGTGCATGAGGATCGAGAGCAGCCTTGCAGTTCTGGAGATGTTAAATTCTCCATAAAACCCTGGAAGCAGAAGTTTCAACTGCAGTGCAGGATGTAGATGCACAGGAGGTAATCTTGGAGCCCTGAAAAACTGGCTTAAACTAGGTATCAAAGCTGCCAATATTCTTGCCAGACAGCAGGGCACCTAGAAATCCCAAAGCTGTTTTTTCACATGCTCCGTGTCTCGGGGTAAACCTCTGGGTTGGTTGATTCCCCTTACAGCTTGGCTTTGCAACAGGAAGCTGTGAAATCTGGCAGCTTTAGGGAACCCCTTTGGCAGGAAGGAACCAGAGGTGCATACTGAAAGCTAATTAAATGCCAGGATCTTGGGGAATGTCACAGTCACCAAATATCCCTTTTTCTGAACAGTTATTTGGGGAAGGAGAAGAAGAAAGCAGGGGATTTTTCTGATTCAAGGGCAATTGTGGTGCATCTATGCTTCTAGTAAACCTGAAATACAAAGTACTGGCCACCTCAGCTCTGTACTGTGCTGCGTAAAGATCACTTATGTCCTGAGATAAATTACTAGACTGGAGCAATCCCTTCACATCTGCGGTCCATTCAGCAGCTCCTCAGTCAAGAGATCAGAATTTCATGTCTGTAGAGACACACTCTGGTACAACTTGTAGAGAAGCACAACATCTCTCTGAGATGATCCAAATGAATTATTACACATTGAAACTTGCCATTTGTGAGAGAAGAGGAAATCTTGCTTTCATAGTAAAGGTTAGAATCACTGGGAAAAGCACTGTTGCAGCATCAGCTGCAGTGAAAATATTATTTTGCAACTGAAGAGAATGAAAAATACTTTCTACCATCCTTTAGGATGATAGTTGCTTTTGCACAGATTGCTTATGGAAATAGATTATTTTTTTGTAACCAAAATGAAAATCTTCTGATTGTCGGACATACTAATGGCATTAGGAAAGACTACAAAAGGTACGAGCAACCTACAAAGACATATTTGTCATATAGGAAATACACCAATTTTGGAAGGTTTTGTTTCAAATTTTGCTGAATTAATCTGTTGAATTAATTTGTCAAATTAATCAACCTTTGGAAGAAGTCACATATGGATACTATGATTATTTCTTTTGCTCTATTCATCTGCCTCTTCTCATTCAGCATTTGACCACCTCTCAATCTTGTTTAGTATTCAACATTGAATATCAAAGATAGTCTGTTTCTGTAATATACTAAATTACTCCTTCCTGTTTTCTAATAATAGGCTACTGTGACTTATGATAAGTGTGTGCAGTTTTATGCATAACTTTAATCTGTTATAACTTACATGTATTTTCTGCCATCATTGAATAATTTGATCAGCATTCACTAAGCACGTGTAAATAACTTCAAAATTATAAACAAAACAAAACTTGGGAGTTTTCTTTCATGCAGCAATCTTAGCAGTAAGCCTGGCACCATATAGACTCTGCAGGCGATAAAGCAGCTGGGTTGAGGGGACAGGAAACTGTGAATTTGTCCTGTGGAGATGATTAGCTCCACAGGTCTCTTCTCCTGATCCAAAGCTCATTGAAGCAACAGAGGTCTTTCACTTCAGCCTGGGGGGGGTGGGGTTGTTTGTTTTGTTTGGTTGGTTTTTGCATGTGTCAACTTGCCCTTCCAGGCATGCAGCTATTTTTGCCTTTGAAGGAGAAGAATAAGTTTGAAAAAATCTCGGAAGTACAGACTTGGCTTTTCAGAAATCTGTAGGTATTCTCTAAAATTAACAACCTGATGAATTTTGTGGAGCTGGGCTGTGATATGCTAGCCTTTGGTCAATGCTGAGGGAAAAAGAATGCCGGGAAAAAGAATGCTAGGAAAAAGCAAAATAGTAAGACAGAACTGACATTCCCAATTTTGTTGAATTCAACAGAATCTGATCGAGTCTTTGAACCACCACATGGTAACAAAAACCCCCTATTGCTAAAAAACACCAGAGATCATTTTTGTTTGTCATATCATTTAATTCCAAGGTCTATTAAATCATCTGATGTGACTGGAGATGGCTCTGTGCAAACAGTCAGCTGTGGTCTGAGTGCAATAGCACAGTTATAATATTGGGATTTATTTTGTCCAGGTCATGAATACTTTTTTTAAAAAAAAATAAATATCACATTTAGATTTACAGTCTAAATATATTACAACCTGAGTTTCTACTTCAAAAGTGTGTCTCTCACACTCTACCATATCACCCCATTTTAAAATTAGGTAAGCAGAGAATATAAAAAGCACTGTGTGCATTTGCCCACTGCTCTTCCAGAATCACTGCCCTGTCTGTTCCATATCAAAGAGCCTCTTGTTATAAAAAAGATTCTTTTAGTTGCTTATCCTGTACGTTCTTGTTCTCATCTTCAAGCTTTGACCTTTTATTTTTTATTATTTACCTTTGCAAAAAGCCTGTTGGCAGCAGTCTATTCTTTTCCATTTAAGGCTTTTGTACACTACGGTCTCACTGAGATTCCTCTTGAAATATAAACGCCAGATTCACAGCGCTGACTATCAACTCCTTCCTCTAACTCTCAAAGTCCTTTTGGTTTCTATGGTATGATACTCAAAGTATTACACACAATGACTCCCTTCACTTTTGACAGAAGAATGTGCCCAAATGAGGTCCTTAGTTGCTTTGCATCTTTTATGCTGTACTTCTGTAGATCAAGTAGTATTGCACTGAAAAAAGGCTGGTTTAAAAACTGAACCTGAAAGAGATCTTGCCATGAGTTTTCTAATTCAACTACATATTCCCAAGCAGAAATAGACATTCACGCAGTAAAAGTGATTGCTCATTAAAGGATGGTCTTTAGTACTTTGCTAACTAGATGTTTTACAGTTAAATGATGGTTCTAACTTTCTAATTTAGGGACTGTTTTCTGCCCTCGTTCCCTATTTAAAGATATATATCAGCACTAGTCCATGATGATAAGATCTATAAAGATCTTGCCTCTCAAAAAAAGCATCAATTAAATTGTCTTGTTTGTTATCCTGAGAAACGTATAAGCAGTAATTATTCTTGGCTTTGTCTTCTGTCAATTTATGATAGTTCCAATTTCCTAAGTGGGTAATTATGCAACCCTTTAATCTTACACTTCCCCCGGGAAAAAGATCTCTCTAGTCTTAAGAAACTGCTCTGTGCATAGAAGACTTCATTTTGGTTGTAATGATAACCTAAAAAAAACCAGCTCATCTCTCAATAGTTCTTCTTCCTTCTCTGACAACAAAGATTCTGTGAATCTGCACCAGTCTGGAGTTCTTGTAGAAATCTAATGTGATACATAGAACTTAATGTGATATTCAGACTTAATGTATCTTAAAATCTGTACTGCCATCCTGTATTTGGATGATAAATTCCATTTGTTCTATCTTGCACTTAAGCTTTCAGATTTCAGCATTCTCCTGACTTTTGATGCTGTCAAAATTGTCACTCACCTACTTGTGAAGATGGAGATTTTGGTTAGCTAAGAGGAAAGGTTCAAGGACAGGGGAAAGGATTGCTTATGTTAAATGATAATGGATGGTGTAAAATTAAGTAGAGGTGAAGAATAAGCTTTGACTGGAAACTGGTACCTATCCAAAGCAATACCATTCTGAAGCAGTCTTTCACGTAGGATATTGGAGAAAAGGAACCAAAGCTGGTTTAAACTAAGATCAGAACTTAGGGATCTCTAAAGGCCTCACTCTGTGGGGGAAAAAATCCTGTGAATAAGCTCAGGTATTGTATGGTTGTCTGCAGTTGGAGGAGGGTGGACTCAGGAAGTAGAAAAGATTAATTTGACCGTTATCTGGGGCTTTAATCTTCACGGCAGGATTTAGCTTTTTGAGGTCCAGTGTCCTCTGCAGTCAGACACTGCCCACAGAAAGACTCCAAACTCTTTCTCCATGTATGAAGTCATAAGGATCCATCCCATCAAATTAAACTATCACTTCAAGATAGTGCACCATCTCTGCTTTCATATTCTTCCATCTGGGCCTCAGGGTGTTTGCTTATGCAAGGAGCTGACTCAGTACAATAGGACAATTTGCTACCTAATTATCTGTAACTAGAATAATTTCCTTTCTAGCTGTAAATCTATGTATGATTTGGTGCTGGTTTATAGCACTATCATTATGATTTACATGTAGGTTTTTTCCACTACTGAGAGTTCTGCTAGCTTTCTCTATTTTTATATCATGTCTTTGATCTGTGACTCACAATACCCTGGATAGTCCCCTAAACAGTCAATTTTAGGGGGAGACGGAGGACTTTTCCTCAGTAGTACCCCCTCTGGCAGCAGTTTAAAAGCTAATACAAACCATATTTACAGATCAGAATTTCAGCACTCACAGCAATAAATGCCTAAGGAGTCAGAACTTAATATTGAACTAAATGTTTCTTTGAAAATATAAGATAAATATAACTTCCTATAAAAGCCATCCCATAAACAGTGAAATAAAAGCCCCAGGCCTGATTTGATTGTGCTGTAATATTAAGTCAAAAATACAGATTATTTTAAGGTGATTGAAATTTGCAGGAAGTGCTTCTGATGTAAATAAATTCAGGGTATGCAGAAGTATGTCCCCTAACATAAATTACCCTAATGTCACTCACAGATTGGGTCTTGAAAACCCTTAGGGGCTTTGACACTCCAATTATAGGGCTGAACCTTGCTACTTTGAAGTTGATTCCAAGACTCTGCTGAGGCAATGTGCAAGCTCCAGCCAATTTCCATTATCGTCAATGATAATAAGGTTGCACACATCTCTTCAGCCTGTTAGAGGGCAAATGCATAAAAATGAGGAAAACAGAACCATGAAAACAGCAAAGGGAGTTTGGAATTAATGTCTTTTTATAAAATTCTTTTTAAACTCAAGTCCCATTGAATTAAGAAACCCAGAGACATTACTTGTGGATTCACATGTGATTCTCCACTCAGCTGAAACCGAATCCTCTGTTTTAATATAAAAATTGCATCTCTGAGTTGAGACAGTTTTTAAATATCCAGATTCTAAATTTGGCAGGTTTAACACTTTTTTCTTACGGTGGCTGCGATACGGTCACTACTGCTCACGCCTTCAGATGCAAGCTGGTCTGCAAGTGACTGCTCAGCAGCCAGCTTAGTATCGTCTCAGTACAGCTCCTATCACACATCAGACATACATCTACCAACACAGAATGTCTTTACTGGTGTCTCAGAATACTGAGAGAGTGGAAAAAGGACTTGCTCACATACAGAAGTTTTTCAGAGCAATTACAGCACACTGGAAAGCATCATCATGATTGGTGTGACCACTTCAGACTTCAGTTTCCAGCATCCCCAGTTTCTGAACTGAGCCACAAACTCTCTTCAACACTAGTACAGTCCATTTGCAAAATAGCCTGTGGCCTCTCATCCAGCCATTTCTGTTGTATATAAAGAAGGATTAAGTGGTTTTCAGTGGGATTTACAGAAGAGCTGTCCATATAATTAGGTCTGCAGAGAATTATGACAAACTTAACAAAGTACTGTAATTGAATTGTGCAAGAATGTTTCCTACTGTTATTTCCAATTTTAAATAAACTCTAGTTTGGGTATCAGTACCACATTCCCTGTTGCCAGATGCTCTGACAACAGGATTTTTCACACATTTGGCTGGTGGCTTTAGGTAAGGTGTGAAAGCAATTTCCCCCAGACCACAGTACATGTCAGTCCGAAACTAGGCAACCTAATGTGTCTTGCTGTAACTGAAATAATAGAGTGGCAGTTTTCCACCTCTTTCTAGGAGACGTACCACTGTGTATTTCATATCAGTGATTCTCCTATTGACCTAACCTGATGGAAAGGTGCCCTCAATATCCCAGTAGGTGTAAAAGCAGAAGCTTCTCCTAATATTCTGTTCTTCTGGTTTCTCTCTCCTCTCCCCCTTACAGATAGAAAAATAAACAAACAATTAAATAAATAAATCTATCTCTGCAGATGAGACAAATGAGCTGATCTTGCATGATACTGTTTCAGCACTCAAGAAAGTGCTGCTTGCAGAAAACCCAGCGATTTAGCTCATTTATTTGTGAATAAGATGTCATTATTACAGTCCAGCCTGCCTCAGCCTGACCTGGATTTTGTGAGGAGTGGTAGGCAGCTTTGCTGCAGAGTTGCTTTTCTCTGAGCTTGAGAAGAGGGGCATCAGCCATGGGGCTCTGCATCCAGCTGCGCTCTCTGCTCCCTCCTGCTTCAGGAGAAGGTGTGTAGTAAACTGCTGTACATCTTTCCATTTCAACTCACACCTGCCAAATCTTTCCAGCAGCCAAGAGAGGGACAGAGTAGTGGTCGTGCCAGCTCCTCACCCCTCCCCACTTGCCTGTTTTAGGGAAGATACAGGCCCCTAATTTGCTGTGCTTTATTCATAAGCAGCTTAGACCCAAGATTTGAGTAGCATTGGGATAGAAAGGGAGCTACTTACTTTCTTGAACAAACAGCTGTTTCTTATCACAGCCACAACTATATCATATATCACAGCCTTAGAGAAGATTTTCTTAATTATATACCCAGCCTGGGAACGTGTCCCATTTAAAATGTTGCCCAGAGAAATTCTCAGTACCAAGGTAATATGTAACCTCATCCACTCACACCAGAAAATGGATTTTTTTACAAAAATCAATGTGTGTGATACCAATGCTTGGTGCAAAGTTTGAGGTCTCTTATATGAGAAGCCAGCTTTCTTGTCAGGGAGGTCTTAGAAAACTAATAGTTTTTTTCATCTGAGAATCCCATCTCAGTACATCTCCACATTACAAAGCTTGAGGTCTAGATCTTTGACATATGCTGAACATACACATCTCAGGGAATCTGCCACCACAAAACCAACAGAGCAGACTCCTGCATTTCTGAAGTGGAAATTCCCTATATGAATTAAACATAAGCTCAAACAGCTAGAAAGAGATTTGTCATTCAGTAAAATATTGGGATGCCACCAGCACGAAATCTGTTGGTTTTAAAAATGAATTAAGCTAAATTGGTTCCTTTTTTCTTCCTCTCTCCCCCTCAGGTAATCTTTCCTATTCAATTCTTTGGCTTTACAATGAGATTATCCTATTTCATTAGGTGTTTATATCTCCCCTGTTGCTATATGAAAACTTCTTGCAACCAGTAAAGAAAATAATATTGACTCCATACAGGAGGTGTTATCAGATAGACTGAATAGACAAAACACACCCACTATAACCTGCCTCAGACCACTGTTCATATCTGTTTCTATTAGCAGACTAATAATAGATCTTACAGAAGTGTGATTTAAGTAAATTCTACAGGATTAAGTAATGAATTTACCTTTTGTTTGCACCTTTAAGTTCTGTTTACACATTCCCATTTCCAATGAGAATTTATTTGGAAAAAGGAAAGGGATAAGTTCCTTTTACTTATTTCTTCAAAAGCCACTATGCAAAGTTAACCACCTCCTGGACTAAACAAGCCTTTGGTGATGAGTCGCATTTTTACCAGCCTTTCTCCTGCATTGATTATCTCTGACCTAATTTGTGTTGGTTCAGACTGAGGTATAAACTAATATCCCATACTGCTGTAAACAGTTCACGCTATTTTATTTGCACATTTGCACAATTTTCAGCTCACGTGCAATATTGAGTCATTTAGAAAGATACACATCTCAAAATGACCATCTCCCATGCTTCTTGTTTTTTTATGTGACTCACCAACAAACACCCATCTTATCCCAGCCAACATCGGATAACGTCCTGGTTTTGCCCACAGAAATGGCATTGCCATCCAGTTGTCTTGGACAGCATACAGAAAACGCTCCCCACTGTTTGTAGAAGAGAACTTTCCACAGTACCTAGAAACTAAGGAGAATTCTGACCATCTGTTCTAGTAGATATAAAATGGTTTCTAGCTGGGATATTTTGCCTTTCTATCACTCCAGAATAAGGAAGCCTGGGGAAATTATTAAAAGGATATTCTATGAGAAGGGGTTCTGTTTCCTGCTCCTTGTATATTTTACTCCCAAGAAGGGCAGTGGATGGCGTCCTTATAAACACGCAAATGATTTTACTTCTAAGTCTTTTTACGTCTTTTCTCCCTTGTGCAGAGTGAAAGAAAGGACAATGCTACAAGGACAATGTTTTCTTTGGTGTAAATACCTATATATGTGGGGGACTCACAGAAGGAGATAGTTTTTTCTTGCTTGCAACACAGTGGTGTTACACCTTCCCAGCATGAAAATAGTTACATTGGATTTACTCTGTTGTGACTAGCCACATAATTTTAAAACAATGAAATTAAGCGCTATGATTTTCTTCACTGTAAGAAATTATTACCAAGGTATTTTATATCCAGACTATTCTACATAAAAGGTAAACACAATAAAATTTCTTAACAATTACTGAGGAAAAACTCACATCAGCAACTATGAAATCACTGCAACAAAATAAAACTAGGCAGATGCTTGAAAAAATGCTTTGTCTGGCTAAGATTCCTGTTGGAAGAGCTCTTGTACATGCTCTTTATTTTTGACAGAGAATTAGCCTGAAGTTTCAGCGCCCTTGCATTATACCTCTGCTAAACAGACACAACTTGGACTACACAAGCTCAGAGTGCTTTCTATGCATTAGGTGTGGTCTGTCCAGTCCTGGACTGCAGTTTTGCACACCCAAACCCTAGCATAGGAGTGCTGTGGTTTGAGTCATAGTTTTGGGGTTTTTTTCTTTGAATGAACACATTTAGGAGATGAGGCAGAGAGCACTGCAGTAAAGAGAGGAGGAATCAAGGAGAGCAGATGATTTAAGCTCAGTCATTCATTCTAGGACCCCGTGTCTGTATATCAAAGACAAGAATTGAATGTTGTAAAAAATGTTGCTGGAGCCAGTATAAGAGCTCTGGCGCCCATCTTGGTCAGAACCCCAGGGTAGTATATGGAAATAATTTCATAAAATGTAGCCAAGCCTTGAAATAAGGCTTAAAATTAATCTCCTCCCCCAATTATCTTCCTACTACCACTGTCACATCTGTATTGAATATTTTGTTCAGTCAATAAATACAGAAATAAAAAGGACCATGCTGGTCACTGCCTCCGGGTACCTCGGTGCTTCTCCAGTACCTTTGTCCTCTCTCTAGTGACCTCCAGTGCCTCAGAGACACAGAAAAAAAAAAATAAAAATCCAGAAATCGAACTGCATTAGCTACCTGTTTCTAGAGGTCTGATTCATGAGAACAGGGGCTTTTTCTAGTATCTCTCTGATTATCTCAAAGCTAGTGCAAAAGAGACAGGAGCTGCTCGTACCTAAGTACCTAACTCTTGGTATCTGTTCTTTAATGTCTTCACACTGGGGGTAGTTGGGGAGGATGCGTATTTTTGCATATTCTTTTCACCTTTTCCCATCATGTTATGAATTGAAAATACAACCTTGTGCACTTGAAACAGCAGTTTGTCCTTCAGAGAAAGGGGAGAATATGCATCTATATGCAGCCTGGTGGGAACGTTTGCACAGTGTATATGATCTGACAGCTGTTCCTATAAGAAAATGGATCCAAAACGAGACACAAAAAATGAGGAAAAATTGTCTTTAAAGGTCTGATCCAAAAAACCTCATTGTCAGTTTTATTCAGTGGCACTAGGTTAGACCTTGATCTGCAAGAAGCTATTTTAGTCTGGCTCAGGAAGACTGCCAGGAGTCAGGAAGGCTCAGGAAGGGGTTTCCGTGCCCAACCCTGCCACAGCCCTGCATGAGATTCAGTGCTATCAGGTGGCTGTAAATAGAAACTAGTACAGTGAGCTACAGGGGTAGGCACCTTCCCCTGAAATCAATGCACATTCCCATCTGGAGCAAGAATGGGTTTAAGCCACACTCCAAGGAAAGCAATTCATACTTCATCAATTCATCTTATGTGGTGGAGAATTAAAAACCAGTATTAAGAAACACACATTACTTGTTCATTTACTTCTGTCATTCTACTCAGCGGTCAAAGGAAACAGCCTGTGGCTTTCCATTTTAGTCCTTACTAGAGCCATATTCTGATCCTGTGATACTAACACAAAGCTTCAATGTTTAAGTTTCAAATACTGTAACAATGCCAGCTACAGCTAATATTCAGGGTTTTAAAGCTTATTTAGTTTGATATTTTTAAAAGACTTTTTGTATCTTCATTAATTTTTTTGTTTCAGCAACAAACTCTTCAGTCTCAAAAAGTCTGGCAAAACTTCTCTAGGAATATATGGTTTTATGGTTTCTCCTATGAGCATCCATTGATAAAGAGCAGCAAATGTTGCGAGTGAAATAATAGTAAAATGGGTACTGACATTTCTAAATTTCACATCTTTACAATACTCTCCTTTGAAATTATCCGATTGCATACCAGAAAGTTTGTTTCTCTCTCTCTCTCCCCTCTCTGTGACATGATTGTCCAATAACACAGTTCTCTAACAGTGCTCTAAACATCTTCCCAGCAGCTGGTAGGTAATTTTAGGCAACCTTAAAACCATTGGATAAATATTACAGACATATGAGTCCAATCTAGTAAAGGCCAAAGTGATACTGGTATGGAGAATTGCTTCAGACAGTAAAGAAATTGGTTCACATAACAGATTCCCACTCCAGCAAGTAATTAAATATTGAGAAGATGCTCCTCAGAAGCCAAGAAAAAAAAAAAAAAGAGTTTCACATTTCATGGGAGAAAAGACTAGTAATTTCCCAGGGGGATGAATGTTGCTGTCCCTAAGGCCACAGGCATACAATGTGTACAGTCCAACAGCAAAGTGGAAGGCCAGGCTGCAGAGAGTCATACTGGGGTCTTGCCTGCCAGCGTCCAGGGCACACAGTGCTTCCAGGGAGCCACAGGCAAAAGCTGTGCCCTTCCTTAAAGATGAAAGTGGCAGAGCCAGTAGAGCCAAAACCAGCTGGTTCTTTCTCAGCGTACACTCAGGTGGAACAGCTCCATCTCTTCAACTCACACAAAGTAATGATGACAGTTGGCAAACAAATGTGTTTTGCACTTGCCTTTCATCTGTGGATGTGGAATCATTCTCTAGCAACCTCTGTTCTCACCAAGTTAATTACTTTTGCATACTTAATTTTGATTCGGTTTTCTTTAAATATGCTAATATTGTCTTCCTCACAGCTGGCATTGGGCTGATGTGAGGCTGAGCTGACTGCCTCCCTGGAGGTCTCAGAGGTGAGGAAACGAAGGCAGTTTGGCAGAGTCTTAATCTCTGTCACCGAGACAAACGGATAGCTGGCTGTCACCTTCTCTTTGTCCAAAAGAAATAAAGAAATTTTGTAACTGCAGGATGTTTCACACCTTACCAAGGCAGAAACAAATGGATCTTGATTTTACTGGCTTTCAAAACCCCACGGCTGTGCCCTTCACTATCACATCCCACGTACTCTGTCTGTGCTACAGAGAAGTATCAGCCTGAAGGAAAATGTCTCTGTTGCAGAGTCTGCCAAACTGCAGTAACTTCAGTCCCCTCCCAGGCACAGTGCCCAGAGGAAGTTGTACGGGAATCCATGGCAGAAGAGGAGAGAAACTACAGATTGATCAGGAGAGCGGGGCACAAATGCATAACTGATTTTCTGTGACTTCCTCTTCTCCTGTGAAACAGGATAGTTTGAGGAACAGCCACTCACCGTAGGGGCTCCAATTAGCTAATGATTCAGGTCCCAGAGACAAGATTGAAATGGCATTGCCCCTGCCAGTGCAAATGGTTCTCCAGGGTGCAACTGCTTGTCACAGCTTGCTGAAGCTCTGCAGCACTGCAGGATGCGCCCTGTGAGAAGTGAGGACAGAGAGACCGAACTCACGGGGCAGCCTGACCCAGATCCCCAGGGAGTCCTCATGAAACTGACACAGCCCCAGATCCCCTCACCAGAGTTTTCTACAGAGAACTGAGGTGGAACAGGGCTCCAGGAGACAAACACACAGAGCCCAGTTTTGCTTTTGTTGAAATCAGAGAGGAAATCTCCATCGATGCCAACGAAGCCAGGACTGTGATTTGTGTTTGTGACTAAGGCTTCTACGCCATTTCCCAGGGAGGTCAGGTAACTGTCTTGCTCATTTGGCTCCAATACCATTATTCTAAACCCTGCGTGGCCTCATGTACTGAAAGGGCATCAGTGGTACAATTGACTGTTGGCTTCTGTTCTGGCTTTGGAGTTGGTTTCTCCAAGAGATGAACAAAACTATTAAACCGCTTTATAATGAGAATCTTTTGTTCCAATTTTATCAGTATATAAAAAACCTAACATGTCTGTACAAAACCTCTTAAATCCCTAATCAATAAAGGTTTGGGTGGGGGAAGGGTTCAGGGCAATAACAAGATCCTTAAACACTGCTGATGTTCTTACAATAACAAATTACACTACTACATTTTGGTAGTGTTTGCAGTCAATTAGGCTTTTGCAATGAGCTGCTTGTCTTGCTGAAAATCATTCATCCTCATTTAGTGGCAAATTCTCTTAAAATTAGTTTCTCAAATATTTTGCCCTTTATGAACTGACAAAATGTTGATAATTAATGTTTCACTGCTGATCCTGAAGGGCAACTAACATAATTATCTAAGGGTGCTCCTGCTGATTTCTCATAGTTTGCCTTCCGAGCATACATTTTTCATCTTTGAATTCTGAATGCATTTAAACTATACCTTTTATGTGGTTAGACAGTAGAAAATGTTTCATGGAAATAAATTAGCATTGTTTACTTATTGAATCTCTGGGACTTTTTTAGTAAGACTGCTATGAAAATGGAACATATTCGGCTACAGACGAAAAGCACTCTGGGATTCAGGATTAGAGAGTGCTGAGTTCCAACCTTTGTTCTGCTCAGTAACTACAAGAAAACTCTATAAACTTCATGCATGTTACACAATACTTTGCAGCACATGCCCAATCCTGAATGTAAGTTTTTAATCCTGTTTCATAACACACCCTTGAGACAGACACACACACATTCTCACAAGTGGTTACTCTGATGAAAACATGCTATGCAACCAAGGGATCAATTATCAAATATAGTCAAAAAAATTACACAGACCGAGTCCATAATCCCACAGACTACTGGCAGCAGGGCTGATGTGTGTAGTTCAAAGCATCCTACTTTCTAGGTCTAATGCATTTTTTCTGTACAATATCTTTATAGGAAACAGGAAAATTCATGAGCAACAGTCCCAAATATGACATTTTAGCCTGGAGCAGCCGACTGTGGGAGAAGGAATTAGAAAAATGAGACAACGCATAGATAGCATAAACTGGACTAGTCTCACTCTGTAAATCATTCTCCTGGCTATTGGTGAAGTATACCAAATCCAAGATACACCCTTCCTTTATGAGTTACAGGTGGTGCAGGAATGACTTGGTGGAGATTATTAAGTGGTAGGTTCTGTATTTAAGAATTATTCTGCAGAAGAAGGATCAGGACGTAGTATGCATAAAAATGGATAAGCAATGAAAATGCAGATAAACTCTGTGTGCAAACTGCTAGCTAAAATCACCAGTGACTTACAGAAACACTAAGCCATGTAGGAGAATTTGAGAGCCATCTGACTGCCAGTGAAGCAGGTGAGTTTTACAACTGCTTTGTAGAAAACGGACTCAATACTTTCTAGAAATCCTTTCTGATTTTCAGTGTGGGAGTACTGTCTTGGTTTCACAGATCACACACCGGCTGTTTTTCCTCTTGAACTACAATATAAATCTGTTAACATTAATAATTATGAACAAGAAAAAATCTAGAACTGCCATCATCCTTTGAATCAGTTATCTTTGTTGATTACAATATTTTGTCAACTATTTTCTAAAAAGGTGTGGGTTTCAGGGGTTCACTATTAGTGGTTTATAGTCACATTTGAATTTCTAAATTTCTTGGTCACTCCAAAATTTTTACACTTTTTTTTTTAATGGAGACATGGAAAGAATATTAATTACATTCTCTACTTGAAGCCTGTCTTCAGAGCTTCATAAGGCCAGCAGACTTGCTGCTTCTATAAAAAGAAATGTAATTGTGTATATCCTTCAGTTAGCTTCTTTCCCACCTATCTTAATAGATAGTCTGAATAAGCCTAATCTGTTTTGTCTGGTTTATTGCCTGTAATAGATACAATTAACAATTTAAGGGAATTTACAGTAACACAAGGGCATCACTGTGAAAGAGCCATGGAAGTTGGGCTATGTAAATTCTGTTTCTGCCTGTGAAATGTCTTTTTTAAATCAGAGTGGAGACATGATGAGACTGGGGGATAGTATCACGAGAACATGACAGGCGGCGTCATAGTGCATTCCTGACTGATGGGAGAGGTTTTACAGTAACGGACAGATTTTATGCAAAGCACTGAAGCGGGTTTGTGGATGTTTGTGCAATATGTGCGGTATTATGGAAGAAGGCCCAAAGGTGTGTGTTTGAATATTTAACTACCAAATGATAGAAACAGGTATAATTGACAGAATCATAGAATGGTTTGGGTTGGAAGGGACCTTAAAGATCATCTAGTTCCAACCCCTCTGCTGCGGGCAGGGACACCCTCCACTAGACCACGTTGCCCAAGGCACCATCCAGCCTGGTCTTAAACACTGCCAGGGATGGGGCATCCACAACCTCTCTGGGCAACCTGTGCCAGTGCCTCACCACTCTAACAGTAAAGAATTTATTTCTAACATCTAATCTAAATCAACCCTCCTTCAGCTTAAACCCATTCCCCCTTGTCCTGTCACTACACTCCCTGACAAACAGTCCCTCACCATCTTTCCTGTAGGCCCCTTCAGGTACTGGTAAGCCACAATTAGATCTCCCCAGAGCTGCCTTTTCTCCAGGCTGAACAACCCCAACTCTCTCAGCCTGTCCTCATAACAGAGGTGCTCCAGCCCTCTGATCAGCTTTGTGGCCCTCCTCTGGACTCGCTCCAACAGCTCCATGTCTCTCCTGTACTGGGGCCCCCAGAGCTGGACGCAGTACTCCAGGTGGGGTCTCACAAGAGCGGAGCAGAGGGGCAGGATCACCTCCCTCGACCTGCTGGTCACACCTCTTTTGATGCAGCCCAGGACATGGTTGGCTTTCTGGGCTGTAAGCGCACGCTGCCGGCTCATGTTGAGCTTCTCATCAATCAATACCCCCAAGTCCTTCTCCTCGGGGCTGCTTTCAATCCATTCCTCGCCCAGCCTACAGTCGTGCTTGGGATTGCGCCGACCCACGTGCAGGACCTTCCACTTGGCCTTGTTGAACTTCATGCAGTTTGCACGGGCCCACCTCTCCACCCTGTCAAGGTCCCTCTGGATGGCATCCCTTCCCTCCAGCGTGTCGACCACACCACACAGCTTGGTGTCGTCGGCAAACTTGCTGAGGGTGCACTCGATCCCACTGTCCATGTTGCTGACAAAGATGTTGAACAGTGCCGGTCCCAGTACCAGCCCCTGAGGAAAAATGTTCCCTCTCTTCCAGTCGGCGGGAACTTTGCCAGACTGCCAGGACTTCTCAACTATGATGGAGAGTGGCCTGACCACTTCATCTGCCAGTTCCCTCAAGACCCACGGATGTAACTCATCAGGTCCCATGGACTTGTGCACCTTCAGGTTCCTTAGATATTCTCGAACCTGATCTTGATGCAGGTTTGGATTTAACTGTGAGCAGTGCAGAATAAACTTCAGTCCCTTGCCAGTCCCAACTCATGAGTCTCCCTCATGCTGAGAAGTGAATTCCCAGCATTGCTCTGTAGTTTGACTTGGGAGCCCTGAGCACCGTTGCAACTTTCTAACCACGTTTCCTTCCCCATCTCCTGAGACAACACAAGTCACTTTTCATTCTCATGAAGCACAGGAGAAAGAAGAATGAAGACGTTCAGCTGTACCCCCCAGCACATACCAGGGCTGCGTCCACCTCTGTTAGAGTCCAAATAAATATGCTTTTCTACAGTCACTTGGGACCAATTCAGCATGAATACACAGGACAGCACTGATGTCTCACAGGAATCTACATACTATCCAGTCTGTCTGTAGCAGATATATGTAGAGCTATTAAGTCTCTGAATTTTATAAAGCTGACATAAAAATTCAAGAACAAATTGGCATTTAGCTACTTTTTGACTAATACCTACAGGCATATGATTAACACAAATCCATCCTAACTACTCTTTGGTGACCAGAATGACAGATGGATATCTGTCATAGGACACTAGCTGTGCAGGCTTTGCTGTGCAAGACAAATGTGTTTCTCTTTTGCTACTTGATTGCTTGTTTAATATTGCAACAGACATTTTTCAAATTATTATAAAATGTTATTAAGCAACATGATCCTGTTCTAAGATGCACCCATTCTGTTCTGTTAATGAAATCAGGCCTTAAAGGTGACACAAGCAGTTCCCAGTAGATTAGATAAAGCGAGTGCCCGTAACCAGGGTATAAATGCCTTTTCTTCATTCTTTGTTCACCAAAGACAAAAGCCAACCTGGCTACAGGACCCCTATCTTTGTTATTGCAATCTATGGTGGTTTTCTTTTTAGCTTTTCAAGCTTCTGCAAGCTGAAAGACCATCTCTGTCCATAATAGCACTTCAAAAACAAACTGGTCTTGAACCAAAAATGTTCCAGACAGACATAAGCCATCCACTTCCCATGCTGACAAAAAATGCAAATACAAAATATTAAATATTTTCAGTGTTGGAACCACTCTCAGTGCTTAGCAGTGGAGCATATAAACACATACAAGAATCTCTTTCTGGCTAACAGACAATGCAAGCTTAGAAAGGTTTTCAAGGTAAACTAACTGCATATGGTGAAATAAGCTTTCACATGTGTCAGCCCAGGATCTGTGCGAACCTGTGAAGAGTACTGTCTTTCTGCTGTTGGAACAAATCGGAGCAACCTCAGAACTAGATAAAATGCCCCCCCGGTGCTGTTCTGGAGTGCACTGCCACCTCACAGTACCTAGCCTGGACATAATCTGTGATACAACATCCACAGCACAAAGGGAGAGCGAGTAAAGCTAGCTATGAGGGCTTCATGCTGCTCCTGAGTCTCACGTTGGGAATCTCCAGCTTCCTCTTCAGTGCTGGCCTGTAATAGGGCCCTCTTCCCCTAATCTCCACTTCATCTTCAAAACCAGTTGAAAAGGTGGACCTCTGTACTACAGCAGTGTGGCACCTTACCTCCGATGCTGAGTTACCATTCTAATGAAAACAATAAGCAAAATTCATGGTGTGCTAAGTTGCATCAAAACCTATCCTTTACAGTTTTCTGACAATTCTGCCTCCTTATACTGACTGAAGCTGAGGCATTCACTGTGAATTTTTAATTTAGTTCCAGACCTCATACAAACGGAAAGATGAAGGAAAAGATCAGCAGAACTGTATCTTGAGAAGTGCAATGTTCAAAAGGATGGTGAAGAACTGCTTTGTTTCTTTGTGGCTATTTCCCCAGCATGGCATGCAGCTATTTAATCAGGGCGTTATGAGTCCCTGCCGACAGCAAGACAAGATGATTCTAAATGAAGCTGTGCACTTGGTAATGAGGACTGACCAAAACGCTTGAGTGCTGTGCTTCAGAGCAGGCTCCCCAAGACTATAAAGATCATTTACTGAGAAGGCTGTAACCACATTATTATTATACAAGCCTGACAATTTATAAGCCTATGTTTTACATGCATGCACTAGAAAATGCATGACTTGCTCTGTATATGGTAAACTGTCATTTTTAATGTTCTCTACTCCTTGGAAACTCCCTTCTGTATGTGAAGAGAAAGGCTTCAGTGTCTTGTTAAAGGGACACCTTTAAACAACCTGCTTCATATTTTGCCTGCAAAACCACTGGAGATTATTACAGCCTCAGGCTGTAGGGCACTGGAGCCTCAGCTGCTGTGAACCAGCATAACTCCATTGATAATCTGGCCAAAAGAGGCCACTGCAGAATAGAAATGTGCATGATGTTACATTTCATTGCTGTGAAGTAACTCCTCTTTGGTTATAACCAATAACCAGCAATGCCTTCTGTACCACAGATAGAGAAGTGAGCACAGGGAGACTACTGTCATCATGCCATGCAATTCAGGACCTATGGTCTAAGGGAGCATTAAAGTAAATAGTAAGATCTATTTATTTTTAATCAATGTAAAAGTGTCACCAGATGTCAGTGTTAGTATTAAGAGAGGAAAGATATGCAGGGATCATGTAAAACAGCTATCATGAACAGCATTTTCTACAGTATTTTAAGAAAGTTGAAGCCTAAGAGCAACCAGATCAATTATTCAAACAGCAAAGTCTTAGTATAATAACTGTCTACTTTTCAAAGAACAGACCATGGCCTCTAGATTACTTCCTCTTCTATATCTGAATTGTTATACACAGAGCAACATTCTTATTAAACTGAATCTAGTGTGTAGCAGGGCAGCTCAGGAACAGAGCCAGGGTACAGACACTTGGCCACTTGGTTCTAGTCCTGCCACAGCCCAGTCTGGTGCCTAGTCAAGCTGTGATTTGGGTGGAAGCTCAATGCTGAGCACATATTTTTGAGCAGAGCAGGTCTCCCACTCAGCTGCCATGTTTCCCTGTTCCAAACAGATAATCTTTTGTCCAAAGCTTGCAAGCCATAACACTTCTGTCACCTCAAGCTACCAGTTACTATCATTAGTACAAGTGCTGCAGTGCACTCAGCTCCTGAGCTCTGGAACAAACCCAAACATATTTATGAGAACAAGAGAAGCACATGTCTGTATCACGCCAGAGAACCTGCAAAACTGTTGCATGTGTCTGAGTCAACCACCTCAATCAACAGTGTTCAATTCCATTTTAGAAAGTGTGGAGTTACTCAGTCCTGAACCTATGCCAGGCACTGCAACAAAACCAACACTCCAACTGAAGCATCGGAGTGGGAGAGTTACACCCCTGCCATCAGCATATGGTAGACAATAACATATGCATGAGAAACTAAAGCCAGAGGTGAAGTAAGATTCCAGAACATAGCAGTGTCTGAAAAGTCTAAACATAGCAAAAGCGCTGGCTAAAATCTGCTACCAGGATGCTGCAAAGCCATGGGATGTTACACAGCATCCAGGTGAGACTTCATGATGCCCAGCAAAAGCTGGATGGTGAATCAAGAACATCAAGGGGCAGCAAGATGAAGGTGTTACAACAGATACACACAAAGCTTTTTTCCTGTGGCCTAATCAAGCACTTGATGAAACCTAGAAAACATTTTTCTTTATACTAGTACAGAGCTTTTTGTGAGCCTTTTCAAGATTTCTTGCCTCAGCGATTACCTGCAAAATTAGAAGGGGTTTACAGGCTGATTAGGTGGTAAAGAAGATAGTTCTGCCAAAAGAATACTAACTGATATCTTAGGGAAGACAAAGTCCCATGGATAACTTGAGTTAGCAACTACTTATCTTTTTAACTACGCTTTCCATCGGCACTTTGGAAAGGTTATGTCAATTGTTGCTCCCTGGAAAGCTACGATTTCACGAAAGCTCTTCCACCGCAGAGCATTTGTTGAGCTCACAAATAGTGCACTTCAGTGGTTGCACTGTAAGTGCTGTATTCCTGTACCCTCTGCCTGAGATAACAGGAGGCAATAACGTGGTTGTCATCTGTGCCTTTCAAAGGTGAAGCACATCAAGGGCTACCAATATTTATGAAAAGCCATACATTAAATCCCGCCTAATAAAAGCGAGGGAGAGCTAACGTCCCAGGCATCCTTCCTCCGCCACCCTCTCATCGCTTCACTTCGCGGAGCGAGCGAGCAACCCGTTTCGAAGGGAACACCGAAGCGGCTGGAGCTGCACCGGCACGGCTCCAGCCCTTCGCTGCCCCGTCCCTCCGCAGCGAACAGCCGCTGGTATCCCACGCAGCCCCCTCGGGAAGCACCACCCTCAGAGGGCAAAATGGGCACACAAACCCTCCTTCCCGAGAAGTCCACAGCGGCTTCCCCCGGCTAAGAGGAGCCCCGCCGGGCGCCCGTCGCCGGCCGCAGGGCCGGGAGGACCGGACCGCTCCGCCGCGCCGCTCGGGGCTGCCTCGGCCGGACGGACCCACGCCCGCGCCCCCCACTCACTTCTCCCCAGCGCCTCCGCCTTCCACTCCGTCTCCTCCACTGCCCCGTAGCGCCTCATGGGTCTCTCGGCCTCCGCGCTGGCCGAGATGGACCTCCTCAGCTCCATGGCCGGGCCGGGCGGCGCGGGGCTCCGCGACTCACTCCATGCCAGCGGGGCTGCGGCCCGACTGCCGCGGAGACGGCGCGGAGCTCACCGCTCCTCTGCGCGGAGCGGGGGCCCGCGGGCGGGGGGGGGGGGAGGCAGGGGCGCTGCGCACATGCTCAGTGCGGAGCCGGGGCGGGGGGAGGCAGGGGAACAATGCGAGCCGTAACCCGCTGCGGGGGGCCGGCCCCCGGCGCAGGCTGCACACACGCCCCGCCTGCGGGCCCTCCCGGGCGGGTCGGTTCCCTCCCTCCCGCTGCGATGGGCAGGCTGACCTCCACAGGGATGCTGCTGCCGTGCAGCTCAGAGCCCCTGGATAGCTGGTTTTGTCTCTGCCCATCCCTGCGCCTGCCGTGTGCGCTCCATTGCATAGCCGAAGCGGCTCGGGCAAGCGAGAGTCAGTAAATATGCTCACTGCCAGGGCACGGGAGGGCTGTCCTTGCGGCCGGTGCAGCGCTGAGCACATCTTCTGGCCTGAGCAGCTGGGGAATAATGGCAAAATCCACAGCCACTCGTGGCTTTTGCGGTCCAACACATCTCAGGTTGCTGTGCGTGCAGCCTTTGGCTTTCCTGAAAGCCCTGCACTGAATGGCATAACGCTCATTCCAGCATCATGTTAGCAAAAGCCAGAGGACAGCACCCAAACAAGTGACGGGATTTTGTGTTTCTCAGAACCATATGTATTTTTCATAAGCACGCAGCTTTGCTGCTTATGCAGCCTGCTGGGAATAGAAAAGAAGGAAATGACTATGCAGGAAGCACAAGTGTGGTGATAATGATTGTTGTTATTATTAATCTTTTCTTATATTGTAGGGGAGGTTATATGGATAAAATCCCTGAACAGCATTTTACAGTTGGAGAGTACCTTTCCTAGTGAAATTCCATTGAACTTTACTGTGTGTGCTATCTTTTCTGACATAAAGACATGGAAGCAGGAGCTGGGAAGGTTGTCCAATGCCCCACAGCAAATCAGGGGTTTAGCACTCTTTGCCCAATTTGTGAAGAGTCACGGGGTATTGGTAATGCTGAACATGTGTTGGGTGCGTGAAAGCTTGTTTGTCACCTACCTTTGCCTACAAACTTTGCCTTGCCCTTCAAGCATCAGCACTTCAGAAGTACTGCCTCTATATTCAATGATGTACTTACTAATTGGACTGACGCACATTGCTGCTGACAATGAACAATTTTGTTTAGGGGGTGCTTCACATAGTGGAGGAGAGAAAACCTCCACATCAGTTTTAAAATTGTAACACTGAAAATCTCTGCTATAATTTCTCCACTTTTTCTGAGAACTGGACTTAGCTAACAAATTAAAATGAGTTGGACAATGTTTTAGAGGGTCTTGAGGGCACTCTGATTTTTCTCTGTCAGCTGTGCTCCTCAGGGATATGCCATGATTTTAGCACCAGACATGATTTTGGAAGAGCTCTTGTTGATTGTGCCATGCTCCATCCTCGCTGGTTTTGGCCTTTAGAGATGAAGCCCAAACAGAGCTGTGACTCAAGCAGAAAAGCTGGTGGCAGCACTCTGCACAGCTGATTTTGGGTGACAGTGCAGCTGCCTGCTGGGGTGGGCTGGACTGACTCACTTGGAGAAGTGAGGAACACAAGTGTGGGAGGAAGATGAGAGCCCATCTGGGATCTGGATGAGAGTTGGACTAAGGGAAACAGGCTGATTAGGGAGAAGGGCCAATTTTTGATGGATCCAAGGACTATTTAACTTCAGTCCATCCCTTCAAGTTTTTTAGATAATTACAATCCAAGTGCAGTGTTTAGGAGGTGGAGGAATGATCCTAGAAATGGTTGAATATTTAAAGCTCTGTGTTTGTTAGTATGGGAGAAAAACACCTACTAGCTAGAAACTTGGATGCACAGAGTTTACTTGAGTAAACCAAAGAATGTATGAGGTGATTTATTGTAACTGGGAAGTTTTCACCTGCGCATTTTGAAAAAGTCACAAAATCCAGTAAGGGCCCAGTCCTGCAGACTGTTAAACATCAGACCAGATATGTGGAAGCAGTCCCAAGTTCATTTGCACAGAAGTTTTTGCAAGACCGAGGCCTAACTATGTACCGATTATTTTGCTAAAATTCTAAGATTAGCATTTTTGCTTTTGTGACTTTGGAGCATTTTCACTGCTGCATTTGCAAGTGGAATTAAATTTCTCCCCTACTGATGATGCCCTTTAGTGCACCTCAGCAATACGTATGCACTCCTTCACTCACAAAGGTTGGTTTTCTTCTGCTGAAAGCACTGCTAAGGAAGAAAACATACAAATTCAGGTCTCTTCTCACTGCTCATAAGATAATGCCTGGTAGAAAACCAGAGGTGCAGTTTGCTCTTGCGGTCATTTCCCTGACTGCTTTACTTCCCTTCCCATTTCTGAATTACATCGTGCCATCAGGAGCTATAGCTGGTCAGCGGCAGTTGGCAAATCCACTCTCCTGTCTATTGCTCTTTGGCCTCCACTAGGCATCACTGATGTCCCATGGAAGACATGACACTATATATAACAACGGGCATGCTTTGCTCCGGGAGAATCCCTGATGGCAGACTGGCTTGTAAATCAGCTGGGGAATCCATCTGAGCTTTCAGGGAGCTTCTCAAGCATCTTAGATTTTTCAACTTCAAGTTCTCAGAGCTCTCTTGCCTTTATGGGCACATCTAGTATATCAAAAGGTTTTTCTAAAGCTGCTTTCTGGGTCTGGGGTGGGCTGCAGCAAAGGTATAGGTCAGAGTTGTTGTTCTTTGTCAGACAGTACTGTCATTCTAACAAAAAAACCCAAAAAAGTGTTAAAATTCTGCCCAGGTTTTTCATTGATTTATCATTATAATAAAGACCTGCAACTTAGCTGATGAAACAAAATGAAATTAAATGGATTACGCACAGCTATTCTATGTTGTATGCATAAATACCCAAATCCATATCTAGACGGGTCAGAAGGGGCATTGTACTCATGTAAGTCGACTGCTTGCATAACACAGGTTGTGGGACTCCCACGAATCTGTCCTATAATGTTTTTTTAAACACTAAGTCTTGTTTCAGAACATTTCTGTGTTGGAGGAGTTACTGTAATTCCTTAATATTTGATATCATGGTTAATCTTATTTCCTGTGAAAATACCTCCTCTTGAATCTTCATCCCTCAACTCTTACGGTTCTCTGTAGTTCCAGGTCCTTGGAATTTCTAGGTTACTCTTGGTACCCTGAGCAACCTCTGACCCTGCATCCCACAAGCTGTTTCAGCGATGCGTTAGGAGCCTGGGGGGGGTGTCAGCCTCCACACATTCACACTACCGTGCTACAGCCTCTCTGCTGCCTCCAGATCTCACTTGCCAGGCATATGCATGGCACAAAAATGTCCTGGCGCGGGTGAAGGAGCATTAAAGGCAAATGCCTGTCTGTTGGCAAACCTGACAGCCAAATGGAATTTAGAGGGCACACACTTAGCTTCACGGTGCTTCCTCCCCTGCAGGATCCTATGCAGCAGAGTTGCTGTGGGATGAAGACAGAGGGCCACAGTTATGCTAAAGAACCTACCTGAGCCCTTAACACAATAGGATTATTGTAGGGCACCATTCACATAAAATAATCCTGCAATAATGGCTTTTATTTGTGCTTGAAATTCAGCCAACTCATGGCTTTTTCAAGGACCCAACTCTGTCCTATGGCATGAGTAGAAATCAGTGTCATACCCCAGTGCAGGGGTTGTCTGGGGCTGCTGCAGCCAGAATCCCCGCTACTTACTGGTGTGACACATGGCCAAGGTGAGCACTGCGGGGAAACGTCCTAAGCTTCACGCAGCACAGTGCTTATCGATGAATGAGGATCAGTGCCACGCTTGTTATGACCAGTCTGTATAGACAGCTTTATATAGTGGGGGAAAATGGCTCTAATATGTTAGTGTCCCTAGCCTGTGTCATAACACAGCATGAGCTTGTCAGAGTAAGTGAGATTTTATTGTAGCATGAATTCAAGTTATCACAGAAAACCAGGACTGTGTCGTTCTAAGTATATTTCTTCCACATTTATGTTAGCGCTCTCCCTAAAAGACCTGTATTAGGCCACAGTAAATCTCATTTGCTTTTCAAAGAGTCATAATTAAATATGATCTAATTAAACAAAGGGGAATAGGATAGCTAAAAATTACAGGAAGATCCTTGATATAGAAGATACTTTCTTGCTGTAAGCTTCCACCTTCAATTTCACACTAGCATGAAAGAGTTCTCCGAAGCCTGGGCTCTGCCATTCTGCACTTGAGAGAGGATCTGCTGTAGTACAACCTGTGCAGAAGGAGGGCCTGGATTCCTAAGCCAAGGCATGTCCTTATTATATTGGTCCCTTTTTTATGAATCCTAGCTCATGTTTAGTTAGTGCCTTTTTAATACTTACTTCTTTCTTTAGAAATACAGCCTTTCCATAGATGAATGATTCATTTAAAAATATTTTTTAGGCTAAAGTAACCTCATAAATAATTCGCAATAGTTGCAGTAAAGTAACTAGGGTGTTGGTCCTTTTCCACAGCTACCCTACATCTCTGTCAGGATAGAAATGTGCATCTCTAGCTTAAAAGCAGTATGTACTGCAGGTAAGCAAGGCGTTCTAATGCGCTTGTTAAAAGGCAAATGAGGCGCCTCAAATTTAATGTCATGATTCTGAGGGATGACAGGGATCCAAATGTTTGAGTGTTCATAAGTATTTCTACTTGAACACCTATTAAATGTCATCTTATTCTGATTTTTTTTATTTTTTATTAATGTTTCTATGTGAAATATTGTATGAATGTAGTGCTGGTTTCTGTGTGTCATTAACTGTTTCATCAAACATGCACCCAGAAAACAATTGACTATAGATTCAACTTACTGTTTCCCCAAAGCTGAATTTCTAGTAGAGCTATGGAAGCAAAAGATGAGCATTTAATGGCATATTTTAGTGAACGGTGTGCCACTAATTGTGTGTTAGATATGACATGCTTCACAGTGTCTGGGTTAAACTATGCTGAAGTACTTTGTGTCCTAGAAACTGTTTTTCTAGGGAAATTTTCTATTTTTATAAAACTCTGCATATTGCTGCTTATGATTTGACTTGTGTGCAATAAATGTTTACTGGCAGCACAGGGGCTACAGCATCTGACTACCTATCTCTCATCCAGATTTGAAGATCTATCCTGTGAAGCTGGGTCTGATCTAGCAAATACTTAGGTAACTCTAAAAAGGAGGACTTAACTGCTTTTCTATCTCAAATCAAGACATTGCCTTGCAGGCCTGAGCTCCTAAAACACAGTCTAGGCTGGACATAGCTTGTTAAACATTTGGCCAGTTTAAAATACGGTTTGGGTGAAACTGAACTGAAAAATCAATGGCCTGCGCTCAGCTATGCCAAGTTTGTAAGTGTCTGTGCTTGACAGTTAGGTCTCTACCTGTACTGAGCCTATTCGCAAACGTTCCTGGGAGGTAACAGAGACTACTAAAGCTGGCATGGTACTTTCCACTTACTTAGATTTATCTCGGCTATTTTCAGCACAGAAGGTCAGAAAACACAGCACAAATTCAGGAGATGCAGTAGCAGGAGAGACAAGGTATGTATGGTACAAAGAATGGAAACAATCTGCACAGACCAATGGCTGTAGTTGTGACCGTAACACAGATTTCAGAAACATACTTCTCTAAACTCTTTTCCTCCCGTTTTATTTTTGTCTTAGTAAACTCTACATTTGTTCTCCTTTTAAGGTACAAATTTTGCAGAAAAAGCTGTTGCAGCACCTGTCAGATATGTTAATAATACCACGGGTAGTGAAGTCATCCATGTAAGAGTCTTATTTTTGGCATTTGGAGCCAGCTCCAGTGCTATGACTGGACTGACTGTTGTGCAGGTGAGTCACTATTGTGCAGGTGGCTTTTGTATCGGTGACGGGTGGCCGTAGCTACATAGCAAAACAGATGTCTGAGTTCAGCAAATTTAGATGTTGAGATAAATTAGTCTGGGCCATTTTAGGAGACTTGCAAGCCCAGCGAACAGTAAGTACTATTTCAGTGTGTATGTAGGCATGTCCATTTTAAAGTAGTAAACATACTGCATAAAATTGGCAAACACAGCAGCACGCATCCCTGAGCACAGCTCTCAGGGCCCGAGCCCTTCCTCACTTCACTTAGTCCCAAACGTAAAGGTGACTTTCTGTAAGCCTCCATTTTACCTACACAAGTGTGAATCTTACACAGCTCAAAACTACTCACACGCTGTGAGGCACACAAAAAGACTGTCTCAGCGTCTTGCTGATCCACGTTCCTATGCAGTGTAGGTGCTCCGCTACCCTTGCATCCTAGCAGGCATGCCCGTCACTTCCATGGAGCACTTTGCTACCTCTGTCACTGGGACTGGACGCCATAGTGCCACAGCCCTGAATTCTGCAAGGGTATCTTCACGACTTGAATTTCTCTCCAAGTTTGGCCTTCAGTGACAGGGAACCTGTATTACATCGTTTTTTTCAACTTCTGCCCCAAAACAGTAAGCAAAACACTATATAGGTAATTGCCGTGTCATATCAGGTGTAATTACTACGAACAGATAATAATTCATTACTATTTGAAGACCATTCTAAGCTAGATGTTGAACTAATGCAAAATCCTTCAGTGTCACTGATGTATCACAGCAAATCATCAGCTAACAGTTTCGTTACGTTTTGGATGTAAAAGTATGTGATGTGTGAAATGGAAGTAGCTGAGCACCCTTAGGAGATAAGTAAAGGTGGTTTTAACTTCATAGATTTAAGCAATGGTAGGATAAGAATACAACAGGGAACCAGGTTTTGAGAGGTAGATTTCTCCAGGCCAGCACAGAACAAGAGAAAGGAAAAGACTAGAGGGGGGAGAACAACTCATCAAAACCTTGTATTTTCTTTTCTAAGTATTTGTGCAATGAGAGGAAGGCTGCTTTCCTGGCAAATCCAAGTAATAGTGTGAGGGTTTATTCTTACATACGCACATATTAAGTGCACATCTTACAGCAAGGTACTTTTATACTAACTCCAGGCAGGAATGTTGTAACTTAATTTACCCTGCTGCCAAATGATACCCTATAAAAGGACACACAATTCAGAATGAAGCTGTCACTTCCTCCACAGATAAAGGATCTCATGTGGTGTAGGACTTTGTGTGCATGGTTTGTGAGTCCATATGGGCCAGACACTGTATTTATCACAGCCATCTGAGTGCTCATGCATTTTACTTCTGTTGTAACTGGATAAAGTACAGTAACAGAACTGGGAACAGCATATTCCCACTCTCCTTATATCTCTAGTGACTGAACTACCTACTAGGCTATATATTCATGCTCCCTCTTGGTCTGTCCTTGATTCGATCAGTCTTGACAGCGTAAAATGAAGAAGAGTGACTGCATCTAGATCCCATATTTACAGTCTTCTCCTCGCAGAGGGGAGCATTTGCATAGGTGTCCCATGTTCCATCACTTATAAAATCCACGAGTGCATGCACAGCCAAGACTCTGACCTGCTGTCCTTTTTCCCCATGTTTTATAGCCCCACTTCACAACTGGCTTTCCAGTTTGCTGAACGTAGCAAACAGAAAGGCCTCTTCTTTGGTTTCTGAAGTTCTCTCATGTACCTGCTGCTACAGCAGAACTATCCTTCACAGCGTCTTTTCCAAACGTACTCCACACCTCCTTAGCCTTTTCTGGTGCTGAGACTTCTCTCAGCACAAAAACCTGTAATTGTTACCAGCGTTGCATAGAGGGGAATGATGCATGTTACTATACTCTTTTGCAATGAAGTCTGTTTTTCTATCTGGATATATGGTGCAAGCCTTTCGGGTACTGCAACATTAAATGAATAAACTGCAAAAAATGGAAGGCAGTGTTTGTTAGGGCGGACGATGTTGAAGAGTACACATAATTTGCATTCTTTGTTCTTGTTTAAAATAATGGATGACAGTAACCTTGATCATTGTGGACTGACAATTGAATGTGAATTATCAGTGCAACTTTGAAATTAAGGGAGCACAAGCAGTCTTTGGCTGCTTAAACACAGGAATATTAAGCAGAAGTAGAAAAAATATTACCTATGTGAAGCATATGTGAAACGGTCAACGGGATTAATCTTTACAGCATTACTGTCTACATTTCAAATTAGAGGTTGCACAGCAAAAAAGGGTTCACAAAAGAGCTTGAAGAATCATTTAGCGAGGGGTTAACACAGCTAAACCTCCTGCAGTTTATCCAAGGAATAAACAAAAACTTTAACAGTCTACCACTAAATGCATACAGAAGGCTTTGCCTGCTGTACCAACTCTTCAAGTCTTGTCAGAAAGGGAATAACAATCTCTTATCAGAACGCTAAGGCTAGATTGATTTAGATAGGTGATAGAATTCATAAAAATACATAGTTTCTTAAAATCCTCCGTTATTTGATGTCTTTGGATGCATTTCTAAAAGATGCCGTGAGACTCAACATCACTGGTTTGATTTAGGAAACACTCTTTGCTTTGCAGTATGCAAGGATTCACACTGGATGATCTTTTTTGTCCCTGTTGGCCATGAAGTCTACAAAACAGAATTTTTCAACTTGAAACCTTTCCATAAAGCTTCCTCCTCATTCTAAATATACAAGAAGTTACAGCAGGGAATGGAGGTGGTGGCTGTCTTCCAGTTGTGGAATACATTACTCCCTTCAGTCTCAACTCTTCTGAACAGTTTCCTTCCCAGGAGTACCCCACACAAACTACACTGAGGGTAGTTCCCCCACATGTAAGGACCCCATTGCTAGCCTCTGCTCTCTTTAAAAGGTTTTTGTATTTTTTTCCCACCTGAATTCCTCAGTTCCTTCTGCAAATTACATAATTTTACCTCTTTTCAATAAAAGAGAAATTAAGTCCACTGGCTTCAGCGTAAGGCTTTGAAGATGGGAGTTCTGTTCTGAACTTGTTCAGAAGTGGCAGATGATTCAACGTATGTAACTAAAGGGAGTGAAAAATCCCTGCTTACCTTTTACTCTGCTACTGTGTTAAGGTCTATCACATCAAATTGCGCTTTTTGCTGCGTGCGGTCCATGAAGATCCCAGAAGAACTTTATATAAGACCTGGCTTGTTTATACTCGCGCTAGTTAAAGACAGACAGAGCCAAAAACAGCATTTAATGTTTATTAAGCCTTTGCAAAAACACAGACCTTTTCCAGTCAACTTGAAATTCATTATTTTGGTCAAATTCAAGTATTTCTTGCACATCTCACTGGATTGGCACTAGCAGCAGACGCAGCATCACAAGCAGAAAGCATTGGCACTTACAGTAGAGAGTCAGAAGGCTGAAGCTGCATAGATTTCAAGGGTTGTGCTATACAGAGAACTTAACGTATCAGATATGGTAACAAACTACAGGCAGTTTCACCTTCACTGCAGTATGAAACTGGTTATTTTATGCTGTGTTACTGGATGGTTGCTTCTGGTGTGAAAAAGACAGAGGCCTTCTGGTGAATTCTCCAAGCCTAGAAGGGTGTATTTCGCATACCAGTAAGCACAGCAGGTACATTTGCATAAAAGATTAGCAGTAGAAAAATACATTTTGAAATTCTCATTTTATCAAATTCAGACTCTACATCTCCAGAGCTATCCAGAATAACACGAAGCTTGAACTGCACCCGATATAAATGTCCTCTCATCCCATTTGCTCGTAGGGGACTCATGACATCAAAGTGTCACCTGAATGCATGCCTAGTAGCTATTGGCAGCGTGTTCCCTGCTTCCTGAGCACCTACGTGGTGTATAATTCTGTTCATCTTTCTGGTTAGGGAAATCTGCGTGTTCAGCTGGCAATAAGACCAGTGCAATTCCTTAAAATAGGGATAAAGCCCATACGACTGGTTTTGAAAGGGGGGTGCAGAGACATTGGGACAAGTCTCACCCATCTTTTTTTCTTTTTTTTTTTTTTTTTTTTTTTTTAAAGAAATTACTGAATTACTAGAAGGATCAAACAAAAGTTTATATATGTGTCAAATAGGGGTGGACTAGATGATCTGGGTTGGACATCCAGAGGTCCTTTCCAACCTCAACCATACTGTTATTCTGTGAAATTCATCTTCTAAGCCAAAAAACCATCAAGAAACAATAAAATCTCTAACAACTAAGGGGTTAGGTCCTCAGACTAAATTGACAGAGACAGAAAATCTTTAGAAGGTGTATTAATTTATGCACACTGAGAACCTGTCCCAACACAGCTTCACGGTTTTGTATTATGTGGGTCTGAACTGCTGGTAAGACCAACCAGTGCTTGTAATTAAAAAGAAAAAAACAGAAGTTTATTTGACAAGGGACTTGGTTTACCTAACTGTCAAGTATCTTGACATGAGAAACAGAGGAAGTGAATGGATTATGCAGAATCAAAAGTTTACTGAAACATAAGAGCTACAGGCTTCCACTACATGAAAGAACTGTAATTCAAGTAATAGAAATATGGAGAGAAACCCTGAAGCCCGCAGTCAGAGAAACTTGAGGACAAAGCAGGATTTAGCTCAAATTCCTAAGCAAAAAGCTAGCAGCACAAAAGCATACAGCAATAAAGCAGAGCTTGTAAAAGCTTTTAAGCTGTTTAAAATAAAAGATGGATCTTCCATTCATTAAATGCTCCTGCTGAAGAAAAGCATCAGCACTATATAGATCATGAGAATAGTTTTAATTTCTTAATTCACCTGGAGATTAAGTTTTACCAAGTATACCCATGCAGAAATATTCTTTGCACTGAGTTGCAGCAGAACATTGCATACTGCCTACAGCAAACACCACCATTTCACTGTTTCGCTCTCCTTGTAATGTCATTATTTTCCAGTTCCCTTCTCCAAGTGAATTCTATTAATCATTAAACACTTAAGGCACAAACAGAAACAAAAATAAATAGCATCTTTAAAAAAAAGTCAAATATTTAATTAGCACATCCTATCTGAAACTCTTAAGTCTCACAGACCTTAAAACACTATTCTGATACTAAAAACTGTCAACAGAAAAAACACTACTGACATTGCTGCTTTATCCCGAGGACTTTATATGCACACGAGCACTTTAACAGCTATAGCTGTCTGAAACATCTATTCACTCATCTTTCATTTTTTAAACAGACAGATAAAATGCAGTTAGTTCCTCTGTAGATTTCTACTCTTCCTGAGATGTCCAGCATCAGGACCACCCAATCCACACCATGAGATTCACGCAGCAACACCCACTACATTGCTCCCACATGGACATGAAAGATAGACCTGAAGCAGGGGAATTCAACTCACCAAACAGGAGCATCTAGAATGAAGGTTAACTAGACAGCAGTCAGTCACATGAGACTCTCTGGTATTGGTGGAAAAACATAGACACTCGCAGTGCACAATCCACCATACCCTAAACTAGATGTCTAAAACTGCCTGTTTTCCTCCACTGGCTGTAAACAGAGCTTAAACTGGTTAACAGAGCTTAAACTGGCTAGCCCAGTTGCAGATGTCCACACTACAGATGTCAAAAGCTAATTAAAATGAATTCCACCTTAAGATCATGGGCTAGCATCCTCTTCCAGGTCTGCCTGCACAGCTGAAGATGGAATGCAAGTGACCTGCCTATCCTGAGCGGGAAGCTACCTCCTCCACCTGCCTGCCAGCAAAACAGGCTGTCGAAGCAGCCCCTCCACCACTGAGCCTCCTCCCACCCGCTGTAGTTCTGTACTCAAAGCTGTACGGGTACCCTGCATCACTCTTGACCACTGGGCTATGCTAAACAAGTAGATTTGACCTGGAATAGATTGGGCAGTGCTCATATGATCGCTTCTCCTGTCCGAGCTAAGCAGCATTGGGCTCCCACAGCCACAAAGAATTGTACGCAATATATTAAGTAGTACAGCTGCTGGCCAAAGGAACGTATGTTTGTAGCCTAAGTAGGCTTTGGTTTACTATTTAGACAAGACTGAAGAATTCAGACATTCCTCAAAGTGGTTCATTATTATTGTAACAAAGAGGGTTGAGTCTTCTTTTTACAATCATCATACAGATACTGTTTCAAGCTTACAATTTAGTAACTTCAAGGCATAAAACCCCATTCTAATAAACCAAGGGCTTGTTTACTGGTCTGATTTCAACTTACTGCAATCACAGAAATTTGCACAGTTCCTGTTCTGAGATATATATGCACATTTAAAAAAATATCGATGAGCACACCTGCATCCAGACCTGACCCCCAGTTGACAAAGCAGATCTAGAATTAATTTTCACCTTTTCCTAGTGTCCTATGTGTAGTTACCCAGTGTCTTTTATGAATAGGAATGTTTAAAAGCTGTTTGAAGAAGAAATGGAAGTTTCTTACACATAGCTGGATTGTTTTGAGATGGATTCTGGCACTCACATTACCTTCCTTCCCATGCTTTCTCTTCAAAATCTTAACTATATCTTGAACATAATGAAACAGTAGAAAAGAGCAAAGGTGTCAAGACTCCGATGTACTCTTCAGTACTCTGACCCTTGAGGGGCAAAGGAAGCAGTCGTTGACACACAGAACAAAAGCTCAGTGCAGTGTTTAGTTAGGTTCCTTCCCGCAGGAGCTGCTTATCACTGATGCTTCCCCCAAGCGTCAATATGCAGCATCCCCCCCAAAGAACTCTGACCAAAGTTAGTTATCTTTATTCTCCCAGTTAAGATAAAGATGTACAAACATATTTCAGGTTTGTATATTCTACGAAATAATTCATTCGCTATATAGATTTTCACGTAGCATAAAGCAAGTCTGCACCTGTAGAGAAGCGGTCCCTACAAACACAGCACTTTTTTCTCTGAATAAGATTCAATGCCACCTTTTAGATAAGAAACCGTTACGTTTTGTTCTGCAAAAGCAATCTTGCACTGATAACAATTGTCAAGTCCTACAACTGATGATTTATGTTCTATTATCCTTTTTCTAGCAATTACAAGTTGCTTGAAAATTAAGTTACAGTTAGTATTTCTCCCCAGTGAGGCAGTCTGACATGATGTGCAAATGCTTACGTTGCCCTGTAAGTCAGTTGTTCCCAGAAGAGATGGGCTGGCAGCATGATAATAATTAAATGCCAATATACAATTGGCCTCTTTTATGAAAAATAAACAGGCACAAAGACAAACTGTTCCACTGCTTATACTAACCACCAAATGGTGAGATGACTATTTATTTTAAACACAGCAATGAGGCTGCAGTGCGGTTTACTGACTTTGATAACCTCAGTTTAACAACTTAGAATGCGTTCAGAACTAAAGTTCTTATTTCTCTGATGATTCTTCATCTGCATTGACCTTCTCACCTTGGAGCCACAGAAACGCTGACTTTGCTGTGCCATCTCCACTCTGTTGGGAAAAGCAAATGAAGGTAGCCCAGACAAAGCCACAGAGCCCAGTGTAAGCTGTTCGCAGGTGAACAGGGACCAAAATGAAGTTTGACAGCTGCGTTGGAAGGAGAGAGAGCTCCGTTAGTGCTCCAGGCATCGTTAGGCCTTAACACCTACGCACCCAACAACTCCACTGACTTCTTGCTGGGTCAGACATACTACGAATGCATCAGACCAGGTTTTATGAGAAAGGAAGGCTCACTGAGTTACCTAGAAACTCACCTGCACAAAAGGCCAGTACATCAGCCCCGTCTGAAATGAAAATGAATCAGTTGTTATTCTTACAGACTTCAATCACATAGATTCTTTTCTTCTTACCACATTTAGCGAAGACTGAAACGTAGTTGAGTAAAGTTAATAAAAGCTATTAAATCGTAAATTAAGTTGCTTAACTTAGAGGTTGCAATATTAAACTTTTAATCATCTTCATGTGCCTCTCTGCTAGGAGTTTCTCAAACACATTATTCTAACTCATTTTAAATACAAAACTCTAAGCACAGTTAAGTCTTCATAGTCACCTGACACCAGATACATAAGCACATTTACCAGATGGGTGAACAAATGTTTAAATATGTGAACATTTGTTTCAGCCATGAATGAAAAATACCACTGAACGCTATTTATTTCACACTTCCAATGCTCCTTCTACTTACTCATGTATGTAAGGCTTTTTTGCAAAAATCAATGGATAATTTACTCACAGAACATAAGGTCAATAAAAACCTTATGCTTTGATAGGATACAGTGGGCACTGTTTTTAGAATCATCCTCCATAGGAATAAAAATAATCCTTTTCTATTCTACCTATATAGTTCCACAGTGCGAGGAGAAATTCACATTGCATCACGCTTTCTCCTTCTATTATATTTTTTCTGCTAATCTATCGTTTTTCTCGCACCTGAGAAATCTTTAAAATTCTTAATTTACTCAGCTCTGAGGTAGCACGGATATTTTTTTCCTGTGTATGTAGAAATGCAAACCAAACCCAGCTATTTATACCAAAGTTGTGTTAAAATGAGGGACTGTGTTTCAGAAAGTGAGAAGACTGTCACTGAAAAGTACAGGCTGAAAGGGATTCCTAAAAAAAGATCTCTCCCTAACTAATGATTTTAACAGGTGTTGATGTAAGTGTTGCCGGCGGCATTACTAACTAAGCACTGATGTGTGGGTACTTCTTCAGATAAAAGGCAGTACAGTCTTAATCAGCGTTGCGTTGTGGGGCTCTCATTCAGACAGAGCTGGGTGCAAGTGTTATGTACACAAACGCTGCACATTTTTAAAATGGCATCGTTTCACCCGTCTGGCAGCAGTGCCTGCTCCAGACTACCCTGACTTCAGATAACTGCCGGTACTTAAAGCTTCCTCCACATCATCAAATAATGGAGTGAGAGAAAGGCTGTTGGAGGAAGGAATATTTCACATATTTTATCCAATAATATCATGTTTTGCTTAGCTGGGAGCTAAGTGAATTGCTTGCCTCACCTTGTATGTATTCCAAAATTTCTTTTTACAGTCTGAAAAGATGTCCTCTTTCCTCTGAAGGATGCTCATACCTAGTGGCAAAATATTTACAACAATCAGAAAAAATGCAAAAATGAAACGTTTGCTTTTTTCAATGATATCCCAAACTCTTCTCAAAATATATTACAATAGCTTTGAAAGAAAAGCTGATACTATTACAAAGAAAAAATACCGTTCTGGCTGCCTACTAGTGCTACATCATATTTCCTCATCTATCAACGTGGCGCTCAGTGTTGACACCACAGATCAACTGGAATATACTGGATAGGTGAAAAGGGCGCCATTTTTGTTTTTAATTTCGGCCATAATCAACACGTGATTTTTTTACCTTCACAAATATCCACATCAAATCCAAATTCTAGATTGGCAAGCAGAACAGTTTCAAAACCTACTTGTTTAACCCTCCGCATAGAGCGCTCCAAAATTTTAAATAAATTCTAGTTGATCCAAACTCCTCTTGATTCTAGGACAACACAACCTCCCAAGCGGAATGACCTGAAATTGCATATTAGACACAGGCAAAGTGGAAATAGAGTAACCAGATGAATCCCCATCACACAAAATGTCACTTAAAGGGTTCAAAATAATAAACCCTTTAAATGATATTTCATGTGATGAGAATAGCCAGGTGCCAAATTAAGACTACATCTTTCTAAGAGATGCAGCAGCTCTTCAAGCATCACCCACCTTCACTGGAAGATGTGACCTATATTAAGCAAAGGTATCAGACGACATGCGTTAATGAATCAATCTAAAATCAAAAGCTACGCATTTGCGTGTAAGCAGAGGCCCAACGTTGCGCAGTCCAACTCAGGCATCTCTCCAGGTATTTGCATGCCATGAGGTTACTGGTATCTAATCTTGCTATTACATCATACTGCTACCCAATTCAGGGATGTCTACTCTCCTTTTCGTGGTCCTTCAAATCCCTCTGGTCCTTGGGCAATTCTCTGCTCGCATTCTGACACAGGCGGATAGAATTTTGAGAGTAAATATCTGATGTTTGGCTTCTCCTTCCATTTCTCTTCAATCACAAACTGCATGATTGCTCTATCAGGGTCATCAAACGCAGATCTCCCGATACCAGGCAAGAGAGCACCCGTCTTGCCTTTCTTCCACGTGACATTCAAATTAGATCAGCGCCTTGTTTTACACTAGTCTCACCTATTAATTTTCTTATTCCCTCATGTTTATTTTTGAAGTAGATTAATAGTCTTCTCTAGTCTCTTCTTAACGGTTAGCTTTCGAGATTAACCACTAGCAGTATGCTGTATTTCTAGATACTCTGACAACGGAAGACAGTACAGTTTATTTGCCGAACCGTGGTACCTCCCCGACATTTACAGGTAATTGTGCTCTGGAGACAGCTGCCGTTCAGAGCCGAGCCGAGCCGAGCCGAGCCGCTCGAGCAGACCCTGGTAAGGCGTTCTGGGTCCTCCGCCACTCCTCAAAAGCCGCGGGCGCAGCCAAGCCCGGGCCAGCAAGGCCGCCCGGCAGGCAGCCCTCATCCGCGGCCCTGCACTGCCCAGCGGCACGGCGCCAAGGCGGGGGGGGGGGGCGACTGGCCCCTGCGGGTCCCACACCGCTTCCCCAGCTCCGAGCGCAGCTCCGCCGGCGGCTGCGGCCTTTGCCGGGGCCTTGTGCCGGCTGTTCCCCGGCGGGCCCCGCGGCACGCAGCGAGCCCTCCGCCGGCGCTTCTGCAGCGCTCAGCGCCCGGCTGGCCGGGCAGGCAGGGGGCAACTCGGCCACCCCACCCTACCCGGGGCGGGGAGTCCCGCTCTCCGGCGCCCAGCGTGCGTGCGCCGGGGCTCTCCGCTCCACGCCGGGCCGCCCCCCAGACGGCCGGCGGCACTCACCCGTGTAGAAGGCGAGGACGGCGACGGGGGCGCCGAGGAGCTGGTCGCAGAGCACCTTGCCGAGGACGGCGGGCGGGCGGCGGCCGGGCAGCGCCCGTTCCAGCGCCCGCAGCCAGACGTAGCTGAAGTTGCCGTGGAAGGCGAGGGCCACCAGCGCGACGCGCCGCGTCTGCGCCCAGTCGGGCGGCTGCCCCCGCCGCCGCCGCCGCCACAGCTGCTGGGCCGCGTCGCCCGCCGCGAAGAGCCCGCCGTAGAGCAGCACGTTGCAGAGCCAGGGGAAGCGGCGCAGCCCGCCGCGCAGCAGCTCCCCGGCCATCGCCCGCCGCCTCTTCCGCCCGCCGCCGCCTCCTGCCCGCGGGCCCGCCCGCCACCGCCCTCGCCATCTCCGCGGCCCCCGCTCCCCCTCGGGGCTACCCCGCCCGGGGTGCCACCTCCGCCGGGCCTGCCCCCGCCCCTGCCGGGGAAGGCCGGCACCCAAGGCCTGCCCAGTGCTCGGCCTCCCCGCGGCCGCGCCGGGCTCCGGTGGGCCCGCGGGTGATGGCCGGGTGCCCGGGCTCGAGCTCGTGGGGTTGTCTTTCCAGAGGGTGCGTCTGCTCCGAACAAGTAGGTCAGCGGGGCTCCTGCGCTTCGGCCGAAGGTGCGCCGTGGAGGCACCGTGCAGCATGGCCGCAACAAGTGTGAGAGGACCGAAAACTAGGCACTGTTGGCTTGTTATCTTTTTGATTATCATCTCCTTGTTGCTTGCTTACGTGACTAGGTTACGGCTTTTTCTTTCCAACTTTGCGGCCTGGTTTCTGTTACCCCACCGAGCAGGGCTGATCACACCTGCGGTTCCTCCGCTTCTCGCTCTGCTATTGAGACAACCGGAGGAGGGATGCAGAAGCGACGCGTGTCTGTTCAGGGGACCTGTGTACTCAGCCCTGTACAGCAGAACCCGTGCCGTGAAGCGAGCTGACAGCTAGGGACACTCGCGTCCTGCGAGGCAGCCCTCGGCCACGGGAGACACCGACCGCGGCCCGGAGCTTCCCCTCGGCCCTGGCAGCGGGCTCAGCCTTGACCTGGGGAACCATGTCCAGGCAGGAGGCGGTAGCTCAGCCTGTGCGCCGGTAGCCAGAGACGAACGTGTTTGAAACTACCGTGGAATCTTCCAGGAAGGACTGTGAACGAGCATGGGTGCCTTGCGGGTGGAAATACACCTGAACTGCAAGGCGGAGCGAGCTGCCCGGTGCGTGGGAGACAGGCGGTGTGCGGGCCGTGAGCTGTCCTTACCGGCCCAGTGCCGGGCACGGGAAATGCACACCAAGGGCACCTGCAGGTCGTGCTCTGAAATAATGCAAATGGCGCTAACGGCAAGAGGAACGTGTACCGCAAATAACCCCGGCTGGGAAGAGCAGAAATAAAGCTCTGGAAACGCGGGTTTCGCCGCTCCCGCCGCCCCGCCTCCCCCGGGCCACGTCCCCGTGCTCTCCGCCGCGGGAGGCCCCGCTCGGCCCGGCGGGACAGGGCGGCCCCTTGCCCGGGACGGGCGTCGCTCGGGGCCCCCCCCGCCCCCCGAGCCCGGACGAAGCTCGTTCTTCGGGGCTGTGCGGTGTCCTCCTGCGGGACCCGTAGGTAGAGGAAGGGGTTTGGTGTCACCGGACCAGGCCCCTGTAGGCCGGGGTGACAGCCGGGAGGTTTGTGCAGGACCCGCCCGGGGTACCGGGCCGCCCCCACCCGCCGCCGCGGGGATGCGAACCCGCGACACGGCGACGGCGCCCCCGCGCAGCTCTCACCTCCCCGCTCCGCTCCCCGGCGGGAGCCGGTGGCCGCCCGGGCCGCGCTCACCGCGCATGCGCCAGCACCTGTCACCTCCCCGGTCGTTCTCGGGACTGTTCCACCAGCTGGGGAGGGGCGGGCGCGGGCGGCGCTCTCCTCAGCCCCTGCTGCCGCGGCAGTGCCGCTGCCCCGCGTCCTCCCCGCCCGCCGGCCGCCGTGGTCTCGGCCGCGGGGCGGGCCTGTCGCCGTTCCCTAGGTGAGCGCGTTCCCCGCTCCGCCCGCCGCGGTCTCGTCAGCGCTGCCAGCGTGGAGCCGGCCGGGGCTGAGGCGGAAGTGCCCGGCGGGGAGGCGGCGCTGCACCGGGGGCCCCGCCGGCTATGGACGCGTCTCTGGAGAAGGTCTGCGGGGCGCACCGGGGCGGGGGTGACCCGGGGGCTCGGGGCACCTGCGGGCGGGGCGGCGCTGAGGCGCGGCGGGCTCTGAGGGGCGAGCAGGCCCCGGCGGCCGCGTCGCTGGCTGGGCGGTGGAGCCGGGGCCGAGGGGAGGGGGCCGGGGCCGGGGCCCGGTGCGGCCGTGTCGCGGTTCCGTGGGGGGCGGGGGCTGCGCCACACGGGCCCGCGTCAACTTTGTGTCGGGAAGCCTTGGGTGGGCAGCGAAGCCACGGGCGTGCCCGCTCCCCCGCCGCCGCGCCTGGCCGTGTGGGCTGTGGGCGCGTCCGTGCGTGTGTCCCGGATCCGTAAAAGTCGGAATAACTATCGGGAAACGCTGCTTTAGGAACGGGGTGTTTGTTTGCTTTCCTGAAAAGAAGATGGAGCTTATTTCCTGGGAATGTTACCGTTCAGCAGGATAGTAGAGACTATATATATATATATATATTTTAATCTTATACCGAAGGTGTTTGCAGCCCTGTGTTTGCTCTCTTCTGTCCAATGTACTATACAAAGCAAATATTGATTCTGTAACGCCATAAGTGACTGACAAAACTTATTTCGCCTTTGTCACTGTGAGTCAGTCAGAATCTGGCAGCGTGATCTGGGACCTGCCGCGCTTCTGCTGGCTCGGTGGCACCTGCCGCTTCAGAGGGCCTGCCCCAGGAGCGAGGGTGGCAGGGCTGCTCCGGCGTAGCCTATCGCTGGTACCGGCTGTCTTCCAGGGCAGTGTGCGCTTGGCATAATTTCTACTTTACGTGCTTAAGAGGTGTCAAAGCATCCTTCCCCTTGCCTCACGGACGATATGCAGCCCGTTCAGTAATCTTTGGAATTGGCTAGAGAAGTTTGAATGGGATGTGCTCTAGTGAAATGAATAGTGAGGGAATTCAGGAGGTATCTTTCTGATGTGGGTAATGAGTTGGTAGCAAAATGGTTTGATGTGTTCCAATCCATGCAAAGAATAGAGTGTTAAAGAGTATTTGGTAGTCTTTAAAAGCTTAAGTTCTTTACTAGTGCCGACAAAAGTTACAGTGCCTGCTGCTTGTTTTGAAAAGTTTTGATTACTTAAGTAAAACTTAATTAAACACCATATTCCAAGCTAGTATATTCATCAACCGGACTCGAGCAGAATAATGGTGCAATAGGCAGTTATTTAAAGAAGGCACATCAGTGCAGGGCAAGTGATTGTCCTGCGGTACTGACAAAATCCGTAGAAACTTTGTTTGATAGTTCATCATAAGATGAATAAAACCACCATAGGCATAGTCTATAATGGTGAGAGCCCTACGAAAACTTGCATGTCTGACTTTTTATACACGTCTATCTATCAGCATATATTGAAAAGTTATTGTTTGGTTTACTTATTTATCATGGCTTTTTTCCCCATGTATGATACAAGCTGTAATCCTCTGTATAATAACATACCACGAGACAATTACTGTCTTTAGCCACTGAGCAGTTAGTGCTCTCCTTGAAATAGTCTTTGGTTAAGAATGTTGTAAATAGGTACAACCTGCACTTTATCCAGTCTGGAGCACGATATATAAGAAGTCTTCTCCCTAAATAAATTTGAAATTCATCCAAGCTGGGATATCTTTATCCTTGGAGAATGTGTGTCTGCTTACCTTGTGCTTATTTAAGCACTATCATAATACATCTGAGACTGTCTTTTACTTGAATCATGGATTATCTCGTCCTTATGTATATATACACGTAGCTTATTGGGATGTCAGTGATAAGTATTTTTTACTTGTATTAAAATTTGTCAAAATTTTGTATTTTTCATGACAAAGCAGGCATTTTGGTAGAATCACCTAAGTAGCTGTAATGCGTGGTGACATTGAATGACTACAGTCATTAGGTTCTTGCAAATGGAGGAGTTGTTTGGGTTTTTTTATAGCAGACGAGAAACTTCTTGAGAATTGAAAACATTGTATGATAGTGTTGCGAGGAAATCCGTTGTAGAATCTGACCCACAGGTGTGCACACCAACATCCTCATAGTTTAATTTTTGCAAATTATCTTTGTTCTATCAGACAAATGTTTTGGGGGTTTTTTATGTATGAATGTTGTGCATCGTAAGTGGTATAGAATAACTTTTATCTGACATCTGGAAAGCTTTTTTGGGGTGAATTTAAGTTGTTCTGGAAGCCTGTGTTAACTTCACAAGTTTGGCTAACAGATCTATGATTTTAATTTTTTTTTCCCCCACTAATATTTTGATAGAAGTGACCAATCTTCTGAAGGATTGTAACATTTTAAGTTTCAAATTAGGTGACTTTGTAGATGGTAAAATAGGGCAAATCCTTTCCTTGTAACTTCTTGCTGTCTCTACAGCAGCGCTTTCCCTGAACATGAAAAAACTTCTGGTTTCTTGCTCAGCCGGTGACTTTTATCTTTTGTTCCGCATTAATTACCACAACATCCTGGTAACGTTATGGAAAACTGGGACGGCAGACCTGCGTGCAAGTCCTGGTGCATGTCAGGGAAGTGATAAAGATTAAACGAGCAAACACGAGCAAACACCTCCAGGTAGCACCCGGTGGTGACACAGTGCCTGCCGTTGTCATTCAAGCCTGACAGCCGTGAGGTGGCTGCTTTTTGGTTTGTTATCTAAACCTTTGCTTCGCCTGGAGAATAAACACAGTGTTCATTTGGCCGAAGAATACTGATATTGTTTGAGATTAATTTACTGTTCAGAACAGTTTTTAGTTTTTGATGGTAAAACTTTCTTCTAGGCAAATATAATAATGTAGTGGGAAAATATACTCCTCGTGAGATATGTACTGAGCTACACTTCTGGGTTTCTTTGCACGCACTATAGTTTATGTAGACTGTTGAAAAATCATCCCTTTCTCACGTTAGGAGAAATGCAAAATCAAGATTGTAAAACACTGGTATATGAAGCAACGTTCTCCTTGTTGAATTTCTAACTAACGTTCAGTCTTATCACAACTGGAGAATGGCTCCTTACCCTTCCCAGCTGCCAAGTGACCCCAAGGTGTGACATGCTCCCTGTAAAGCCAGAAGCAGTTTACAGTTCAAAGTGCTTAAAAAAAATAGTATCAGATTAGTTAGAAAATAGGGAAGTAGCTGCAAATCAAACCTATTGCAAGTTGACCTCAGTGCATTGGATGAACACGGTTTGAAGGCAACAAGTGACTGTCAGGATCTTTGGGGGGCTTAAGGAGACAGGAGGTGTTGGGCTGCTGAATGGACACCTTGAAGGGAGACGCCATGGCTGGTGCCTCCTTAGAGCTTGAAAGGACATTGCATGTCCTGTAGCTCATCTGGGCAAAGGATCACCGAGCTGCGATCAGTCGGATCCTGGGGTATCAGGGAAGCACTGAGTGCCGAAACCAAGGCTAATATAATATCTAGTGCAGCTGGTTTAACCCCTCAAAGAGCGCGTTGTCCTGTGGGTCAGGAAGTGGTATTCGAGAGCTCGTCTGCCAGTCTTCCTAAAAACAGTTCAAGGACACGGAAAAGGTATTCTGGTTATTGCCCACTGGACTTTATACACACTTGATCTCATGTACAGACTAAACTAAAGCAAGGTACCACTTTATTGTGTCATGTTATTACAGCGTGTTCAGAAACCTTTCTTAACTGAGTGGTTTGTTGTTGTAACTTTGCCACACCTACTTTTCTTGCTGCTTAAAATAAGTAGATAGTCTTCTGCTTCCCACCTCCATGCACTTACTAACGTGAGCAGAGGAGGAAGCATATGTAAAATCCAGTGCGCAGCAGTAAAAGGTTTGTTTGTTTTTCTTCCCATAATCCAAAGGAGAAAATAAGTTTCTGCATGTCCGTTTAGCAATTGAGGGGGGGCAGGGAGAAAAAGGCATTCATTTTCCAGTTAAACCCACATCAGAATTCAAAGACTTGCTGGATTTCATAGCATTTTATGAACCTTAGCGTAACTTCTTATGAGTTTTTAAACCGTATTTTATGTATTTATTCTGCCAGCTTATTGGCAGAAGGGTTTCATGCACGTGTAATTGCTAGTAAGTGAGACAGGATGGGTCACGAGGTAAGCATATGCGGGTTTTAACATCTGATGTAATTCCAGCAGGTGAATTTTGCATTGGTAACAAACAAAAGAAGCAGCTCAGAGCCCTTTTTGTAATGCCTCTACATCTTGTGTCCTCATCTACAACAGATCTGTTTCAATATTTGCATGTGATGCTGAGGAAGGTTCAAGCAAATAACTACCTTCCAGCCATTGATCATGTTTTATGGCAACCTGAATTGAAGTGTGCAAAATAGTCACAATCAGTAAATTCTGTCCAGTTACTCAAAGTCTGCCAGGAGCAAACCTGATTTCTTAAGATCTCTTTGATGTGGTGCAACTCTGGAAACCACTGAAAATGTATGTTTAGAATTTTCTTCTAGCTATA